>NC_068930.1:71799529-72151029 GCF_023091745.1 Budorcas taxicolor | reverse complement strand
GCAGGCATTTAGGGCCAGGACTGGCATAGTCCCTGCTCTCAGTGAGCTCACGGTGGGGAACAGGCCTATAAACAGAAAGTGCCATTCTGGGAGACAAAGCGTGTGTGAGTGGCAGAGTGCGAGCTGCGGCGGGGTGCAGGTGAGAGGAGTCTTCTTGCCCTTGGGATGTCAGGAGAGTTTTCACAGAGGAGGTGACACTTGAGTGGAGTTGAGAAGGATGAGGATGAAGGGATAGAGGGGATGGGCAAGGGATTTAGATAGAGGCCCACTTTTGTGGGCTTCTCTTGTGGCTCAGCTGGTAAAGAATCCGCCTCCAGTGTGGCAGACCTGGGTTCGATCCCTGGGTTGGGAAGATCCCTGGAGAAGGGAAAGACTACCCACTCCAGTATTCTGGCCTGGAGAATTCCATGGAGGGGTCGCAAAGAGTCAAAGACACTACTGAGCAACTTTCACTTCACATTTTCAGGGCACTGAGATCTGAATTGGTGTGGTGTGTTGAGGGGAATTGCCTAGAGCGTAAGGCCTGATGCAGCAGGGGAGCTGGGCAGGTAGGCGGGTGAGGTCAGATTCCGAGGACCTTGTGTGACCTGCAGACGAGTTTGAACTTCATCCTGAGAAACATGGAACTGCTGAAGTTTGTTTGTTTTTTAATTGTGTTAAAATATACGTAAAATTTACCATTTTAGCCATTTTAAAGTATCCAGTTCTGTCACATTTAAGTTCATTCACATTGTTCACCAGCCATCACCACCATCCATCTTCAGAATTTTTTCATCTCAAATTGAAACTGTTGCAGGATTTTAAGCAGAGTTGTAGATGCTCCGGTTTAAGTGAAAGTTGTCCTTAAGTGTCTGGAATCCATGAGAAGAGTCTAGGGGGTAGTTGAGACAGGAAAGGTCTCTGAGCACTCAAAACAGTTGTCAAAGAGTCATGCATTGAAGGCGGCTTGCAGAAGACCCTCCTCAGCCCTCACTTACCCTGGACTCTAACATGTTGCACAGTTTTAATTTACCTAGCTTTTAAATCTTCATAGAGGCTACAGTCAAGGTTGCTGGAGGGGTGTAACTATGAGCAGACAGGCTGCTGGAAACCACGGAAAGAAACAGCTTTAAGAAACCCCAAGGTTGTGGTCTGAGGGTGGGCATCCTGACCTCAGTCACCACCGAAGATAGCATGATGACAGTTTACAGACTACACACAGGGTGGTGGTTAAAGTCCTCATGATGACTGACTCATCAAGAAAAGGGTAAATAGCGTCAGTAACATAGACATCAGTTGGACACGGTTAGATGAGCTCTGTCCAGTAGCAACATAAGGTGAGCCGCAAGTGCACTTTAAAAATCTTCTGGTAGCCACATAAAAAAGTGGAAAGAAATGAGTGAAACTAATTTTAATAATATATTTTATTTAACTCACTATATCCAAAAATTATTTGAACATGCAGTTAATATTCAAACATGATTAGTGAGGTGTTTTATGCTCTTTTCTCATACTAAGCCTCTCAAATTCCAGAACATATTGTGTTCGTATAGCACATCTGATTTTGGACTTGCCATGTTTCAAGTTCTCGATAGCCACGTGTGCTGGTGGCCACGTCGAATGGACAGAACCGTTTCAGATTTGGGGCTCAGACAAAAGGGCTAGCGCCTCAGCTATTCAGAGAATGCTACCATTCATAAGAATTAATTCCTCGAGGATTATACATGGCTGGTGTTTTATTGTAGCAGTTTTCATTAACTGATTTTTGCTTTTATGTTTGAAAAACTGTTGAGAGACCGTGTAACGCAGTCGTTAAAGAGCACGGATTTGGGAATGACTGGGTTTGAATCTCAGCTATTTGATTTCCTACCTGTTTGATCTTGGGCTAGTTACCTAATCTCTCTGCGTCTTATTGTCCTCATCTGTAAAATGGAGGTCATAGAAGTACCTACCTTATTAGGTTTTGTAAAGATTAAATGAATTGTTAATATGTAAAGAACCTATAACAGTGGCTGGTGTATAACGATCACTGTAGATGTGTGCTTTTATCCCCTACGTGTTTGGTATCTCCAAAATGTTAAATGATCTTAATTCAGTAGACTTAAAAGACATTTTTGCTTTAAAGATTGCTTCGATAGGTATTGTCACAGATGAAAACAGGTTAAATTGTACTTTTGTGAGGATACGTTCTAACTGATGTCTTTGGGTAAATAACTTTGTTTGCTGCAACATTGAGGGTGCAAGCAACCACAGAAATAGTATAATTAATAATTAAAGGATTTAGGATTATGAATAAAATAGGAAAATTTGAAAGGATGATTTTATCAATATTTAATTACTAGTACTGTTAGACTTCTGAGGGCTCAGATGGTAAAAAGGCTGTCTACAATGCAGGAGACCCAGGTTCGATCCCTGGGTTGGGAAGATCCTCTGGAGAAGGCAATGGCAACCCACTCCAGTACTCTTGCCTGGAAAATCCCATGGATGGAGGAGCGTGGTAGGGGTCGCGAAGAGTCAGACAGGACTGAGCGACTTCACTTTCACTGTTACAATTGAACTACTCTCTCTCAGAAATACTGTATCAGCCCTACTATGTCTGAGAAGACTACCTGGTTCTAACTTATTTCCTTTGGTATATTCAGCACTGAATTATTTTGAGAGTTTCATCTTCTACTCTTATTTGCAAATAAAATAGAAAAGAATAGCAAAAGTAAAACCAAAATATAAAAAGATCACTGTTTAGCATGTCAAAGATGTTTAAGAGGAGGTCTTTATCACCTTTAAGAGTGAAATATGACTGGAAACATAACCAGATTCGGGTGTGGCTATTTAAATGTCAGGTTTTTGGCACAGAAGAGAGAAGTGCCTAATGGGGGCGATTTAATCATGGCCATTTTCATCTGCCATTGATTGGTGGTCTGTGGAACAGTTAAGCAGACTCTGCTTAGAACGTAATCTCCATACACAAAAATAAACTCAAAATGGATTAAAGACCTAAATGTAAGACCGGATACTATAAAACTCTTGGCAGAAAATATAGGCAGAACATTCTCTTGACATACATCGCAGTAAGATCTTTTTTCATCCACCTCTGAGAGTAATGAAAATAAAACAAAAATAAACAAATGGAGTGGACTCCCAGGTGGCACAGTGGTAAAGAATGCCAATGCAAGAGATGTGGTTTCTGTCCCTGGGTCAGAAAGATCCCCTGGAGAAGGAAATGGCAACCCACTCCAGTACTCTTGCCTGGGAAGTCCCATGGACAGAGGAGCCTGGTGGGCTACACAGCCCATGGCGTTGCAAAGAGTTGGACATGACAGAGCAACTTAGCACACACATACAAACAAATGGGACCTTATTAAACTTAGGAGCTTTTGCACAACTGTGGAACCCATCAACAGAACAAAAAGAAAGCCCACAGAATGGGAGAAAATATTCGTAGTCAGAGTGACCAACAGGGGATTAAAATACACAAACAGCTCATGCTCAAAATAAAAAAAAACAGCTCAATTAAATGGGCAGACCTAAGTAGACATTTCTCTAAACAAGACATCCAAATGGCCTAGAGGCACAAGAAAAGATGCTCAACTTCACTCATTATTAGAGAAGTGCAAATCAGACCTGTAATGAGGTATCAGCGCACACCGGTCAGAAGGGCTGTCATCAAAAGATCTACAAACGGTAAGTGCTGGAGAAGGTGCGGAGGAAGGGACCCTCCTACACCGTTGATGGGAATGTACACTGGTACAGCCACCATGGAGAACAGTGTGGAGGTTCCTTAGAAACCTAAAAACAGAGCCGCCGTAACCTTCAGTGCCACTCCTGGGCATATATCTGGAAAGAACCATAATTGGAGAGGATACATACACCCCCGTGTTCACTGCAGCGCCGTTTACGATACCCAGGGCTTGGAAACAGCCCAGATGTCCATCAGTAGAGGAGTGGATAAGGAAGACGTGGTGCACAGGTACAGTGGGATCTCTCAGCCATGAAAAAGGACAAGACCATGCCGTTCGCAGCAACGCGGATGGACCTGGAGATTGTCGCCCTGAGTGAAGTCAGACAGACACCGTATGATAGTGCTTATATGCGGAATTTAAGAAAATGGTACAGGGTTACAAATTTACAGAACAAAAGTTGAGTCAAGATGTAGAGAACAAACTTGTGGTTACGGCGGGGAAGGTGATAAATGGGGAGATTGGAATTGGCATCTATACACTGCTATGTAGACAGTAGGTCTTTAATAAGAACCAGCTGAATACCACAGAGAACTCTATTCAGTACTCTGTAATGACCTACATGAGAACAGAAGCCAGAAAGGATGGTTATGTGATTATGTATCACTGACTCACCTTGTTGTACAGCAGACGCTAACACAGTGTTGAGAATCAGCTACATTTCAGTAACCTGGAGGAGGAGGCGGCAGCCCACTCCAGCACTCTTGCCTGGAAAATCCCGTGGAGAGAGGAGCCTGGTGGGCTGCAGCCCCTGAGGTCACGGAGAGTCGGGTGCAGAGTGTGCACCCCAGGTGAAGAGACGGGGAAGGACCAGCAATAAAGAAGGGTAAGGGGCCGATCGTCTGCCCGCCTCCTGCCTCCCACAGGCGTTCCCACTCCCGTCATGGCTGACTCCTTCAGTCTTGAGCCTACACGTTGCTTCCTTCGGCAGGTCCTTGCCGAGTTGGCATCCAGATCAGGCAGTCCTCCTGTGGGTCTCGCGGCACACTGCAGTTTTCCACTGGAGTTTCCTGGTATCTCTTTGTCTCAGCTCCAGGTTCTGTGAGGGGGCAGTGTTGACAGGGTGTGCTCAGCACCTTGTTGGTTTCAGTGAAATACTCGTGAATGAATGAATGAGTGATCCTGTAAGTGTGTCCAATTTATGTTATATCTGTTGTCAGCCTTTGCTTTACACTCGGTTTTTGTTTTATGTGTCCTATTACACTGCAGTGTCTTGTCATAAAACAAACTCGGGAGTCTAATTTTAATCTACTTATATGGTTATTTGCCTCTAGAATTGAACAGATCCTCAAATATTGTGAACAGTGAATACCTCATGGTCCTGTGGGTTTCTGGTAGGAGTCCTCCTGCAGAATTGCTGATAATCAGATATGAAGGCTTATATGAGGTAATTGAAAGGGACTTCAGTCGCTCAGTCGTGTCCGACTCTTTGCCACCCCATGAACCACAGCACGCCAGGCCTCCCTGTCCATCACCAACTCCTAGAGTCCACCCAAACCCATGTCCATTGAGTCGGTGATGCCATCCAACCATCTCATCCTCTGTCATCCCCTTCTTCTCCTGCCCTCAATCTTTCCCAGCATCAGGGTCTTTTCAAATGAGTCAGCTCTGCGCATAAGGTGGCCAAAGTATTGGAGTTTCAGCTTCAACATCAGTTCTTCCAATGAACACCCAGGACTGATCTCCTTTAGGATGGACTGGTTGGATCTCCTTGCAGTCCAAGGGACTCTCAAGAGTCTTCTCCAACACCACAGTTCAAAAGCATCAATTCTTCGGCGCTCAGCCTTCTTCACAGTCCAATTCTCACATCCATACATGACCACTGGAAAAACCATAGCCTTGACTAGACAGACCTTTGTTGACAAAGTAATGTCTCTGCTTTTCAATATGCTATCTAGGTTGGTCATAACTTTCCTTCCAAGGAACAAGCATCTTTTAATTTCATGGGTGCAATCACCATCTGCAGTGATTTTGGAGCCCCAAAAAATAAAGTCAGCCACTGTTTCCACTGTTTCCCCATCTATTTCCCATGAAGTGATGGAACCAGATGCCATGATCTTCGTTTTCTGAATGTTGAGCTTTAAGCCAACTTTTTCACTCTCCTCTTTCACTTTCATCAAGAGGCTCTTCAGTTCCTCTTCACTTTCTGCCATAAGGGTGATGTCTTCTGCATATCTGAGGTTCTTGATATTTCTCCCAGCAATCTTGATTCCACCTTGTGCTTCCTCCAGCCCAGCATTTCTCGTGATGTACTCTGCATATAAGTTAAATAAACAGGGTGACAATATACAGCCTTGACATACTCCTTTCCCAATTTGTACCCAGTCTGTTGTTCCATGTCTAGTTCTAACTGTTGCTTCCTGACCTGCATACAGATTTCTCAAGAGGCAGGTCAGGTAGTCTGGTATTCCCATCTCTTTCAGAATTTTCCACAGTTTATTGTGATCCACACAGTCAAAGGCTTTGGCATAGTCAACAAAGCAGGAATAGATGTTTTTCTGGAACTCTTGCTTTTTCGATGATCCAGCAGATGTTGGCAATTTGATCTCTGGTTCCTCTGCCTTTTCTAAAACCAGCTTGAACATCTGGAAGTTCGCAGTTCACATATTGGTGAAGCCTGGCTTGAAGAATTTTGAGCATTACTTTACTAGCGTGTGAGATGAGTGCAATTGTGCGGTAGTTTGAGCGTTCTTTGGCTTTCCCAAAGAAAGACAATGCCAAAGAACACTCAGACTGAGAGGAAAGGTGGGCTGTTTTTATATCAATGATAGCAGCCACTTATGCTGTCAGTAGTCAAGTCAAAGTAGCTGAGTCCCGTGACTAAATGTGATGGAAAGTTACTTTTGTGTTTGTTTTGCCAGCTTTTTGTTATGCAGTACTGCCATTAAAGCCTCTTAATCTGCAGCTTTATGGTTAGTGATGCAATAGTCAGTGAGGTGTTGGCCAATATTCAGAGCAGTGTGATGCTGGAGGTTGCCAAGGTCAGAATTCTGCACCACTGAAGAGTCAAGACTGCAAACTTAGGAGCAGTACTTTTTGGGAGGCTCAAATGCACATTTAGATTTTTATATTAAATAAAATTTCACTGCCTTCTTATCTTGCCTTCTCCCTCCCTGAGTGGTACGCAGCAAACTCTCCTTTAAGTGCCTTTCCTTTTATTTTGAAATTTTCAACTTCTTGTAGGTTAAAGCCTTACCAGTTTGTCATAAAACTGTGGGTTCCTCTCCCCATTACTATGAAGTGAGGAGGAGTCCAGGATGAATAACTGCTAAGGTCCTCTCTAGTGCCAGCTTCTGGCGGTGTTGTGATAGTTGAACAGAGGGGTCTGCCCGCGAAAGCCCTCTCGGGGAAGTTCCTGGAGAAGCAGGTGGGCTCTGAGCTTGCATTGCGTTTGAATTCTGAGGCGGAGAGGGGCCAAGTGGCCCAGCCGAGAACAGGAGGCAGTTTTCTTCTGGGCGGGAGAGCTGTACCTTCAGCAGGCGCGTTCGTGCCTCCACCATGCGCCAGGGCCCTGTGCAGGGTAAGAATGGCATGGGAGGGAAGGTAAACGTGGCACCCGACAACTGACATTCAGCAGCTATTTATACAAGCATGTACTAACTTTGATTATATGCCAGTGCAGTGCTGGGCATTGGAGACTTAAAGACACTAATTCACTGTCTTGAAAGGGGTTGTAGTCTAGTTGACAGAAACATTCAAAACAGGTGTCCTGTGGGACCCAGGGTTTGAGAACACAGGCTTTGAAATCAGGTAGGCTTGGGTCTAGCCCTGTCCCTGCCGCTTACTGTGTGGCCTTAAGTCGCACACCTGTCAGAGCTTTCTCTGCTCATCTGAAAGTAACAGCGCCTCTCGCTCAATCAATTCTGCTGTGGCCATAGGGAGAAATAATATAGAGCCTTTTTAAAAAAGAGGCAGAACTGTGTAAATTGTGGAAAAATGCCTCAAATGAATTGTTGGTGGAAAACCGACTTTCTACTTAATGTGGTCTCACTGGGAAAAAGAAAAGAGTTTTGTGGTGAAGAGAAAGGTCTGCAAGGGTATATGAAGTGAAGTGAACTGAAGTCGCTCAGTCGTCTCCAACTCTTTGCGACCCCATGGACAGTAGCCATCCAGGCTCCTCCATCCATGGGGTTTTCCAGGCAAGAATACTGGAGTGGATTGCCATTTCCTTCTCCAGGGCATCTTCCCGACCCAGGGATCGAACCCGGGTCTCCACACTGCAGGCAAACCCTTTACCGTCTGAGCCGCAAGGGTATATATACCAGCTGTTTAAAAGTGTGAGTCATTAGGGGAGCCGTCTTTTTATATCTGTTGTTAGATTAAAGAAGATTACATGTGTGTTAATTTACCACCTAAAAAATAAGAATAATAGCAAAAAGCAAAAAAGAAAAACCTCTTCCCCAGGGTATATGGCAGGACTGAACAGTATCATGCACGGAGAACGCTCAGGCGAGGTCCAGCGCATGGCGAGTGTCGGTCAGGAAGCGGGCATCGTCACCACTGTTGCTGGACAGAGCAGCCAGTGGGGAGGGCGGCAGAACCCTTGAAGGCTGAAGCTGGGTTCTGTGGCTTGAATTTCCAAGATTAGCTGATTGCTTGACTGTAGGATCTTGATTGTGTGGGGGGGTCCTTGATTGTCCCCTAAGGCCTAGATCTGGGGAGGAGGGTCCTTGTGGTCCTGAAAGAGGAGGACCCTCAGAAGGGTTAAGTGTGCTAAGCCCATGTGAAGACCTCTCCACACCTGTTTCTCTTTTTTGAGGATAAGAACAGTGCCTGCCTCATTTTGAAGGGAAGGAGAAAGGTGGCCTGCCAAGCTATGGTGTTTATCCTGAAAGAGACCTGGGAGCCTGGCTTTCGATGTCATCCCTGGGTTTAGATTCCGACCTTGAGCAATATAATCCTTTCTGGACGCTGCTCCTCCTCCCATAGAATGGGGATGAAGCTCCCGCCGCTCTCACTGACGTGGCATAAATGGTTCTTTTCCTTGTTTCTGTTGGAGGAAGGTGGATACGAATTTTTTTGAGGTAGGATTGATGAGTCATCTTATAAGGCTTGCTTTTCACCTGCTGGTGAGGTAGGTAGTTGGAATGAATCTTCACTAAAATATATATATATATCTGTTTCTGTAGTTTTTGTTTTCTCTTTAGTCCTGATTTTTAAAATACTTGCTGCTTCGTGGAACTCTTCCCTTCAGAGGGTTTTGTGGGCGATGAAACAGTGTGGTTCCCTAGGTGTGATTTACACTGATGCCTATACATCCAGGTGTACAAGAGAAAGCCTTGGGTTGTTGCTCGTTGTCCTGGCAGTTTGTTTTGTTAGCGCCTTTATTGTCATTCGCAGTGGCCATGTGTTTAATTATATGGTCGCCTCAGTTACATTCCAGTTGAATTCCTTGGACTTCATTATTTTTAACTAATAGGGTCGCCAAGTTTTCTTTTTCAGGATCCTGTTGATGGTCATGGAGTCATTTTCAAATTTTATTATAGGGCTGATTTATGATCAGCTGCCCTTTATCATTTGCTCGTGATAGTGTATTCCCTGTGTCAGTTTTATTCCATGATTCTCTCTGTAATTTAATTTCAGTTCATTTCTGTAATTTTTAAAGTTCTGGGGTTTTTCTGGTTTTCACAGTGCCCAAAGCTGTTGCCAGGTATTTAAATAAAAAGGGGAGGAAATTAGATTTGAGAGAATATTGTATGTCAGACTTCTTGCTGGACAGTTCACAGACCTTCTCGTTCAATATTAAGTCAACAGTGTAACTAAATAAACTGCTGAGGGAGAGGAAGCCTGTCTGGCTGAGAATCAAGAGACCTGATTTCAGTCTTGGTTTTGTTACTAACAAGATTTATTAGCCTTGACAAATTATTTCCTTCTCTGGGCTTCTGCTTCCTCATCTGTAAATGGGGAAAGAGGGGTGGTTATCATAGATAAGGCTACTTTCTGGCTCCAGGATCTGATGACTGATCTTTCTGATAGCTTAAATTTTGAATTCTCAGTGTATTCTTTGAATTGAATTGAATGCCTTTACAAATGCATTAAGAAGCAAATGGTCACTTATGCTAACTCAGACTACCAAAAAATATTTTTTATCTTTTTCCCCAAACAATTTTAGCGACTATTGAAAAGAAAATTGAGGCACCTGTGTACCGTCCTCTCAGATTTGCAGCTTAAAATGTATGCATTTAACAGGACTGGCGTGAATACTACCTTAGGGGACACATTGTTTTATTTTTGTGTTAAAATATGGATTCTTGTGAGACACTGAGTGCTGAGCCAACAATTGTAACTGTTTTTGCAGCAGAGAGGGAAGGAGACTGTTTTGTAGCAGTGTATGGAGCCGCAGAGTTCCGCTACGCAGGCTTAGGGGAAAGAGACTCTCAGAGGGCACGAACAAAACCCTGTGCGCACCAGAGCCTGAGGGAAAGGAGCAGTGACCCGTAAGAGGCTGCGCCAGACTTGTCCATGCGTGTTTGGGAGTCTCCTGGGGAGGCGTGGGTCACCGGTGGCCTGCCCTGTGGCCGGGGCACTGGCAGCAGCAGGCCTGGGGGGCGCAGCGTGTTGGAGTAAGTCCTGTTTGAGGAGGTTACGGTTAGCCCTTGCATAGAGCCTGGCATGCTACCATAGGGACTGCAGACTGCAGGACAGGGCCGCCTTAGGCCAAACTACAGGGAGGGGTCACAGCCCCCACCCGTCAGCAGAAAATTGGATTAAAGATGTACTGAGCACGGCCCTCTAGTGGTAAAGAACCCACCTGCCCATGCAGAGACTCAGTTTCAGTCCCCTAGAAGGAAATGGCACCCCACCCCAGTGTTCTTGTCTGGAGAATCCCATGGACAGAAGAGCCCGGTGCTACAGGGTCGCGAAGAGTCAGACAGGACTAGAGCAGTTTAGCACACATGCACAAAAGCATGAGCATGGCCCTGCACACCAGAGCGAGACCCGGTTTCCCCAGTAGCCAATCCCTCCCATCAGGAGGCTCGCACAAGTTTTCTACCCATCAGAGGACACAGAAGAAGCAAGGGCTGCAGCCCCATGGCCTCTAGAGCAAACCACAATCACAGAAAACCAGCCAAAATGACCCCACAGACCACAGCCGTGCGGAGCTCAGAGACTGTGAGCCATGCCGTGCAGGGCCACCCAAGACAGACGGGTCACGGTGGAGAGTTCCGACAAAACGTGCACTGCTGGAGAAGGGAATGGCAAACCACTGCAGCCTTCTTGCCTGGAGAAGCCCGCGAACGGTATTGTTGATGGTAAGTTCTCAGCTGTGTCTGACTCTTTGTGACCCCACGGACTGCAGCACGCCAGGCTTCCCTGTCCATCACCATCTCCCGGTTTTCTCAAACTCATGTCCATTGAGTTGGTGATGCCATCCAGCCATCTCGTCCTCTGTCTTCCCCTTCTCCTCCTGCCTTCAATCTTTCCCAGCATTGGGGTCTTTTCCAATGAGTCTGCTCTTGGAGTCCAGTGGCCGAAATATTGGAGCTTCAGCATCAGTCCTTCCAATAAATGTTCAGGGTTGATTTCCTTTAGGACTGACTGGTTTGATCTCCTTGCAGTCCAAGGGACTCTCGGGAATGTTCTCCAGCACCACAGTTTGAAGGCATCAATTCTTCAGTGCTCAGCCTTTTTTATTGTCCCCCTCTCATATTGTACATGACTATTGGAAAAACCATAGTTTAGATTATACCGACCTTTGTCAACAAAGAAATGTCTCTGCTTTTTAATACACTGTCTAGGTTTGTCATAGCTTTTCTTTCAAGGAGTAAGGGTCTTTTAATTTCATGGTTACAGTCACTGTCCTCAGTGATTTTGGAGCCAAGAAAATGAAGTCTATCACATTTTCCATTGTGTCCCATCCCATGAAGTGATGGGACCAGAACGATATGAAAAGACAAAAAGATATGAAACTGGAAGATGAGCCTCCAGGTCAGTAGGTGTCCCGTGTGCTGCTGGCGAAGAAGAGAGAAATAGCTATAGAAGGAATGAAGAGAGTGGGCCAAAGCGGAAACGACCCCCAGTTGTGGATGTGTCTTGTGGTGAAAGTAAAGTCTGAAGCTGTAAAGAGCAGTCTTGCACAGGGACCTGGGATGTTAGGTCCATGAATCCTGGTAAATTGGAAGTGGTCAAACAGGAGATGGCAAGAGTGAACATCAGCATTTTAGGAATCAGTGAACTAAAGTGGACAGGAATGGGCAAATTTAATTCAGATGACCTTTGTGTCTACTGCTGTGGGCAAGAATCCCTTAGAAAGAATGGAGTAGACCTCATAGTCAGCAAGAGCCCTAAATGCAGTACCTGGGTGCAGTCTCAAAAACGACAGAAGGATCTCAGTTTGTTTCCAGGGCAGACTGTTCAGTGTCACAGTGAAGCGAGCCTGTGCCCCGGCCTCTAATGCTGAAGAAGCTGAAGTTGAACGGCTCTGTGAAGACCTACAAGAGCTCCTAGTTGTCGTTTAGTTGCCAAGTCATGTCCGACTCTTCTTGACCTCGTGGACCACAGCATGCCAGGCCTCCCTGTCTCCCTCCTGCCATCTCCTGGAGTTTGCCCAGATTCGTGTCCATTGCACAGTGATGCCAACCAGCCATCTCATCCTCTGTCATCCTCTCCTCCTGCCTTCAATCGTTTTCAGCATCAGGGTCTTTTCCAGTAAGTCGGCTCTTCATAGCAAGTGGCCTAAGTGTTGGAGCTTCAGCATCAGTACTTCCAATGGGTATTCAGAGTTGATTTCCTTTAAGATTGACTAGTTTGGTCTTGCTGCCCAAGGGACTCTCAAGAGTTCCTCTAGCACCACAGTTCAAAAGCATCAACTCTTTGGCACTGTGCCTTCTTTATGATCCAGCTCTGAGAACCATTCCTGACTACTGAAAAGACCCTGGCCTTCACTATACGAACCGTTGTCAGCAAAGTGATGTCTTTGCTTTTCGGCACACTGTCTGGGTTTGCCATAGCTTTCCTGCCAAGAAGCAGTTGTCTTTTCAGTTTCATGGCTGCAGTCACCATCCCACAATCCACAGTGATTTTAGAGCTCAAGAAGAGAAAATCTGTCACTGCTTCCACCTCGTCCCCTTCTATTTGCCATGAAGCTATGGGGCCATGTGTCATGATCTTAGTTTTTTTAATATTTAGTTTTAAGCTGGCCTTTTCACTCTCCTCCTTCACCTGCATGAAGAGGTTCTTTAGTCCCTCTTCACTTTCTGCCATTAGAGTGATGTCATCTGCATATCTGAGGTTGATGATACTTCTGGCAATCTTGATTCCAGCTTGTAGCTCATCCAGCCCAGCATATCTCATGATGTACTCTGCATATACGGTAAATAAACAGGTGACAATAAACAGTCTTGTCATACTCCTTTCTCAATCCTGAGCCAGTCTGTTGTTCCATACAGGGTTCTAACTGTTGCTTCTTGACGTGCATACATGTTTCTTAGGAGGCAGGTAAGGTGGTCTGATATTCCCATGTCTTTTAAGAATTTTCCACAGTTTATTGTGATCCACAGAGTCAAAGGCTTTGGCATAGTCAGTGAAGCAGAAATAGATGTTTTTCTGGAACTCTGTTGCTTTTTCAGTGAACTAGCAGATGTTGACAGTTTGATCTCTGGTTCCTCTGCCTTTCTAAATCCAGCTTGAACATTTGGAAGTTCACGGTTCACATACTGTTGAAGCCTCACTTGGAGAATTTTGAGCATTACTTTGCTAGTGTGTGAGATGAGTGCAATTGTGCGGTAGTTTGATCATTCTTTGGCATTTCCTTTCTTTGGGTTTGGAATGAAAACTGACCTTTTCCAGTCGTGTGGCCACTGCTGAGTTTTCCAAATTTGCTGGCATATTGAGTGCAGCACTTTCACAGCATCATCTTTTAGGATTTTAAATAGCTCAGCTGGAATTCCATCACGTTCACCAGCTTTGTTTGTAACAATGCTTCCTAAGGCCCACTTGACTTCACACTCCAGGATGTCTGGCCCTAGGTGAGTGACCACACCGTCATGGTTATCCGGGTCGTTAGGACTTTTTTTGTACAGTTTTTCTGTGTAATATTACCACCTCTTCTTAATCTCTTCTGCTTCTGTTAGGTCCTTACCGTTTCTGTCCTTTATTGTGCCCATCTTTGCATGAAATGTTCCTTTGGTATCTCTGATTTTTCTTGAAGAGATCTCTGGTCCTTCCCGTTCTGTTGTTTTCCTCTATTTCTTTGCATCAATCATTTGGGAAAGCTCTCTCATCTCTCCTTGCTCTTCTCTGGAACTCTGCACTCACTTGGGTATATCTTTCCTTTTTCCTTTGCCTCTTGCTTCTCTCTGCTCAGCTGTTTGTAAGGCCTCCTCAGACAGCCGTTTTGCCTTTTTGCATTTCTTTTTCTTGGGGATGGTTTTGGTCACCACCTCCTGTACAGTGTTACGAACCTCCGTCCATAGTTCTTCGGGAGCTCTGTCAGATCTAATCCCTTGAGTCACTTCACTGTACAGTCATAAGTGAATTTTGCAATAAGATTTTTTGCCCAGAGGCCATCCAGGCTGTGGAGTATGCTGACCTTTGGGTTCTGTAATGAGTCTCTGCTGATTTTCTCTTCTGGGTTCTTACTTACAGTGTTCTGCTTGTCAAGGAAACATGTGTGTCATGCATTTGAGTTGTTCAGTTACAAACACAATGGTTTGTCACTATCTCGTAACTCTTGAATGGAGATTGTCTCCTACAGCTTCACAGGGAAGAAGAGCTTGAATGGTTCTGGGCTTTTTCTTATTTTAGGTGTTCACTGCTTTGTTCCTGAACTGTTCAGGTAGAAACTTAAGCTTTGGAGTCAGACACTCTTGGGTCAGACACTCTGGCACTTCTTAGTCATATGACCTCGGGCAGTCCTTTACTCTGTCTGCGGTGACGGTCATCCCAGCACCTAGTTCCATAGACTGTTGGGAGAGTTCAGTGATGTGATGTGGGTAAATAGCCTGTCTGCGAACATAGTAAGCAGTGAAGTCATAGCCGTTTTTACTATTAACAAATTGTAAAAGTCCTTTGAAGTTAAGTATCTGGTTAGAAACTTCAGTTCTCATTTTAAGCACCTAGATATGTCAGCACTAAGTAAAGTAAATAAGTCGCTCAGTCGTGTCCGACTCTTTGCGATCCCGTGGACTGTAGCCTACCAGGTTCCTCGCTCCATGGGATTCTCCAGGCAAGAGTACTGGAGTGAGTTGCCATTTCCTTCTCCAGGGGATCTTCCTTACCCAGGGATTCGAACCTGGGTCTCCCGCATTCCAGGCAGATGCTTTAACCTCTGAGCTATGTCAGTACTAGCAGAATTTAAGAAGAAACAGCGGAGCTCTGTATGTCTCCTACTTCCAGCAAGCAGTTTCCATAAGCCTAGGCTATAGACAAGGCATTTATTACGAAAACTTATTTAAAAACCCTGAGATCTTGGTCTTTTACCGACAAAACTTAGGCAAGCCTTTAGAAAAAATAGTGGGTTTTGTGTGGAAATTAGTAACTTAGTGTTTAGTTTTCCTTTTATAGTGATTTCCAGATCCTGGTTACAGTTGTTATTGAATGGTGCTAACATCAAACTTCGTCTTCCGTGGGCCTCCCCTGATGAGGTGAGACCCTATCCCCCGTATCACTCTGCTGCGCCAGCTGTGGTCTGTCTTGTTTCATTAGGACGTCTTATCATGGTCCATGCCATTAGAGCCTGAATTTAGATTCCGTGAAGCCCAAGAGACAGCTTTTGAAGTATTTTTTTTCTTTGTATATGACATAGATAATCTCCAGGCACTGAGACATTTGCTTTCTACACTTGAGTTTTGCTTAGTTTTCTAAGGAGGAGAAACATTTTGAAAATGGTAACTCAGAGCATTATAAGCAAATTCAAAGTAGCATCATGGTTTTTAAGAGATGGCTCAAACCTGAAGGACAAAATAGAGTCATTTGTAAAAAGCTAGGAGGGCTATTGGACTTACTTTTCTGTGTAAATTGTGTTCTGATTTTGTACAGATAGATAGTATTGTCTATACACATGATTATATTAAAGTGCTCTTCAGAGACATTGCTATACTAATTATTTCTGTTTTGAGTTTTATTTCCTGCTGGCAGAAGGATTAGTAGTACTTGACTTTTGGTATTAGCAGACATGAAAAAACAGGATTTGTCTAATTATAAATCTTTATTACTAGAGAGAAGAAAAATAAATACAAAGAAATGATTTAATATTTTTTTAAAGTTATTTCCATTAGGAAAAATACTGATTGAATAGGTTGAATAACTGGTATAGCTAGATATTTTAAAAATAAGTTTATTGATATATAATTCACATGCTATCACATTCATGCCTTTGAAGTATACAATTTAGTGGTTTTAGTATATCCACAGGCTTATGTAACCATCACCACTAGCTAAGTTTAGAATGTTTTCATCACCCCAAGAAGAACCCTGGTGCCCGTTAGCAGTCACTTCCTCGTCGTCTTTCCTCTCATCCCCTGGCAGCCACTCATCCGCTTTCTGTGTGGATTTGCCGACTCTGGACATCTTGTGTAGGTGGGGTCATAACAACATATGCCCTTCCGTATCTGGCTTCTTTCACTTGGCATCGCGTCTCTAAGGTTTATCCATTATCTAAGGAATGTAGCATTCTCTTCATTCCTTTTCATGGTCAAGTAATATTCCGTGGTAAAGACAGGTATACAACATTTGTTTATCCATTCATTGGTTTTGACTATTTCCACTTTTTTGCTGTTATGACTGTGACTATAGTTATGCTATAATTTTATTGTTCACGTTTTTGTGTAGACATACTTCTCTAGGGTATATACCTAGGATTAGATCAGTGTTTTTCAAAAATACATATAGGAATATATTTTCTTGAATTTTACAAAAAAATATGTAGGAAAAGGAAGCCTTATTCTGAGAATTGTTAATATACCTGAATTAAATTTTGTAAGGTCAGTAAAATGTAATTAGAACATCTATTAGGAGATCATCTTTATAGTTGAATAATTAGAAAAAAATGCATGATTCTTTATCTGATTCCCTTATATGATTAACTTGTACATTTCAGATTCTTTCAACTGTAGACACTAGATAAAACTTGGTTAATTGAGAAGTTATATAGTAATGGCAAGTACATTCTAAGCACGAAAGTATTTATTAAAATTTCGCTGTTTTTCTTTTTTCTTTTGGAGTGGTTTAGAGTAGTGATTCAGACTGTAGCTTTGAAGTCAATCAGATCAGGGTTAAATCCTGGCCTGGCCTTCATTAGCTCGGTGACCTTGGACGAGTTATTTAACCTCTCCAGGTTTCCTTTCCCTAATGTGTGAAATGAAGGGCGGTGTTTGTCCCATAGGGTTGGTGTGAGGATTGAGGATGTGTGAAGTGCAGATGGCAGCACCTAGGCTAATGTTCAGACATGATCAGCTGAAGACCGTAGTTTCCGTGAGGGTTCACTGTGTCTGTCGTACAGTTCTGTGGGTTTGGACAAATGTCGAGCATCTTTTATCTTCCAGTAGAGGATCATACTGAGTCGTTTCACTGCCTGAGAAAATTCTTAGTGTTTCATTTACTCATCCTTCCTCCCGCCCTCAACTCCTGGCAACCACTGCTTTTTTTTTTAACATCTCCACAGTGTTTTATTTTTCAGAATGTCATTTAATTGGAGTCATACAGCATGTGGCCTTTGCAGTCTGCTTTCTTCGCTTAGCCGTATGTGTTTGTTTCCTATGTCTTTTTGTGCCTTGATAGCTGTTTTTATCGCCGCTTGGTGTCCTTTGGATGCACCACAGTTTATCCATTCATTCACCTACTGAAGGATGTCTTGGTGACTCCCAAGCTTTGACAGTTATGAATAAAGCTACTGTGAGCATCCATGTGTAGGTTTTTGTCTAGATATGAGTTTTCAACTCACTTAGATCAATGCCAAGAATCTTTAATTGTTAGACCCCATGGTAAGAGTACGTTTAGTCTTGGAAGAAGCTGTGAGGCTGTCTTCCAGAATGGCTGTGCCGCTGTGCTCGGCTTCTTCCCCACCACCTGGCATCGGCAATGTTCTGGAGTTTGGACAGTTTGTTAGGTGGGCGGTGCTTTCTTTGATGAGGTGTGTAGATCTTTTATCCACTTTTTGATTGGGTTCTTTGTTTTCATATTACTGAATTTTCAGTTGTGTATATTTAGGATACAAGTTCTTGATCAGTTATGTGTTTTATAAATATTTTCTCCCAGGCTGGTCTTTTCATTTTCTTAATAATTTGTGTGTGTGGGGGGGGGGTTAAGTTTTTATTTTATACTGAAGTATAGTTGATTTGCAGTGTATTACAATACTGTTTTATATTGTTCTGCTCCATTAAAAACAAGACTGGCCCCGAGGGCACTAACTGATTACACAGCATGCTAGCAGGTCACAAGCTGCGGCTGAGAATCAGTGTCTCTTCTGTGTCCATAATGTTCCATGAACAGAGTCAGTGAAGCAGCGGACATTCTGGCAGTGATTCCCAACATCGATGAGTAGGGGTGTCAAGGGTTGGTCCTGCCCTTTTCCTATTCAGGGATTCTTTAAGTTTCGGAGACTAGATTTGCTCAGCTGCTTCACCTCCACACATGCTATGGACTTACAGCACACCTAGTCTTTATGAGAAGGTTCATGAGTTTTGCATTTCTACAAGGTTTTAGGCAGGTTCCCCCCAAATGCATATGCTTTTAAATACTGGAGGAACTAAATAAGTTAGATGAAGGGAAGCTGAGATGTATATTTTGTGTTCCCAGGAATAGTGTATAACCAGATTTCACCAGTTCAAGCTATTGAGAGGAAGTTTTCATATGATGGAATATATATTTTAAAAAACTAAATTATTAAAGCAAATAAAAACAGTGACTTGAACTAAACATAACTGATATGGTTTTTGAGGATCTAATTTAAAGGTCACTTAACTGTATTATGGAGAAGGCAGTGGCACCCCACTCCAGTACTCTTGCCTGGAAAATCGCATGGACAGAGGAGCCTGGTGAGCTGCAGTTCATGGGGTCACGAAGAGTCGGACACGACTGAGCGACTTCACTTTCACTTTCATGCATTGGAGGGGGAAATGGCAACCCACTCCAGTGTTCTTGCCTGGAGAATCCCAGGGACAGGGGAGCCTGGTCTGTGGGGTGGCACAAAGTCGGACACGACTGAGGCGACTTAGCAGCAGCAGTAGCTGTATTAGTTTCTTCTTATAAGTAGATGCAACTCAAATATTTAAATGTATCTGTCCTCTCAAGAGTGTTAAATGTTTCTCACTTACTTAGAAAAAATTTTTCATTGTTGTTCAAAGGCTAGTTCTAGTTCTTTGCCAAAATAATGCAAGTTCTAGTCATGGGAATTGAACTTAATATGATCTTACTAAACTGTTCATTCTTTGGAGTTAATTCTTTTCCCCCAGATTTGCAGGAGTGTGTGTGTGGGGGGGGGGAGGTGGAGCTCGCACCCTGGCACCCTGCAGTGCCACCTGTGGAAAGCGGGAAGGCTTTACCCAGGGATGGCTGCGATGTCTAGGTTTGAGTGGAATCTGCCAAATATCACATATGTGTGTACAGGCTTCTGACTTACACTAGCATTTTTAAGAAGTTCTTTTCCTCCTTCTAGTGTGGAGTAACTCGGCTACTAGAGGGGTGTAGTATTGATCTTTTTTTCCTATTTGAGACTTTGAAGATAGTATAAGAAGGCAGACACCTACCCTTTGTGATGCCACCTACTTTAAAAATAGTTATTTTATATACTTGGGGGAGTCAGTTGAGTGCCTACTATGTGCCAGGCTTTGCTCTAGGCAGTAGTGATGCAGCAGTGAACTAGCTAAATCCCTACTCTTCAGGAGCTTAAGTTCTAGTGGAAGGAGACAGAGGATAAACAAATACACAGCTTACACAGGTGTGTAAGGTGGTGGGGAATGTGAAGTGAACGAAGTGGTGAGAGGCTGCAGTGAGATAGGAAGGCTGCTTCAGGCGGGCCGGTGAGGCGGACAAAGGCCTTACAGGCTCCCCCCAGGCGGTTCCTTACATCAGTGGTCGATCCTAGTGGCTTTCTTTATGGAGCTCAGATGACCTTCGGAGTGAGGATTAGGTGCCCTCTTGCGGGATTCGATATGGTTATGCTGGCGGCTGCCTGCTAGGCTGCCTCTGTCTTTCACTTACCGAGCACCGCTCATCAGAATAGTCCACTCCGGCACTGAGTTAGAGAACACAGGTGCTGCTCACAGCGGCCTGTGGCTTTTTGGGGTTTTTAAACAAGTTTTTAAAACGTAAAAATACGTGCAACTTGGGACACACTTAGATAATTTTGAGCAAGTAATGGGGTCACAGCTCACCCCTGTGAGTCACAAACACTGTTTTAGTAGGGGATATAATCATGAAAACCATTGATAATTTAGTGCAAGAATGTTGTGCCAGAAATAGCCACGGTCTGTTACAGGAGAGCAAAGGAGGAAGCTCTGACTCTCACCAGGCCAGGATGGGGAGACAGTGTGTCAGGAAATGCTTCTCGAGGAGGTGGACGACTGCAGATGATGGAGGGGAGGGACGGTGCCGGGGAGCCTGGCAGCGTGGCTTGTCTGGGCAGAGGGGACGGGGTGAGAAGAGGTGTGCAAAGCGTCCGTCGCATCCGCTCTGCTTGTGGCAGCGCACAGTGTAGATCGGTGTGTGCGTCTCTACCTGCGGTTAACCAGATCTTTCATTTTCAGTATATTAATCTTTTAGGAAGAATAAACAATAACTTTGTTTTCTTTGTCTTCTTAACCCTTAACTCTAGTGGATTTCATCTCTATATATACTATTAAGAAAGAAAAAAACAGCGCTGCCCCTTAGATTGTGACATGCTGCCAACTGTAAGATATGTTGTGGTTTCAAAGATACTTTTAAAAGTGGATGCACATGTTGCTTGTGTTGAACGTCCTTCCATTTCTTTTAATCTGGGGAAACCTTGCTGTAATAATGGCAGCAGCCCCATGCCTTTTCAGCTCTAATTTTAGAAGATGCTTTAGGAAGTATGGCATCCAGGTCAGTGCCAGCTTAATTTATCTCAAAAGCTTTTAAATCTCATGACTGTAATAAAGTTAGCTTTGACTGAGTAATAGAGATTAGAGGAAATGGATTGTGCTAAGATTAGGAAAGATAGGGTTTAGTAAAGACTTTAAAATAGAATTAAAAACCGAAAGAATGTGTAGTGACTTTTGGATCAGTTATCTGGGAGTTCTTAACTTTTAAGAGTTAATGTTCAGACTCACAACTTTGCCATTCTGCCTCTCCTCTGCTTCTCCCATCATGTTGAACTTATTCACACGTCTTGGTAATTCAGAAAGCATCCCCAGAGTGTCACGCCATCATTCATTCTGACAACAGGTTCCTAAAGAAATCTGCTTTCTGAGCAGAGAAGCACAATCCGTGTCTTTATGGATGCCACCCTGTGCCCGTGGTGGGTGTGAGCACGCGAGACTGGTTCTGGCCAGAGGCCCGGCTTCCCGAAGCACATGGTTATGCAAACCTTCACTAGCTCAGAGTATGGAGAACAAGCCATGGACCCTGTAGTGGGTGTGGGGCTGCAGGATGAGGCTGCAAGGGCTGAGGAACGGAGAGAAGCGGGACCCTCTCCTGGTCATTAGTGAGCTGTAGTTACAGCAGAAGATAATTTTTAAAAAATTTTTCGCTGCCTTGAAATTTCGATTTATAAACTGTGGCTTGGGAAAATCTATTGTTAGACCTTAAGAAGCATAGCCTGTGACGTCACATGGGAGGATATTTGCCACGTGTGGATTCGTGCTCAGTTGTGTCCAGCTCTGTGACCCTGTGGACTGTAGCCCGCCAGACTCCTCTGTCCATGGGATTTCCCTGGCAAGAATATTCCAGTGGTTTGCCATTTCCCACTCCAGATTTATCATTAGAACTGTAAAATAAATGTGTAAATAAAAATAAAAATCTATTCTGATTGTTCTTGTGAAACTGGTATAGTATTAAGGCCCTTCAAGTTCTGGACTTGTTTGTAGTAGATCCAGGATTTACCTGTTTTATTCCAAATTATACAGATTCCAACCAGTTATGTGTTTAAGACCCCCGACATAAAAAAAATTTGTCTGGATCAAGGATCAGAAAGAACTGTTTTATTTCTTGTAAAATAGAGCTGTGTTTATAATTTCCAGAAGAACTGCATGAAAATGCTTGTTTACCGAACGGATTGGATGTGTCTCACTTAGCACTTGTATGGTGTTTCTCCAGTTCTGGGGTGTGGTGGAGACTTTGCACTTTGTGTGTCATTCGTGGAGTCGAACAGATTTCAGGGAGCCTCGCAGGCATCAGATCCTGATCAGGAAGTGGAATGAAAGATTCCAAAGTGAATTGCCTGGAGCCTGGGGAGGGAGGTAGACAGGCTGGCGCTGTGATGTAATAATGTGTGTGGAGGGTTACTGGATCACAAAGGAAGGAACATGTGGCCTCCCTGGTGAGAGAAGGTGGTGAAGGGAGGTTTTGCAAAGGCGGTAGCATCTGAGCTGAGTTTTGAAGGATGGACAGGAGTTGATAGGCAAACAGGAAGGGCACTGGGGCAGAGGGCTGGGGCCCTGAGAGAGCTGGGGAGGGGGAGCGAGGGGGAGCACAGGAAGACGCCAGGGCCGGCAGGCCAGGAAGGCGGTGAGGCGCGTTCCCCTTGGTAGGGGCCTGCAGCTTGTCCCGCCTCCAGGCTTTCTCGAAGGCTGTTCTGTGGCGACCCAGGCCCCGTGAGAGTCCCTGGCGGGGGAAAGCTAGAGATCCGCATGAGCTTGGCGACGCTAGCCTCTGAGTGCCCCGTGAAGAGGCCAGTTTCCTGTTTATAAACCGGAAGAAGTGTTTGGGGAGGGTGGCAGTTAGGCGGTACGAGCCCCCTGGATGTTTTAAGCCAGGAAGTGACTTCGCTTGGTTCACGTTTAGAGAGGGAACTGGTGACCGCCATGGGGCAGGTGGGGTGAGAGGAGTTGGGGCCCAGAGAGTACTCCATAACTGTGGTTGGTTTTGGTCGAATGGAACCTGGCCGCCAGCACAAAGATGCTTGAATCTCAGTAGACGGGAATGCAGGGCACCGCTAAGAGAAGAGACTGTACCAGTAAGCTGTGCTAAGACGCTCAGTTGACAGCTGAGATTTTGAGAAGGGAATTTGGGGACAAATACAGATTTTGTTTCTGACTTTGATCAAAGATTAAACATTCTATGATATTGTCTGATTAAAGAAAATCTTTGGTTTAAATTTTACTTTAGGAGTAATGTTTTTAAAAATCCATTCTCACAGGACCTCTTGAGTTCTTAGGTCAAAGTGATAGGTTTTTGGTGTTTTTTTTTTTAAAGATAAAAAAATAATACTGGACAATTTTTATTTTTTGAAATTATAATGTGCTTTCATTTAAGACCCATTTTCATTTTTTTACTGTGCTATATTATTTTTTCAATTAAAAAAAATAAATTGGATTTTTAGTCTTTCTAGTACCAAATTTTAGGAGCCCTTTAGATCTTGAGGGCTTCCCTTGTGGCCCAACTGGTAAAGAATCCACCTGCAATGTGGGATACCTGGGTTTGATCCCTGCGTTGGGAAGAACCTCTGGAGAAGGGAACGGCTGCCCACTCCAGTATTCTGGCGTGGAGAGTTCATGGGCTGCACAGTCCATGGGGTCGCAGAATTGGACACGACTGAGCGACTGTCACTTTCCCTTTAGACATTGAGATTTACTTTTTACATGTAGTGCTAGTTGCAAATATTTTCCCCCAGTTTGTCTTTTTTGCTTTGTAAAAGATTCTTATATTTAATTACTTGAATATATGTTATAATGGTTTTTCAGTCGTAGTTAGAAAGGCCTCTGTACTCCAAGGTTACAAAAAAATTTACCCAGTTTTAGTTTAGAATTTTTATAATTTTGTGATTTACTTTAAGATATTTGATTAGGAACTTATTGCTTATGTGTAATATGCAATATAAATCCCTTTTTTTCCAGTTGGGCATATGAATTATTCAAGCATCGTTCACTGAACAGTCTTTTCCCTCGTGAGTTTTGAGGTGCCTCCTTCATCACTGGCCAGTTTGTGTTTCTGGACTCCGTAGTTTGTGCCACTGATCGGTTGCTGCTCTGGTGCCTTTACCGTGTTGAGGCTTTACAACGCCCAGCAGTGCTGGTTCCCGTCTCATGACCCTCTTTGGGCGTTTTCCTGACTTGTCTTACATGTTAATTTTTCAACATGAACTTTAGAGTGAACCTGGCCTGGTCCTGTAAGCATTTTGACCGGATGGAGTGGTGGTAGGCAGGTGGGGAAATCACTTTTAATTTGCAAGTTAATCTTTTTATTGCTTAATGACTCTAAGTTGTAGCTTTAATTTAATCTTTTTTCTTACAGATGATATTAACCGTGTTCTTGAGCAACAATGAACAGATTTTAACAGAGGTTCCTATAACACCAGAAACAACATGTCGTGATGTTGTCGAATTTTGCAAAGAACCTGGAGAAGGCAGTTGCCATTTAGCTGAAGTGTGGAGGGGAAATGGTATGTATTAGGCTCTATAACAGTGACCAAGTACATGAAATCCTATGTTTGTTGAATGCAGAATTTTGTTCCTGGTTCTTTGTTATCTGAGGTAATAAGGAATTGGGAAATTAAAAACTCGTTATTATCACATGGGGATAGGATGGTATAAATGCTATTTTCAAAAAAATGTGTTATAGCAAGGAGCTCAGCGCAGTGCTGTGTGACAACCTAGAGGGGTGGGTTGGGAGGGACGTTTAAGAGGAAGGGGACGTATGTTTAAGTATTGATAGTAAGCCCTTCATATTTATTAAATTGAGAAGAGTTAAGGCTGGCTCTTACATTTAAGGATTTGTCATGCTAGCTGGGCAGAGAAGATCAGTGCAGGTAATATGATTACTGAATGCAGAAAATTCTGCAAAATAACATAGACTCTAACGGAGGGGTTGAATTGAGCTGGGATGAGATGTGCTGGGTGAGAGAAGCAGTGTGAGGGAAGGACTGGAAAAGAGAATGGCCAGGGTGTGCCCCTCAGACAGCATTGTGGTGGGGGGGCGGGGGGAGCGGGTCGCTGAGATGGGCGAGGCCTCCGCTCCAGCAACGAGTGGAAGAAGGGGCAGCGTGCACTCCCGGCCCCGCGTCAGGGAGCAAGAGAGCAGCCAGTCGGACGTGTTGTGTCCGAGGTAGGTGTCCAGGTGGGTGTGCTTAAAGGACGCTCAGGGATAATCAGTGAATTCTTAACGCTTCTTAAGAACAGTTTTTAACTGAGGTGTAATTGGCGTACAACATTCTGTTTGAAATGCACCCCATAATGGTTTTATCTTTGTGTGTGTTGTGAAATGATCACCACGGTAAGTCTAGCTCACGTCCATTGCCGCACACAGTTCCAGAGCATTTGTTCTTGTGATGAGAACTTTTAAGGTCTGCTCTCAGCAACTTCACACCTGCAGTTGCAGTGTTAACTGTGGTCACCATGCTGTACACAACATCCCCAGTAAGAGCTCTTTATGTATCCTAGATACAAGTCCCTAATCAGGTATATGATTTATAAGTATTGTCTGTGTTATCCTTCAAATCTGGAGTAAAAACTTTAAGGACACATTGAGAGAAACTTGACTTTGATAAATGGTGGACCATCACCAAAGTAGCAGGAAGAGGCCAGGTCCTCAGGTGTCAGTCTGACAAACAGGAGGGGGGTGAAGTAATGGGGGTTTTAGGGGGTGACTGTTAGAGCCTGGTCGCTCCATCATCTCTAGCCGCTCAGCTCTCTTGTCTTTGTTGCTTGTTATCACTGCTGATTCCTGGTTGGCCTCATACAGTAGCTTGGGAGAGCCCCCATGGTCCCAGCTGCTGGAGGATGCTAGTCTCTTACGTGAGTCTTGAGCTGGTGCTGTCCCTGGCTCCACGGCCATCTGAAAGCATGACCCAGGGTTTTACCTCATCGAGAATGAGGCCTGCCTCCCCGCAGAACAGATGGTCACAGCCTGCTGCTCCTGTTGCCTAGAGCAGTCCCGAGCACCTGGCCCCCGAGCCTTCACTCTCCTCGAATCTTGGAGGGTGTTACATGTCTCTCCTCTTTACTTCAATACTGTCATTGTGTTTATCAAAACAGGACAGTGGCTTTCATCTCCTCCTCTCTCATTGGACTAAAATTGCTGAAGGCGGGGACTTGTGCACCGTCACACATGCAGTGCCCAGCCTGGCGCTCATAGAGGCCTTGAGTAAACGCATCATTGAGTAGATTGGGGCTGCAGAGCGAAGTCTTGGCAAGATGGTGGCGGATGAGCTCCAAAGGAAGGGAGAAAGCACGGCATTTCTCAGTCTTTTGACCCTGGAGGAGCGATTCAAGTGATTTTCAGATTTTGGAGAACCCTTTGCATAAAATTACTGCATCCATTACTCACAGTATACTCATGTCATCAGTGTTCATAAATAGAATACTCCAGAATAATTGTCAATGCTTTTTTAAAATTTTAATATTTATTTGGCCATGTTGGGGCTCACTTGCAACATGCGGGATCTTCACTGTGGCCCAGAGTGCGCAAGCTCAGTAGTTGTGGCCCGGAGGGCTTAGTTGCTCCACCACACGTGGGCTCTTAGTTCTCCCACCAGGGATCGAACTCGAGTCTCCTGCGTTGCAAGGCAGTTCTTAACCACTGGACCACCAGGGAAGTCCCTGTCAGTCCCCTGTTGAGAGGAGAGCGTTCCTGTGTGGATCTGGGTGTTGGTCTGCTCAGGCAAATAACAAAGCACCCCAAACTGGGTGGCTCAAATAACAGAAATTCACCTATCTTTTCACAGTTCTGGAGGCTATCGGTCTGACTTCATGGTGTCAGCAGGGCCGGTCTCTCCTGAGGCCTCTCTGCGTGGTGTGTGGATGGCCATGCCTTCTCCCCGTGTCCTCACGTGGCCTTCCTCCTGTGTGTGTGTGTCCTAATCTCTTCTTAAAGGGACACCAGGCACATTGGATTAGGGCCCACTCCAGTGACCTCGTTTTTACTTTCTACCTCCTTAAAGATCCTGTCTCCAAATAAGGTCCTGTTCTTATGGAGGACTAGGTTCAGGACTCAGCATGTGGGTTTCTGTGTGAGGGGACCCAGCCCAGCCCATAACAGCCTGTTCGTTTGGCCCGCTTACTACCCTGCTCTCGTCTGGCCCCTTCCTTACACAGGGTGCAAATCAGGCAAGACCTTCAGTTTTTCTTTTTCTGAAATCTCCTACTTGGTGTTTTTTGTTGCCTTTTCCAAGAATGCCTGAAAGTCGTATTATAGATTTCTCCATTGCATACAGTGTTGATGAGGGTTAGTATTTATTACATGGTATGTGCAGGGTAGTTTTGTTTTCACTTTAAAACAGAAATAACATTTTAGTTAACCTTTATTTTAAAAAGCTACTGAAGCTTAGTTTGCTTTTCTTAATCTTTTCTTAAAAATTTTTTTATTGTGAAGGAAACAGATTTTTTAAAATAACTGCCTTAAGGGAAAATTAGATTTAATATTTATAAAGTTATGCTCAGATTTAAGTGAAGATTATGTGAAAGTCACTCAGTCGTGTCCAACTCTTTGGGACCCCATGGATTATACAGTCCATGGGAATTCTCCAGGCCAGACTACTGGAGTGGGTAGCCTTTCCCTTCCCCAGGGGATCTTCCCAACCCAGGGATTGAACCCAGGTCTCCCGCATTGCAGGCAGATTCTTTACCAGCTGAGCCACAGGGGAAGCCCAAGTGAAGATTATAAGTTGATTTTAATTAACGTGAAACAAATTTGTAAGTCAAAGCAATACTAATGAAAATATGGCCTAAGATAAAATTTTATGTTAAACTGATGGACATGATTAATCTTAAATTCCACAGCTATAGCATTAGCATATACATGTTTTAAAAAAAAATTTTTTTTTAACACAAAAATTGTTACTTTGAAAAAGTAAATCATGTTACGGTTTGACAGAAAACAACAAAATTCTGTAAAGCAATTATCCTTCAATAAAAAAAAACCCCACAAAATGTGGAATGGTAATATTGAATACTTCTTTAGTGTTCAGTTTGTGCTTGCTTCTTGCGGTACAGATACTCCATTCTGAGTTGATTAACCGAGATGAGACGATTTACGTCCTTGCCCTTGAGGTCTGTTGAATAAGACAGGGCTTGCCTACACATGTAGGAAGATGAAACGGCAGCAGCGTAGTGTGCATTGTGTTTCTGCGAATGGCGGGGTTTTCTTCCTTGTGGAAGTCTGGCCCTTCTCTCAGGGCGAAAATTAAATCACATCTTGTGTTTGTGATGAGGCTGCCACACGCGCGGGTCTTTCTCCTAACTTGGCCTGAGCAGGTGTCTCTCACCAGCCCTGCTCCTGCGTTGAGAGGAGGAGAAGTGTGGTTGAGTTCTGTCCTGTTCCTCCCAGGGCAGGCGTTTTGCACCAGCCTCGGGACCTGCCAGCATCCGTCCTCACTTTCAAGCACAAGCAGCAGTGGGAACATTTCAAGGTTTCCTTTCTTTCCCTTTACATTGAGATAAAATTCACGTAGCATAGACATCCCCATTGTGGGGTACAACTTCGTGGGTTTTAGGACGTTCTCAGTGTTGTGCAGCCGTCTCTGAACTCGCTGCCTCCCGTTTCTCCCACTCTAGCCCCTGGCAACCACTGTATTACTGTCTGGCTCTGTGTGTTTGACTCCTCTAGGCACCTCATATAAATTGGAGCTTAGAGTATGTGACTCTGATCCGGCTTTGTTTCACTCAGCTTGCTTAAGGTTCATCCCTGGTGGAGCGCTCGTCAACACTTAATTCCTCTCTTTGGCTGAAATCACCCATTGTAGGATATGCAGCGTTTCATTTATCCTTCCATCAGTTAGTGGAGGTTTGGTTTGTTTCCACTTTTTGGCTGGTGTGAACATTCTCTTGCAAGTGTTTGTGTGGGCTAGCTGCATTGCCAGGAAGTGAGTATCAAGCCTTTGTGCATCTGATTGCTACCTGTAACATTTTAGTGAATACTAAAATTTGGGCAGTTTGTTAATGTGTTCCTTTGAAAGAGTGGGAGGTACACTGCTTCATGATGAATATAAGGACATTTTTTCCAATGTTCCCTATTTAATGTTGCAAAATTGCTTTTATGATTACTTCTTTGTGTTTATAGTCTTGCTTTTATTTCATTAAAGTTAAAATTTAGTGCTAGTAATATCCTTGAATTCTAATATATATATGTGTGTATGTTTATTTAAATTTATTTTTATTCATTTTTTACTTTTGATAGGATTCATTTTGTTTGTCTCTGGGAAAAGTAAGAATTTTTTTGTTTGTTTTTTCCTAGAGCGTCCCATACCCTTTGATTATATGATGTATGAACATCTTCAGAAGTGGGGGCCACGAAGGGAAGAAGTGAAATTTTTCCTTCGACATGAAGATTCCCCAGCAGAGAGCAGTGAACAAGGTAGATAAGTGCTTTAATTTTTGCCGTGAAAGTTAATTTAAGGAAAATAGGAATAAATGTTAAATTATTCCCCTGTTCACTTACAAGTGGTGAGAGGGAGAGTTGGTGTCTCAAGGGGTTTTACCCCTGTTACTGCCGTTTATGATAACTTCACGCTTTTGGGCTCCCAGCCCTTGCCTCCTCAGGATCCTGAGTCAGTCACATAATGCGTGAAATACGTGCATGGACCTGCTGCCAGAAGGGACTGATTTTGATAAATATCACATGGTTGAAATTTCTGGATTTTAAGAATGAATGAAACCATGAAAGCATCATAAAAATTCTGAGAAATCCCTATATGTGCATTTGAAGAGAGAGAAAGAAAAAACAAGAACCACCACCTAAGTGGGGAGTTCCCTGGTGGCCTAGTGGTTAGGGTTCCAGGCTTTCACTGCCATGGCCCAGGTTCCCTCCCTGGTCAGGGAGCTGAGACCCTGCAAGCCTTGTGGTGCAGGAACAAAACTAACGTATATGTATGTATGTATGTATATGTGAGACTTCAGTGTGACGCCAGACCATAGTAGAAAAGACAGTTATTTAAAAAACAACAACAAAAACCTGCATGGCAGTAACCACCCTAAAGCAAAGTCAAAAGACAGATTATAAGCTGGGAAACAGCATTTATAGCTCATATTGCCAAGGGTTAGTTACCTTTATATAAAGTGATAAAGCCAGTGAAATAAAATGTGCAGAATATACAGACATGTAGTTCATAGCAAAGGAAATATACATGGCCAGATGTCCAGCCATACTCCTAAACAAGGCATGCAGGGCAAACACTGAGATACTGTATTTCACCTGTCATATCGGCAAAGATTAGAACATTTAATAAGTGTTGGCAAGGACGCTGAGAAACAGGCAGTCTTCCACACTGTTGGCAGCTTCTGTAGAAGCAATTTAGCAATATCTATTACACGTACGAAAGCATGAAACCTTTTACCCGGCAGCTTCACTTTTGAGAATTTTCCCATAGCTGAGTCTGCACACGTACGGAATGACGCATCCGCAGTGTTGCCCACGGGCACTGCTGGTGGGAGCAGCCGCCAGCGCCTCCAGGGGTGTCGGCTGAAGAGGCCAGAGTGCGTCTGCGTCGTGCCCTGCCTCGAGCCACCTCCTACACTTGCCCCCTGAGTAAGCACAGTGTGCACACGTGCTGCCTTCTGTGTGACAGATGGAGGCGCAGGGGCGCGTTCTGCGGCGGCTGCTGTGTGTGTGAGTAGTGTCTTTGGGACCATCAGTAGGAAACTGGTCACATAGCAAGCCTCGGGGGAAGGAGAGAGGGAAAACTGGCCAAGGAGACCTTCTTGTTCCTTTTGAATTTTGAACAATGGGAATATACTACTGGTTTTGAAAACTTTATTGGAGTATAGTTGAATTACAGTGCTATTGTTAGTTTCAGCTTTATAGCAAAGTGAATCAGTTGTGCATATACATACATCCACTTTTTGAAGATTCTTTTCTCGTATAGGCCGTTAGAGAACATTGAGTAGAGTGCCCTATGCTGCACAGTAGGTTCTTATTAGTTATCTATTCTATATACAGGCGTGTGCCTATACTAATACCAATCTCCCATAAATTACTCATTTTTTAATTAAAATTTAAATAAGGGAATCTTTTTTTTTTTTGGAAAGCATATACACTGTACAGTTAAGAAAAAATCCTTGTTGTTTAACAGTGATTGTGGATTACTCCTGCTATTAAAACAAAAAAACTGAAAGGACATCTTTTTGTCAAAAGAAGATTATTTTATTGCAGATTATCCCTGTTTGTTTCTTTTTGTTTGTTTTGTTTTTGGCCGTGCCATGGAGCACGTGGGATCTTAGTTCCCTGACCAGGGATCGATCCTAGGTCCTCGGCTTTGGAAGCAAGGAGTCTTAACCACTGGACTGCCAGAGAAGTCCCTATTTGTGAGTTTTTTTAAAACCAGTTTTTTTTTAATGGGCAAAATATACAAACATGCAGTTCATAGCAAAGAAGAAATATATATGGCCTGGGAATATATGGAAAGACGTTCATCCATAAACTCCTAAAGAAAGCAATGCAGGGAACCCAGCGAGATACTGTATTTCACCTGTCACGTCAGCAAAGTTAGAATGTCTAATGACAGCGTTGGCAGAAGTAGAGGACATCCCGCACTTCAGAGAGTTGGAATTCTCTGTGTGGAAGCGAAAGGGGAGCGTGGAGGACGTTTCTCCCGTCACCTTTACCCTTGGGGGAACAGGAGCTTGGTGTGTGAAGGAATCGACGCAGGTCATGTGCAGAGCGTTAGCTAGATTCCGGAGCTGATGGAATGGAGTTGGGAGCGGAGCCGCCTGGGTTCAACACCAGTCCTGCTGCTTGCTCAGTGTGGGCCCTGGGCGCCTGACTTCACATCCCTGTGCCTCTGTTTCCCTATGTGTGTGGTTCGCAGGGTTGTGGTGGCAGTTAATGAGATGTCCTGGTGCGGCGCTCACTAAATGTCAGCTCTCACTGTGTTCTGACTTTGGAGTGCAAAATCATCACGTTTCTTCTTCACCATCAAAGATTAAGTGACACTTAATATAATTTCTCTGTGTTTTATGGTATTCTAATTTGATTGTTTATTGTTTGGAAGAAGCAGCAATTATAGACTATTAAATTAACCCGAGCACCTTATTTCATAAAAGTACTATTGCTTTTAGTAAAGAATTTAATTCATCCTGTAAACTGGTAGATACCATACCCCAGAACGTGTGTATATATAATTTCTGCTAACAGAAGATAGCTTTTACGAAGCGCCTTTTGTGTGTTATGTGACTGTGTTGGGTTGCATGCTCTGTCATTCCCATTCATTTAACCTCATTTTTCATTAATGGCCTCCCTAAGGGCCCTGATTGGACATTGTATTCTTACTTGCCCTGTCTTCCCCATCAGATGCACTGTGTGTCTGTCTATGTACTCAGCAGCTTTGCTTTGTACATAAAAAGAATAAGATTTTTTAATCTAAGAGCCAGTCTTTGCTTCCTTGGGGGTGATAGCACTCTCTGAGAATGTACGGCTCAAGGTGAGGCAGTATTTTCCATAATATAATGTTTCTTCAAAATTTTAAAAGTAGCAGGAAAGAAATAGAAGAAAACATGTTATTCTTTTCTCTTTATTTTAACATTAGGTTAATGACCCTTTGAAGCCATGTTTTCTTAGTAATGAAGCAGGCTCTGGGGTGTGAAAATTCTCAAGACAGCGTCAGGTGAGCGACGAGCGGAGTAGGCATCCAGTGCAGCGCAGCCACTTATGCGACCTTAGACTCACCTGCCACAAAACTGTGCCGCACACTTGGTTTAAAAAATGATGACAGGAGAATTTCGCCAGTTTAAATTTGAAACCCTTAAAAATTAAAATATATATGTATATTTTTATACAACAAAGGAGAATTCAGAAGATAGTATCCCATCTCAGTTTTAACCCTAGTAGTGAAGATCAGTTTTATGCATCAGTTTTTAAATTACTGGATATTATAAGTTCTATTTTTGTCTCTTTTAAAATTTTTATCGAAGTATAGTTGATTTACAATGCTGTGGTAGTTCCAGATTTACAGTAAGGTGAATTAGTTATATATACACATATATCCATTCTTTTTATAGATTATTTTCCCATATAGGTCATTATTTTAGTCTCTCCTAAAATAATAAGAGCTTTAATTTTTAATAAAAATAGATAATATATATAAAATACACATAACATGAAATTTACCATCTTGACCATTTTTAAGTGTTAGAAACTTTTTTATATAAATCAGTTTCAATATTCTGAAATAGAATATAGAAAAAAAATTCATTTAAACAACTTTATGTATATGGGTTAATTATAAAACATTTTTTCAACTGTACTAATTTTTGAGCTGTCCAGCCTAGTGTTTTGTACTTGTGCTCAATAAATATTTGAATAAGTGAAGAAATTATGAAATATTATTTTCTAGGATATCGGAGAAGGCAATGGCACCCCACTCCAGTACTCTTGCCTGGAAAATCCCACGGCGGAGAAGCCTGGTGGGCTCCAGTCCATGGGGTCGCAAAGAGTCGGACACGACCGAGCGACTTCACGTTCACTTCTCACTTTCATGCATTGGAGAAGGAAATGGCAACCCACTCCAGTGTTCTTTCCTGGAGAATCCCAGGGACGGGGGAGCCTGGTGGGCTGCCGTCTCTGGGGTCGCACAGGGTCGGACACGACTAAAGCGACTTAGCAGCAGCAGCAGCAGCAGGACATCTTTTAGTAAGTCTGGCACTCTCATTTCTCTAGGTGGCCGTCAGACCCAGGAGCAAAGAACTCAGAGAAATGTAACAAATGTACCTGGAGAAAAACGCACTGAAAATGGGGTAAGTGATAGTGAATTTTATTGAACAAGTTTACTTCCTTTTTATAGGTACTGATGCATTTTGGTTATGATTTAATTGTTAATATTCATTTCGACTGTGCTGAGTCTTCACTGCTGTGCGCAGCCTCTCTCTGGTTGCAGTCGTCGGGGCTGCGCTCTCGTTCAGGTGTGGAGGCTGCTCGTGGAGGTGGCTCTTCTCGTTGCAGAGCGCGGGCTCTGGGGCACGCAGGCGCCAGTAGTTGGGGCACATGGACTCTAGAACCAGGGCTCAAGAGTCGTGGCTCATGCGCTTAGCTGCTGCACGGCTTGTGGACTCATCTTGAACCGGGGATGGAAACGGTGTCCCCTGCATTGCAAGGCAGATTCTTAACCGCTGGACCACCAGAGAAGCTGTATGATCTATTTTTAAAGAATTATTTTTGACTAGTACTAACCTAAAACAGTAAAACTACCAGTTATTTACCAGCGAAACAAGTTTATTTGGGAACAGCAAAGAACTGTAATTCAGGACATGCAGCTATGGACAGCCACATGCAAGTACTCTGCAACAAGAGGAAGCACTTTTATAGAGGAGAAGGGGAGGTTGGGAGGGGCTGTTATCAACAAAAAGTCTTTTGGAGGAAACTGGGAGTTTGAAGTTTGGTGGCCTTTCCTTAGCTGCATTGTTGCCGCAAGGAGGAGGTGGGTCTTCCTTCTGCCGGTGGCCGTGAGTGGTGGAGTTTCCTCCTCTGGGGACACACGGTACGCCTCTTCCTGTTGGGTTGGGATCTGCACTGGTGTCTAGAGCTGTGTGTGTGAGAGCGCCCCGCTGTGGCCTCTCAGCCCCATTTCCTTGGGTTTCCCTGTGTAAGTTGCCATCTTTGTCGAGTATTTCACTCATTTCTGTGAAGGTGTGACGCGGCAGCCCGAGCGGCCATGGTCTCATCGTCCTCACGGTGCCCGTGCACTGGGTGGGCTCCAGCAGAGCAGTGCCCTCCAATGCCCTTTACGTGCAGCTGCCATGACTGGTCCTGGAACCGCAGCCGCGGGCCTCGGTCCCCTGGAGGCAGATGGGCTCATCTCCGGACTGAGAGGCGGGCGTGCAGACTTGCTTTGTGTCTTCAGTGTTGATGTCTTGATCCTTCCGTAAGGTTTTAAAAGACAAGAGGGCTGCTGGGCTGAAGTCATCATAGGTGTCTCCAGGAGAGAGGACTTCCTTTGTCATCTGGTGTAGAGTTGGAGAAAAGGCCTAACATCGGTTATAGGGGAAGAAGTTTGTCCAAGCAGATGGAGTCTTTGAAGAAATCTGTGTTGAAAGAGCAGAAATGCATGAATGACAATGAGTGAATGAGAGGAGAATAAAGGAGAGAGATTTCATCATGATCTTTTCTGGAAACTCTCGTAGCAACTTCTCCAAATAGTTTTCAGGCTGAAGAATAGTTCTTTTGCTGGCTCTGCCCTCACTGGATGTGTAGCTTCGGCAGGTTACTGCCTAGCACACTGCTTGGCACGGTCACACACAGGTGAGAGACACGGGCCTGGAGTGCGGAGGGCCCATCTTCAGACACTGGCTTCAGAACTTTCTAACTAGCTGAATTTGAGCAAGTCACTTTGCCTCTCTACTTTCCAGCTTCATGTTACTGGCTTTATCAATTACCATTGTGACTTTAAATGATATACTTATATCTCAGTTTCTTTGTACAATCACCTTGAAACCATGTCTCTGGACCTCCCTTCTCGTAAGACGAAGCTGTCAGCACCCCGCCCCTTTTCTCCATCTCCCTCTCCCTCCTACCTTCTAGCTTTTTCAGCTGTACTTCTGTGTTGTCATTGCTGATAATATTTGTGTACTTTTATCTGAGTATAATTGAAGACTTTTATACTTTGTTTATGCCAAAGCCTTTGACTGTGTGGATGACAATAAACTGGAAAATTCTGAAAGAGATGAGAATACCAGACTACCTGACCTGCCTCTTGATAAACCTACATGCAGGTCAGGAAGCAACAGTTAGAACTGGACATGGAACAACAGACTGGGTACAAATTGGGAAAGGAGTACATCAAGGCTGTATATTGTCACCCTGCTTATTTAACTTATATGCAGAGTACATCACGAGAAACGCTGGGCTGGATGAAGCACAAGGTGGAATCAAGATTGCCGGGAGAAATATCAAGAACCTCAGATACGCAGATGACACCACCCTTATGGCAGAAAGTGAAGAGGAACTAAAGAGCCTCTTGATGAAAGTGAAAGTGGAGAGTGAAAAAGTTGGCTTAAAGCTCAACATTCAGAAAACGAAGATCGTGGCATCTGGTCCCATCGTTTCATGGGAAATAGATGGGGAAACAGTGTCAGACTTTATTTTTGGGGGCTCCAAAATCACTGCAGATGGTGACTGCAGCCATGAAATTAAAAGATGCTTGTTCCTTGGAAGGAAAGTTATGACCAACCTAGATAGCATATTCAAAAGCAGAGACATTACTTTGCCAACAAAGGTCCATCTAGTCAAGGCTATGGTTTTTCCAGTGGTCATGTATGGATGTGAGAGTTGGACTGTGAAGAAGGCTGAGCGCCGAAGAATTGATGCTTTTGAACCGTGGTGTTGGAGAAGACTCTTGAGAATCCCTTGGACTACAAGGAGATCCAACCAGTCCACCCTAAAGGAGATCAGTCCTGGGTGTTCATTGGAAGGACTGATGTTGAAGCTGAAACTCCAATACTTTGGCCACCTCATGCGAAGAGCTGACTCATTTGAAAAGACCCTGATGCTGGGAGGGATTGAGGGCAGGAGGAGAAGGGGACGACCGAGGATGAGATGGCTGGATGGCATCACCAACTCGATGGACATGGGTTTGGGTAGACTCTGGGAGTTGGTGATGGACAGGGAGGCCTGACGTGCTGTGGTTCATGGGGTGGCAATGAGTTGGACATGACTGAGCGACTGAACTGAATACTTTGTTTATACATTAGTTATAAAGTTGAAAAGCATTTAACGGTGTTTTAGATTTTTCAAATGCTAACCACTGTAGGGCCAAGGGATGTACTAGATTATATTTCCTTCTTTTGAGTGCCACTCAGGGAAAACTACTCCTCCTGTCAGGATTAAGGATTCTCCTTCCTTACCCTCCAATCGCTAAAGATCATTCCACAAATCCTCTTCCTGTTCCTGCCTTCTGACTTGCTGGTACCCTGAGTCTGAAGCCTCTGTGGGGTTCTGGCAGGCGTATGTGCTTCAGAAAGTCTGAAGGAATAAAGGCCCAGGCCCCATAGGTAGAACTTCTGATTCAGTAAGGCTGGGATGGGCCTGGAAGACTCATATAATACTGTTGCCGTGCCAGGTTTGGGAACCTCCAGAATGCATGTACCCGCTGTCCAAAGCATTCAGAACTTACCTGTCCAACAGAATCTTGAAGATCCCTTTGTCTGCTAAGATTTCCTGTGGCCTGAACTTCAGGGGAAGTGAAATAAGTATATCAAATAGGCGGGGACTGTGTGTGTGTATAAACGGAAGGGACTTAGGAGGAACGGAGACCAGTAACAGTATGGTGAGTTTCGATGCAATGGGTCCTTGATCTTTCCAGGATGAAGTTGTTTATTGTTAACATGGAGATGATGTTTACATGTCAAGATCAACAAAACTGAAACCTGAAACCTAAATTAAAACTGTGTTTGCATCCTGTATGGGAGCTTGTAATTAGAGGAAGGTTGAGAGCTGGTGAGGAGGCGTGACTCTTGTGCTGGAAGCGTGACATCTAAGAGATTATTGTGTTCATGGCACCCACATCTGCCTTTTAAGCCTAATAATATGTTACCTTTGTGAAGCACTTTACTGTCTACAAAGCACTTTTATGTGCATTTTTAAAGTTAATAAGATGTTAAAAATATCCTTCTCCAAAAATGTTTTTGCTGTGCACCCTGGACCTAGACTAACAGCGCCTGAGCCTGTGTGCCCCATGCCTGCTGGCACCTGCTGAGGCGGCTGCTCTCCCCGAAGTGCGGGTCACAGACTCAGCTGTCTAAGAAATAAAGGCCCCGGCCCCACTGGCAGAACTTTTCATTCAGTAAGTGTGAGGTGGGCCTGGAAGACCCTCGTGTGACACTGTTGCTCTGCCAGTCTGGGAACGTCCAGGTTATATGTACACACTGCCATAAGCATTCGGAGCTCACTTGTCCAGTAGAATTTTGAAGATCTGGTTTGCCTTTATGGTATAAAGGCAAATTCATTTATCCTTACTGTGCGTGCCTGCATCAGGGGGTCCCAGGACTACCCTCAGTGTCAGCAGTGTGCCCGGAGGACTCGCAGGACTCAGCATGAGGTGTAGTCACGGCTGGGGGCCCCAGCCAGAGCAGGCAGCGCAGGAGCCGCCGAGGGGAGAGGCGGCGCGGGCCGTGGCGTCTGGGGAAAGCTGCCCAGCTCCCAGGGGTCCCTCCCAGCGGAGTCACACGGGACGCGCTGCGTCCAAACCAACTGCTTGCTTGAGACTAGAGTCACAGTATCGCTTCTTATTCTGCAGAGAGTCGGATACCGCTTAGCGACTGAGCAGCACCGCAGTGCTTATTAGTGTGTTTCTGGACGAGTCATTATACCAAAAGAAAGCTGTCTGGAAAACGGCATCATTTTCTAGGAACTATGGTAGTGAGGCGGAGAAGGCGATGGCACCCCACTCCAGTACTCTTGCCTGGAAAATCCCATGGATGGAGGGAGGAGCCGGGTAGGCTGCAGTCCATGGGGTTGCTAAGAGTTGGACACGACTGAGCGACTTCCCTTTCACTTTTCACTTTCATGCATTGGAGAAGGAAATGGCAACCCACTCCAGTGTTCTTGCCTGGAGAATCCCAGGGACGGGGGAGCCTGGTGGGCGGCCGTCTATGGGGTCGCACAGAGTCGGACACGACTGAAGCGACTTAGCAGCAGCAGCAGCATGGTAGTGAGGAGTCGTTAACTGAGCAGATACTGTGTGTGGTGAGGAATTCTTTTGTTTTCATAGACAGATTTGCGATCTTTGATAGTTTTTGGCACATACTGGAAAACTACATTTAGCACATGTTGGCAGAATGTTTTCATAATACAATAAGTGGGATATAAAGCTAAGTCTTTTTACTAATATTTGAAAGACTAAATATCTATAAAAACATATAATTAGAGGCTTAAGATGGAAGACAAGTGTATTGTGTAATTGTCTACAATGGTTTGTGTTGAGAAACCTTATTATATGTTTTTAATAAATGAATTATTGCAGCACTGATTTCAAAATTATATATAAAACAAATTACTTGAGGAGATGAAAACACATGGGACTAAAGCCGTGTCATCAACTGACTTGTGATCTAAGCTTTTAACCATAACTATCAAGTGAGTTGCAGTTAATATGTTAAAAATACAGTTCTGATAGCCTGTTTGTCAAGAATACTTAATTTTGTCAGCTTTCTTAGTTGTGATTCAACATAATTAGTACACATGAGACATTAGCCAGTACGTCCCCCTTTACGCCTAGCTTTTAGCAACTTGAGCTAGCTCAGTTACTGGAAACCCGGTTATAGTGCATTTGGGGTTGATGGCTTAATAACATTTTTATGCTTACCTTTTTCATTCTTATCAAAATAAAATACCATTATGTGAGATTCTTACTTCATCAAGAGGTTAACATTTTATTTTAAAAAGAGGATAATTAAAATATAAACCCTGACAACACCAAATGTCAGCAAGGATGAGGTGAAGCTAGAACTTTGTATATTGCTGGGAGAGTGTAAAATGATGCTTCACTTTGGAGAACAGTTTGTCAGTTTGTGTAAGTAAAACGAGCACTTAACCACACAACGCTCAGTCCCCAGCTTCACTTCTTGACATCAGTTACCCAAGAGAAGCCAGAACATTTGTCCACATAAATACTGGTGCATGAATGTTCAAGATGGCTTTATTCCTCATAGCTAAGGAGTGGAAACGACCTGAATGCTCATCAGCAGATGAGCGGGAAAATAAAACTGCTTATACAAGTGAGTACTACTTGCAACAGAAAGGAACGGATTCCTGGTGCAGGTAACAGCATGGATGCGTCTCTAAACGCTGCAGCAAAGGAAGGAAGCCAGACTCAAGGAAGTGACCCTGTCCATGGAACTTCTTGAGCACACAGGGCTTGGAGATCATGGCTCACCCACCCCCATCCCCACGGGTGGGATAGAATTGACTGGGAAGCTCAGTGGGGCGCTCTCTGGGATGATGGAAGCACGGTGTTGACTGGGGTGGCGGTTAGACTGTGATGCGCAGTGGTCAGCTAGTGCAGCAGCATACCTCAGGCGGTGTGCTTATGATCTGTGAGTTACGCCTCAGGTAAAGTAAATGTGAACCCTTTCTCTGTGTGTTTGATATACTAGCCTGCCATTTCATTTTGTTAACTTACTACCATTATGTATGTTGTTGAAGTTTTGTATCAGAAATGGATTGGAATATATACTTAACAGTTTTTTGAAGTTGCTGATCTTAAATTTAGGAACATTAAGAAAAAAAATTAGAAAATCATGGGATTTTTATTAACAGTGTTGTGAAATTTTATGTATATATATATATATATATATTTAAACAGCACATTATAGTATCTACGAAGTTTCTAGGGGTCAGGAAGTCAGGGCTTGGCTAGGTGACTTGGATTCAGGGTCTCTTGCGACACTGCAATCAAGGTGTTGGCCAGGATCACAGTCATCCAGAGCTTGACTGGGCTGGAGGATCTGTTTTCAAGCCCATGAGATAATATTTTTATGCGGAATTTCTGTAAAGTCAGGAACAGTCATGTAAAGAGGGCTCGGCTTCTCATTTGGCTTCATCGCTTTGGGGTAGGAGGCTTTAAGAGGCGCTTTGTGCTCTCAGACCTGCAGGTCTCAGTGGACCAGGGCAGCCGACTGTGGTCCTGCTTTTCTGAGCTGCTCGCAGGCTTTCCAGGATGGAGACGGCCGCACAGTGCACTTTGCACAGGAGTGCACGATGACGTGTGAGCCCTCACCGCTGTGCTGGGAGAATGCTCGTTTCATTTCCCAGCGAGAATATCAGAATAGAGGACTGAGCGCAGGTTCCATTCCTCATGGCTGAACTTGGTGGGTAACCTAGTTTCTTCCCATGTGAGAGTCTTACCTCATCCGGCAGAAGAGAGGCTCGCTTGTTGGAACCAGGGAGCAACTGCATTTTACTTTTTTATTACTCACAGTGTATGGGACTCTATCTGGCATATCAAGGGTAAGTGACTCACCATGATATCAAACATGTATAATGCTCAAACAAGGAAATAACTCTGGTTCCCCTGACCCCTCCACCACGTCAAGGCTGGGGAGCTGCGTCCTTTCCACGGGCCTGCCGAGCTGTCCCGAGAGAACTTTCCCACTCATTTTACTGGTCGTGGAAGTGACTTGTCCTCTCTGTAACCTGGAGTTGAACTCATCAGATAACTACCATAATGAGGGACCTCAAAGTGCCCAAGGGAGCAGGATTTGATTTCTTCTTCTTAGATGCAATGGAAAGAAATAAGTGAGGAATTAGGTCATAGGTTTGTCTGAATAAATTGAGTTCATATGGAGAATTTAAAATTATTCCCCTGGGGTTTAGTTTACATGGAGAGAATACATGCTGTTAGGCCTGTCATAAAAGGATCAAATTTGCATCAGAGGTTTTTGTTTTCTTTTAAAAAAAAAGCCCTGAAAAGATGCTTCTGCTAAATTTTCACATTGAACAAATTAGGGAATCTCTACTAAAGTATAAAATGTTGCCTGTCTGTTGACTTACAAGTTTATGGTGGCTTGTGTTTTTATAACCCATTTATAATAAAATTAAGTTACACAGGTGTGTTCACTTTGAAATAATTCACTGCGCAGAACACAGATTTATACAGGTTTCTGTCTGTAATACCTAGATCAATAAAATTTCTATTCAACTTCAGATTAAGAGCTTTGTGTCGGGCTAGCCCATGTGACATACAGATGTTTTGAAAGTGAAGTGACTCAGTTGGGTCCGACTCTGTGACCCCATGGACTGTAGCCTCCCAGGCTCCTCCATCCATGGGATTTTCCAGGCAAGAGAACTGGAGTGGGTTGCCATTTCCTTTTCCAGAGGATGTTCCTGACCCAGGGATTGAACCTGGGTCTCCCACATTGTAGGCAGACGCTTTACCGTCTGAGCCGCCAGGGAAAATTTCTATTAAAGTACAATATATATTAGTATATACCTAAGATATAATATCTGAATTACTTATGTCAATAGAATATATCTTAGTTTTATAATTAGAGACACACATAACACATACAAAGAGCTCTATCTTTTTTCACAGTGTAAATATCAGAATACGCAACCGTTCAGTTTCTCCTCCGTCTTCTTTTCATTGTTATTTTAAGCCCTTGGTGAGGAGGTGAGACCAAAGAGCTAAGTTTTTGGTTTTTTTCTTCAAGTTGTAAAATTATGAAATTAATGTAAATTGAAAGATTTGTTACAGGAACTTCATTTTTCTCTAGTCGAGAATATGTTTCTGAAAGTTTCAAAAATACCTTTTGTTGACCTTCCCTGATTAAGAATCCACCTGCCAATGCAGGGCACATGGGTCAGTCCCTGGTTGGGGAGCTTCCACAGGCCATGGGGCAAGCTGAACTCGCGAGTCACAGCTACTGCGGCCCACGCACCTGCAGCCTGTGCTCCACCAGGAGAAGCCCGCGCGTCGCAGCGAACGGTGGCCCCGCTCGCCGGGCTAGAGGAGGCTCACAGCGACCAGGACCCAGCACACCGAAGTAAATCCGTGGCTTAGAAACTCCTTGTTGTGGTGATTGCAAGCATCTCAGTAGATGGAAATTAGAACACTTTATTAATATTAAAGCAGAAATTTGAGTGCATTGTGACAGTTGGGGCATTTTTATAGAATGAACAAATCTCAAATGAAGTTTCTGTAATTTGGCAGTTTACAGAATCTGGTTTAGAAAAGGAACTTGCTCCACATTGCTTTCTCAGGACTTTAGATAAACAGAATGGGGGCTCCAGTTAATTAAATCCTGATTCCACTTTCTAACAGTCCAGAATGGGCTGACCACCATATGATTGATTTGGGGAGGACAGGAGTCGGAGGAACAGGGCTTGGTACCCTTGTGGAAAGTTACAAGAGGCCCAGAGTACACAGGAGCCCAGAGATGGACCGTGGAGCTCCAAGGAGGGGCTGTGCACCTGCATGGCTGGGCCACGGGGCTGGAGAAGGCCGGAGGAAGACAGGCGTGGCTGGAATCGGAGCTCTGGCCCTCTGCCAGCTCTGTGTCCTTAACCATATCCCTCTGCCTTTCCCCCGGGATTCCTCTGCAGTGTGGGCTCATCTGCCTGCACAGGTTTGTTGTGAAGATGTGTGATACAGTGCATGTCACACGTCCAGTCTAGAAGGGGGTGCGGTAGGAGATGGTCAGGAACAAACCCTCTGCATCCTTCTCTGTCCGTGCAACTGACCTGGGGCACGTTATCTGAACTTTTCTCATCTGTAGAATGGAGCTGTAATTATCTCTGCCTGATAGTGTTATTTTAAGGCTTAAATAAGTTGATAAGTGGAAAGTAATCACATTAGAGCAAGGTTCATGACAGAAGAACTGTACAAAAAAGATCTTCACGACCCGGATAATCACGATGGTGTGCTCACTCACCTAGAGCCAGACATCCTGGAAGGTGAAGTCAAATGGGTGAAGTCACTTTGTTCATAGTGAAAGCATCACTATGAACAAAGCTAGCGGAGGTGATGGAATCCCAGTTGAGCTATTTCAAATCCTGAAAGATGATGCTGTGAAAGTGCTGCACTCTGTATGCAAATTTGGAAAACTCAGCAGTGGCCACAGGACTGGAAGAGGTCAGTTTTCATTCCAATCCCAAAGAAAGGCAATGCCAAAGAATGCGCAAACTACGGCACAATTGCACTCATCTCACGTGCTAGTAAAGTAATGCTCAAAATTCTCCAAGCCAGGCTTCAGCAATACGTGAACCGTGAACTTCCTGATGTTCAAGCTGGTTTTTGAAAACGCAGAGGAACCAGAGATCAAATTGCCAACATCCACTGGATCATGGAAAAAGCAAGAGAGTTCCAGAAAAACATCTATTTCTGCTTTGTTGACTATGCCAAAGCCTTTGACTGTGTGGATCACAAGAAACTGTGGAAAATTCTAAAAGATGGGAATACCAGACCACCTGACCTGCCTCTTGAGAAACCTATATGCAGGTCAGGAAGCAACAGTTAGAACTGGACATGGAACAACAGACTGGGTACAAATTGGGAAAGGAGTACATCAAGGCTGTATATTGTCACCCTGCTTATTTAACTTATATGCAGAATACATCATGAGAAACACTGGGCTGGAAGAAGCACAAGCTGGAATCAAGACTGCCGGGAGAAATATCAAGAACCTCAGATATGCAGATGACACCACCCTTATGGCAGAAAGTGAAGAGGAACTAAAAAGCCTCTTGATGAAAGTGAAAGAGGAGAGCGAAAAAGTTGGCCTAAAGCTCAACATTCATAAAACGAAGATCATGGCATCTGGTCCCATCACTTCATGGGAAATAGATGGGGAAACAGTGGAAACAGTGTCAGACTTCATTTTTTTGGGCTCCAAAATCACTGCAGATGGTGATTGCAGCCATGAAATTAAAAAACGCTTACTCCTTGGAAGGAAAGTTATGACCGACCTAGATAGCATATTAAAAAGCAGAGACATTACTTTGCCAGCAAAGGTCTGTCTAGTCAAGGCTATGGTTTTTCCAGTGGTCATGTATGGATATGAGAGTTGGACTGTGAAGAAGGCTGAGTGCCGAAGAATTGATGCTTTTGAACTGTGGTGTTGGAGAAGACTCTTGAGAGTCCCTTGGACTGCGAGGAGATCCAACCAGTCCATTCTGAAGGAAATCAGTCCTGAATATTCATTGGAAGGACTGATGCTGAAGCTGAAACTCCAGTACTTTGACCACCTCATGCGAAGAGTTGACTCATTGGAAAAGACTCTGATTCTGGGAGGGATTGGGGGCAGGAGGAGAAGGGGACGACAGAGGATGAGATGGCTGGATGGCATCACTGACTCGATGGACATGAGTCTGAGTGAACTCTGGGAGTTGGTGATGGACAGGGAGGCCTGGTGTGCTGCAGTTTGTGGGGTCGCAAAGAGTCGGACACGACTAAGGGACTGAACTGAACTGAAGGTTCATGATGAGCACAAAAAAATGCACCCTGTCGTGAACAGGATGGGGACATGCTTTCAGATCCTATCAGTTGCCACTCCTGCGGATGTGGATGATGCTTTGTCGATCATGGGTCAGTCTTTAGTGTAGGCCATACCGGTGGTGTTCTAATGAGATATTTATATTTCAGGATCTTTGATGCATTTCAGCTTCTCGAGACCCGGTGGCAGTGAAATGACATTTGCCTTTAGGTGTCACCTGCACATTTATGTTTTAGTTCGTGTACTCTTAAACATTTGGCATCCCCATTTACTCAAATAAATTTAATAGAAGCAGTCAACAATGAGGAGAGGTTCTTAGGAGAAAATAAACTAACTTATGTTCCTCTGACTTCTAGTGAAGTGAAGTGAAGTTGCTCAGTCGTGTCCGACTCTTTGTGAGCCCATGGACTGTAGCCTACCAGGCTTCTCCGTCCATGGGATTTCCCGGGCAAGAATACTGGAGTGGGTTACCATTTCCTTCTCCAGGGGATCTTCCTGACCCAGGGATCGAACCCGGGTCTCCCACATTGAAGGCAGGCGCTTTAACCTCTGAGCCACCAGGGAAGCCCCCTAACTTCTAGGGAACCTATTTAAAAATCTCGATGTGTGTGCATTGTGACGTTAGAGAAGAATGATGACGCAGACGAGCATCCATTCCTCTGAGCGTGTTTTGTTCTCTATAGGTTGGGAATCCACGTGTTGAACTTACCCTCTCAGAACTGCAAGATATGGCAGCTCGGCAGCAACAGCAGATTGAAAACCAGCAGCAGATGTTGGTGGCCAAGGTACATTACTAAGCAGTGGGGAATGGCCAGCGAGTGTCCTTCCGCATTATTTTAGATTCCATGGCCGATCCGCGTAAGTAGAACTGTGCTGCCACAGTGGCAAACAGGGTCCTTCCTCATGGTCTCTCCTGTGATAAGAGGTGCTCACTGTGGCTTCTTGACATTGGGGAGCATCAGGCAAGAGCATCTGACCCTTGACTTGCACACTCAGACCCCAGGACAGGAAGCGGTTGAACTTAACCCAATTGTAGATAAAATTTGGAAAGAAAAGATGCTCTCCATCACCCCCTTCTTTTTCCTCTGGGTGTGTGCTCAGCCGGCGTGGTTGGCATTAGTGTTCTGGAGGAAGCCAGCGACCCGCGTAAGACGCTAGTCATGGGCCCCGAAGACAGTGGCTTCCCCGTACCCCAGCCTGCAAGGACTCTGTCTGGGGCATGGTAGGCACTCACGGTGAACACTGAGGGCTCGATTTGCCGCTGAAACTCTGACACGATTTGAAACTATTGCCCACCCTTAGTGAAGCCAAAGAAACCAAAATGGCAATGTTGGAGTTTGGGAAAGAGCTTTATTGCAGGGCCGGGCAAGGAGAACAGTTGGCTCATGCTCAAAAACTCCAAACTCATTGATGGTTCTCAGGAATGTGTTTTTTTTTAATAGGCAAAATTTGGGGTGAAGACTGCAGTGTGTGACTGTCTTCTGATAGGCTGGTGGTGAGAAAACAGGCTAGTGTCCAGGAGTCTTGTGCTCAGCCTGGAATTACCAGCCTCCACCCGGTGGGGCCTAAATTTCTGCAGGGGAGCTCAAGATACGTTGTGAAGTGTATCCCCGGGGGCAGCGAGGAGGCAGGCGGAGGGGCCAGGACCCTGTTTCCTGACAGCTCCTGCTTCGTTCCTGCGTTCCGTCACTGCCCTGGTTAGTGACTGTTTGAGTCTGCCTTTCGGACTCAGGGAAGGTGTAGGAGTCCGAAGCCCTTTTCCTATAAACTATAAACCAGAAGGGGGACACAGAAGGGCTTTTGTACCCAGGATGGCCCCACACTGATGGCTTGGTTTTACAACTGTTCTGAAGAATGGTTTAGTCATGGACTAAAACATCAGACCTATCTCCCATGCCTGCTGAGAAGGATTCTTGGTGTAATGATCTTAAATGCCCTGACAGTGCTACACAGAGAACGTGCAGACGCCACTGCCCAAGTTCTTACCGATTTCTCTGTAGAGAGATCTTAGTAACCAGATGTCCAGTTCAGCTTATTTTCATTTATTGAATGACCATGTGACTGTCCACATTCATGTTAATAACAGTTTAAGTTGGACTTGTTTTTGAAAGTAGTCTTGCAAAGTTTATTGGATTTTTTAATAATACAAGGATAAAGAACAATTAAAAGCTAAGTAAACTGGAAGATATATTCATTCCGTTAATAATGTTTCTAAGATGAAATGTACATGGTATTATGTCATCATAAGCTTTCCTAATTCTGCTTTTCTTTTTCTCTCCAAATATTGATTCAGGGGTACTGCTGTTGAAAGGAATCGTTGATATTTTCAGCATTAACTCAAGTTAATGCGGGTTATTCCATATTTAAGCTCATATTCCCTTCCTTAGGTTGCACGTGTCGTGCCTGCAGTCACATTTAAGCCTCTCCTTAGGCATGTTCATGCATACGGATAGTGCCACAGGTAGTGCTGTTATCCTGCCAGAGCGCCTTCCCATGAGCGGGTGGAAAACTATGGCAGAGCATCACAGATGCTTGTACTGTAGGACTGTTCTGTTCTTGTTTGATGAGAAAATGTTTGATTCCTTTTGAAGAAGCTAATGCTAAAGAAAACAAGCACTTCCTCCAATGTCCCTGCCACTTAGCAGATTAGAGGTTCATCTCCTTACTAATCACCTTCTCTCTTTTCAGTATAAAATCTGCTGGTCAGTGCTCATTTCCTTTAGGAGGTTAAACAAGGGACCCGTGGAAGCTGCTTTGTAGGCGCAGGAAACCTGTACCAACAGCAGGAAGTTTGGGCTGCTGGGCTTCACACACAGGATGGCAATGAGGGGGTGTCCAGCATTTCTCTAATATTCATGAAGACAGGAGATCCTGTGGATTCCGCTTAAACTGTTTTTAGTGTACAGAAGTGACTGTGCATTTCGATTTTCAAAGCTAGCTATTCTCCTCTCTCGGTAGGAACAGCGTTTACATTTCCTGAAGCAGCAGGAGCGCCGTCAGCAGCAGTCTGTTTCTGAAAATGAAAAGCTTCAGAAACTGAAAGAGCGAGTTGAAGCCCAGGAAAATAAGCTGAAGAAGATCCGTGCCATGAGGGGACAAGTGGACTACAGCAAGATCATGAATGGCAATCTGTGTACGTGCCGTGGCCCAGGGTCCCCACGCTCCCTGGGCGCAGGCCTGGGGAGACAGGCTGCTTCCAGGCGCCTCAGCCATAAGCTGATGCCAGAGCTCGCTCTAGGGAAGCACTGGAGCTCTGCTCTGCCATCTGCAGCTGCCGGGATGCGTGGTGAGATGAGGGGGTCTTAGAAGACCTTAGTAGTGTTTTAGGGAGACCTGTCTGTTACCTCGCTTGCAGCCACCCTTTGGCTTAAGACTCGGGTCCTCTAAAGACTCAACTCACGAGGGAGGTTCTGTGTTAACGGAACAGCCAGCTTTATCTGTGTGTCAAGCTGAGCACACAAATGCTCACTGTGTGTGTGCGCGTGGATTGTCAGCTTACTGTTCAGTTCAGTTAGCGCCCGCTTTAGCAGGAGTAGTGTTAGTCGCTCAGTCGTGTCGGACACTTTGCGACTCCGTGGGATTCTCCAGGCAAGAATACTGCAGTGGGTAGCAGTTCCCTTCTCCAGGGGACCTTCCCAACCCAGGAACTGAACTCTGAGCTACCAGGGAAGCCCGGTGCCTGCTTTATGTTACAGTGATGAGCAAGATAGATTTGGGTGGGCCTGCCCTCACAGAGTGCTTTCTTTGGTGCATTGAGCCTCCCAAGTGGCTTGACCAAAGTAGCTTTGGGACAATTGCCCTAATTTAAAGACATTCAGGTTTTTAAACATTCCCTGGTGGTCCAGTGGCTGAGACTCCTTGCTCCCAATGCAGGAAGCCTGGGTTCAAGCCCTAGTCCAAGAACTAGATCCCACACGCCATAGTTAAGACCCAGCACAGCCAATGAAATAAGGGATTTCTCCAAAATTAAAATATTCAATAATTAGTGCACACGACTGTCTTCTGAGTAGCCGCGTGCTCCACAGGCTTGTTGAGATATGCTTCGGGTTGTGCACCTTGCGGGTTTCTCTCCAAGGATGATGTCAGAGCTGAGTTAAAGGTATAGGAATGAAGAAATGTCACCCAAAAAAGAGCAAAATACCATGGAAAACTCAGTCAACTAATAATGTTTTTTTCTTTACTGATGGAAATTACAGCTGCTGAAATAGAAAGGTTCAGTGCCATGTTCCAGGAAAAGAAGCAGGAGGTACAGACTGCGATTTTAAGAGTTGATCAACTCAGTCAACAATTGGAAGATTTAAAGAAGGGAAAACTGAACGGGTTCCAGCCTTACAATGGCAAGCTGACTGGACCGGCAGCAGTGGAGCTAAAAAGACTGTACCAGGAGCTCCAGGTGACTCCCCTGAGTCTGAGGAATGATTCTGTTAAAACTTCCTCATTTTGGGTGTCCTTCCGGTGTAGGCTGTAAACCTCAGAAATTGAAAATGAATGAATTCTAATTTAATAGTAGGCACCAAATGTATTCAATACAAAAGAATGTTTTGAACAGCTTTGAGCTATAATTCATATAGTTTATGATACACCCATTTAAAGTTTACAAGTAAGTGGTTTTCAGTATCTTCACAGAGTTCTGTATCCACCACCACAGTCGATTTTAGAGTATCTTCACCACTTGCAAAAGAAACCCCACGCCTCTTCACCGTCACCCCATAACTCCCTACCCCTCTAGCCTTAGGCAACCATGACTCTACTTTCTGTCTCTCTGGATTTGCCTGTTCTGGAAATTTCGTATGAATGGAATCAGGCAGTTGTAGTTCTTTGTGAGGGACTTCTTTCACTTAGCATGTTTTTAGTACAGAAATTTGATATGAATTTAATTGGCAATATAATGAACAGGTAAAGAACTGAGCTTCAGATAATATCTAAGGCCTTTGTGTAAACTGTATTTTGACAAGATAGATCCCTATTGTTGAATCCTTGTGTTTGTCAGCTTGGGCTGCCTTAACACTGCAGACAGGCCCGTCTCCCCATTCTGGAGACTGGAAGCCCCAGCGCAGAGAGCTGGTAGACTCCACTCACGGGGGCCGCGGTGGCGGGGGGGCCCTGCTGGCTGCCTTCTTGCTGTGTCCTCGCCCGCTATGCTTTCTCTCCCTCCTCCTACAACCCCAGCGTGAAGGCTCCAGCCTCCTGACTGATCAGTCACACGGGACCAGGGTGGATCTCGGGAGGACAGTTGTCAGCGGCCCTCAGGAGGTGTGCTGCAGGTGGTTTGGACAGCCAGAAGCAAGCTTTGTGCTTCTGTTAGCACTTGCCAGGAAAAGGATTCTATCACTTTACGAAATGGGGATTTTTAGTCAAAGGGAGTAAACTGGCTGATGGCTGCCATTAAGTTCTGTAATATAAATATTACAATATTAAAATGGCATGAAATAAAGTGTTATAAGAATTTATTACTTTTTCTGTTTTTAAGCAATTGTTAAAAAGTACAGTTTTTAAGAATTGTTTTGGTGAAATGTGATGAGTGTGTTGTATTTATTTACATGCATTTCCAGCTCTTTGACTGCAGTCAGACTTAAAAAGCACACGTCGCCTCCTGTTTGGTGCTGGTGTGTGTGTGTGTGTGCGGGCACCTGTGTGCGTCTGAAAGAGTTTGACGTGGCAGTGCGCATTCACCTCCTTTGCACAGTGCACTGTGACGCTTTCTGTTCTCTGCTTCACATTTTTAAAGTTCTGGCTAACCCATTAAAACAACATAAAAGGGACTTCCTGGGTAGGCCAGACTCCAAGCTCCCAGTGCAGAGGGCCTGGGTTCGATCCCTGGTTAGGGAACTAGATCCCACATGCCACAGTTAGAGTTTGTGTGCAGCAATTTTAAAAAAATGATACAGGAACATTCAGTTTGGTGTTCGGACTGTCCACGGGTCTCCTGCGTGGGGCAGAACCAGACGCCTCTCCCCAGGTCCCTTGGTGTGTCCAGGACGGGCCTCCCACCCCAGCTCCCCAGGACCACAGGCTTCTTTCCCACTGTCATTACAGGCGCTAGTCCTCTGTACGCTCGGAAGACACATTTGCAGATGTCTGCTCTTTTTTTGTTCCGTAAGAAGTACGTTCCGGCTTCATCCATGCTGTACCTGTAAAATATTTAGCACCTGGGATGATGCCTGTATGTAAATACACATAAGAACCAAATGTTGCTTTTTTTCTTCTTCTTTTTTTAATCCCCCTAACAATGAGAATTTGACCTTTTAATGAATACAAATCATAAGCATTGTATTTTCTGTTCTACAGATTCGTAACCAGCTCAACCAGGAGCAGAACTCAAAGCTGCAGCAGCAGAAGGAACTCCTGAACAAGCGCAACATGGAGGTGGCCATGATGGACAAGCGGATCAGCGAACTGCGGGAGCGGCTTTACGGGAAGAAGCTTCAGGCATGTGGAAAAGAAAGTATTTCTGTGAGATAAAACACTGAAAATGGTTCGTCCTCAGAGTGTACATCTTTGCTGTAAGGCCATCCTGCTGCCCACCACTGCCATAGCTGATAGAACACGAATTGGCCATAAACCATAAAAAATGACAGTAGAAGTAAGTTCTTGTTCCCAAAGACACAGTTGTTTCCTGGAGTGTGGGATCAGGCCAACCCATCTGCACCTCAGACTGCTGTTGCTCACCGTGCGCCCTCCCCAGGCGGCTCTGTCTCCCTCCGCTGGGGAGCCCTGGGCCCTGGAGTCGCGGTTCAGGCTGTGCCCATGGAGTCCTTGACCTTTTGTGCCTGATGCACTTAACTGTGAGCTGAGGGCCGCTGTAAGGTTCTTAGAGGTAACCCATGTGGAAGGGCTTTGTAAACTCTTGAGCAAAGTGCTGTATAAGGGGTTAGTGCTTTTTAAAAATGTTTATTTAGTATTTTGACTTCCAAAGGTAATGAATACTCACTGGAAGAAAGTTAAAACAGTATGTGCTATGTCGCTTCAGTCATGTCTGACTCTTTACAGCCCTGTGGACTATAGCCCACCAGGCTCATCTGTCCATGGGATTGTCCAGGCAAGAATACTTCAGTGGGTTGCCGTGCCCTCCTCCAGGGGATCTTCCCGACCCAGGGGTCGAACCTGTGTCTCTCACGCCTCCTGCGTTGGCAGGCGGGTTCTTCACCGCCAGCGCCCCCTGGGAAGCCCCCTGAACTGAACAGAAATGTTTAGGGAGACTTGGACAGCATGCTGGCCTCCTCATTCTCCAGGGATGATACTTGTTAGTGGTGCCAGTCTTTTGCTTAATATAGACAGAAAAGTATTCAATGTTTAATTGAAAATGGAATTGTAGGAATTACATTATAGCTCAGTTGGTAAAGAATCGCCTGCAATGCAGGAGACCCTGGTTCGATTTCTGGGTTGGGAGGATCAGCTGGAGAAGGGATAGGCTACCCACTCCAGTATTATTGGGCTTCCCTTGTGGCTCAGCTGGTAAAGAATCCTCCTGCAATGCTGGAGACCTGGGTTCGATCCCTGGGTCAGGAAGATCCCCTGCAGAAGGCAAAGGCTACCTACTCCAGTGTTCTGGCCTGGAGCATCCCGTGGATGGTATAGTCCATGGGATGGCAGAGCTGGACACGACTGAGCCACTTTCACTTTCACTTACATCATTTACACTGCTCTGTGGCTAGTCTTTTTCTGTTTAACTGTAACGTGGGTGTATTTCCAGTCAGCACTTCATTCCTTGTGTAACTTCTGGTGGTTCTCTATATCCCAGGGCCCGTGTTCCCATTTTCCAGCCCTGTTGTCAGTAGAGCTCCCCGAGTCTTGATGTTACTCCCAGCACTTCATGAGTGTCTGTATCACAGGGAACATGTGGGGGGATGGGCACTGCTGTGTGGGGCATCTGGCTGGCCCCATGTTCCCCCAGCGGTGCTTCGGGCTCCGGGGGAGCAGGGCCTCAGTGCAGAGCTGACTGGCCCCGCCCCTCAGCAGTGGAAGGGGAGCGGGCGGCCCGGCAGCTGGGACAGTGCCCCAGGAGTTCCTCGTCCTCAGTGCGTGCTGCTCTGGCAGTGGACCAGCATCGTTGGGGCAGCTCAGGAGGCGAGGGCTGGGCGTCAGGGGCTCCCCTGGTGGGGTGGGGGAGGCAGCCCAGAGGAGGACAGGTGCCAGGGGCCTCAGCTCAGTGTTCGCAGCTGCAGAGGCTCTTGGCTACAAAGCTGCACTGTTTTCTTTTAACCAGGGTGCCTAGAGGTCAGTGGTTCTCTGTGTAACGGCCTGATTTCAGATAATGGTTCCCTTTTCTCCCAGAGACCATGGGAGAGGAGGCGTGCCCTTGCTCCACACTTGCTTACATTTCAGTCTTAGTGATGGTGGGTCAGTCCTCTGTGCAACCTGTGTGGAGATCGATCAGTCAGTCACCTCGTTGTAAGGAGTTGTTGATGTGGGTGTGGAGACTGGCACCCCCCAGCTCTGGGCAGCTGGCCTACGGCCTGAAGAACCCAGGGAGTTGCTGGTGCTGCAGCCTGGGTCTGAGGCTGTCTGCCCACAAAACTCCCTCTGCTTCCAAGAGCCTCAGTCCTTTCCTCTAGGGCCTTCAACTGATGGGCCGTCCTGGCCACATTATGGAGGGCAATCTGCTTTACTCACAGTCTGTTGATTTAAATGTTAAAAATACCACCACAGCCACGCTATGTTGATGGGTAAAATTAACCATCCCAAATGGCTATACAGACATTACTGCTTATTGAACCCGATACATCAGGGCATCTCCCTGAAGAGGCTGGTGCCCCTGCAGAGATGTGTCTCCAACCCAAAGGTTTCTGGCACCTTTGAGCAGCTGTCAGAATCATGGACCCTGGGACTTCCCTGGTGGCCCAGCGTTAGGGCTCCATGCTCCCGTGCAGGGGGCCCAGGTCCAATCCTGGTCAGGGAACTGGGCCCGCATGCCACAAGTAAAGGCCCACACGCAGCAACAAAGCTAAAGGGTGCTTTTCATCTCGTGGACCGTTTCTCCAGGGGACCAGTGCTCACGCATGCGGGCTTCTGCGAGCAGCTGGAGGAAAGGCATGGGTGTCTCACCTCGAGCCTGTCTGGGGAACTCTGAGGGTCCGCGTCTCCCGTCCGATCTCTGGTTGGCACGCTTTTGTGGTGGGGCAGTGTCATGAGACCGGTGTCCTTGCTGAGAAGGGCAAAACTGCCTCAGGGAGCTGCTCAGAGTCTTGCCCGTCCAGACCCTGTCACTGTGTCCCATGTGTCTCCTTCAGTCCTTGTGACAGCCCTTCCCCCAGCTTTTCAGACAGGGCCGCAGAGGCTCAGAAACGGTCAGTCACTTGCCCGAGGTAGCAGAGTGACTGAGTGGGAGAGGCCAGGCCCAGAGCTCAGGCTCTGACGGTGCCTCTCTGCCCGCCCAGGTGTCTCCACTCAGCTCCTGGTCTTTACCATTCCCACCCAGGTCGGTGTTATTAGGGCATCACCCATACAGGGCTGGGCCAGGGCCCTTTCCGGAGGTCTCACCCTTTCTAGGCACTGGGCTCCCAGGCTGGTGGAGCTTCCTACGTGTGGCTCGGGTCTGAGCCGTCCGTCATACTAGGCTGACAGTTCTCCTGACTCTTCCTCTCCGTGTTGCAGCTGAGCCGCGTGAACGGCACGTCGTCGCCTCAGTCACCCCTGAGCGCGCCCGGCAGGGTGGCGGCAGTGGGGCCGTATATCCAGGTGCCCAGCACCAGCAGCTGCCCTGCGCCCGGAGACCTGGCGAAGCCCCAGTCCCTCACCGGCGCCTCGAGTGCTGCCCACGGAAGGTCCAAATCCGGTGAGTGGCCCTGGCCCTCTTCCAGGGAGAGCAGGGGGGCAGGGAGGAGAACCGGGGGGGCAGAGGCCTCAGAAGGGCCCCACCTCGCACTCCAGCCCCGGTGAAGTGTCCCTTGAGGCACATCGTCGTCTCAGGCAGCTTTCAGGGAGCTGTTCGCCACCACGGTAACAACAATCCTGAGACCGGAGCGGGCCCTTTTTTGGACTCAGCATCCTTAACTCTGGTTTCTGAAAACACAGCTTAGTTAAGACCTGGGTCTCTCCCACCAAGGTTTCCTTTCCCTTGAGGGTGCTCGGTGGCCAGCAGGGCCCCTCCCTGCAGCTGGGCTGCTGCTCGTCCTCCTGGCCCAGCTGCCTCCCCAGGGGCAGAGCCCTGTGGCTCAGGGGTCCCCAAGCTCGGGGCCATGGGCCGGGACTTCCTGTCAGATCAGCGGTGGCATGAGATTAGAAACAAGTGCACAGTCAGCGAAATGCACGTGAATCATCTCGAAACCACCCCTTGGCTCCTGGTCCGTGGAAACACTGTCTCCCACACACCGGTCCCTGGTGCTGCCAAGGTTGTGGATCACTGCTGCAGCGGCTCTGCCTTCCCCGCCAGCACGGGCTCCGCCCATCAAAAAGTCCACAAACCATCCCTTTGGCCCTCACCACCCTGAGTTGGCGGTATGACCAGACTCAGGCCTCCGGCTCCATGCGGTGCATAACCTCCCTGAGGATATGGGGTCCCTGCAAGCGCCCCGGCTTCCCAGCCAAGCACAGCCCTGGTCTCCATGGAGAGGCCACACTCCTTTCTCAGAGGAAGACAGCACATTCAGAATGCCACGTTTGACCCTGATGCATCCGGTGCCGGGTAGGGAGATGTCACGGCAGGGGCTGCTCGTCTCGGCGGGGGCTGCCCGTCTCGGCGGGGGCTGCCCGTCTCGGGGGTCACGGAGCGCGGGTGCGGCTGCCGCTCGTCACTCGCTGCAGCAGGGCTGCCGGCAGAGGCCGGGCCTCCATTCTGGGGGCTTCACGGGTGGCGGTCGCTTGCCTGGCATCTGGTCTGAGTGGCCGTGCCGCTGGAGGGCCTGGGGCTCGCCCTGACCCTGGCGGGATGAGGCGTCCCCAGCCTTCCTGGGCCACATGCCCTGGCACAGGTCCCTTCGTGGCCGTGTCTCAGAAGCCACATGGCACAGGTAATCTGCATGAAACTTGAGTTGCAGCTTTTATTGAGAAGCTGTTGTTTATCATTTGACCCACCCGATGGTGAGGGTAGATGATCATCGGGTCCAGTGGCAGGTAATTAGCACAGCCAGGTCCTGCTCAGTTTAAACGTTGCCAGCCCGCCCGAGCTGCTGGTGGCTCGCAGTTCCCTTCTCTTCATGGGCATGTGCTGGTCTGCCTGGCCAGAGCCGCCAGGAGGAGCCCCTCACAGGGGCTGGGAGGCCGTGTCCCCAGGGTTCGGCTGCAGCCCTGCCCCCTCTGTGCTGCAGGGTGAGTGGGCGCAAGGGCCCCATGCCAGCCCACAGCCCGGGCGGAGAGCCTCAGTGAGAAGGCTCCCAGGATACTCTAACGTGCCCTCGGCTGTCCTTCTGGTTCCGTGTCGCACAGATGGCCATGGTCAACCCAGAGCGACCCGTCTGTGGACAGTGTCGGACCTTGACGCCTGGCCTGGCCGCGGCCCATCGCAGCGCCCCTCGAGCCCGTTTGCAAAGCGTATGTTGGCCGGCAGGCCCACTGGGGAGCTCTGGTGACGCTGCCAAATCTGCAGTTATTCCAAACTGACAAACGCTGCTCCCCGCTCAGACCCGACCACCACCTCCCGGGCAGGAGTGGCGTCTAGGCTGGGCCAGAACCCAGACCTCCTCAGGAGGGGCCTGACAGGTGTCAGCCCAGAGGGGCTGTTCTGGTTCTGTTTTTACAGAATGAAGATGATTTTCTGAGTTCATTATGAGGCTTTGAGTTCTTGCTTCATGCAGGAATCTCCCATCACACTTTCAGATGGTTGACCGTTGCTAACAAGAATGAATGGGTCTTCCTTCTTTATCTTCTGCCTCATGCTGAAGAAAGAGAAGTCCTAGTCCCTCTCCAGTGCCTTTGTGCCTGATTTCCACGAACTCTCCTGTGGGTCTGCCATCTCCGGAGCGGCTGGCAGCCGCGTTTCCTGAGACCCTGAGCGAGGCCAGCCGCCTCTCCTGCGTCAGCTCTGTTTGTTGCCCTTTAGCCTGGGGTCTGCTCTCAGTGCATCCTTGGTGAGACTGCGCGTCTGTGGCCCACACAGCCCAGCCTGAGAGCACCAAGGGGCGTGAGAGCGCACACACCTCCAGACGGGGAGCGGCATGGCCCACAGCGAGCAAAGGGGTGGCTTGGCCTGAGGCCCGGGAGTGCTCACCAGGGCTGGCAGCCAGGCTGGGCTGAGCAGGGAGGCAGCGGGCGCGCAGTGCTGCAGCCACAGGCAGGCTCTGCCTCGGAGGGTCCGCTGCTCGGTGCCCTCTGGCCCTCTCCAGGACGCGCGAGGCCTCCCCTCTCGCCAGGGGCGGTGTGAGCTGCAGCAGAGCAGCTGTCCGGGAGGGGGGCTGTCCAGCCGCCCCTCAGCCACCCCCGCTGTGCTGGCAGGCGGCAGGAGGGTCTGGACAGTGCCCCAGGCGTCCCTTTTCCCCTCCAGTCCAGCCCCTGCCACTGCAGAGAGGCCTGACCCTCCCTCCCTGAGAGCCAGCCTGTGCCACCAGGGGATGCTTCTGCAGCCTTTCTCAGTTTGGAAAACGCTGTTGAACGGTGTGCCTTTTCGGTGGCTTTCCTGAGAACCTGGGTTCACGGGCTTTCTCATCACTGCAGTGGATTGATGGCCTGCTACTCCAATCACTGGGAACTGTACCACTCTCTTGTGAGCATGAATTATTTTCAGAGGATGGAAATTTCTAACAGACTAAAGCCAAATTTTTCTTCTAATCCCAGAAGCAGTACAAGTCAAACCTGTTAGGAAGTCAAAAGATAAATCTTTTTTATTGCTGTGTGTAACTGTATTTGTAAATAGTGTTTGAAAGCCCTGTGCCAACGCTTGTTTTGCTTGTTGGTGTTGAGGTAATGGGTTTGACCTGTATTTCGATGGGAGCTGAGAATGTCTCTCCAGCCCCCCCGGCCCCTCGCCGGGGCTGGCGCATCTGTGTGCTCGGTCGATGAGTCTCTGTGCACCTGAGAGCCCCGTGGGTGCTGGCGAGGCTCCTCGGCAGTCTCTGCGGCTGCCCGTGTGGCTCCATCAAAGCGTGCTGTCTCAGAGGTGATTTTTTTGCTTCTGGCAGAGGGTTATTCTTACATTGGTTCAATTAATTTCAAGAAAAATTTTACCTGGATTCTGTGTTCTTTTCAAGTCAATGATGGAAACTGGCCAACCTTAAAACAGAATTCTAGCTCTTCGGTGAGACCGCCGCAGATCGCCAGCGTGGACTGGAAGGACACGAGTGCTGAGGGGCCGCTCAAGCAGGGGCCCGTCTCGAGCCAGCCCATGCCCCTGTCAGCCCTGAGTGCTCCGGAGAAGCTGGTAGGTCATCCGTCTTTGTCCAGAACACAAACAAGCCTTTAGCTGACCACACCCCTCTTCAGCCTTCGTCTTCATCTAAGGGGTAGGAGGTGTCATGAGGCAAACTAATCCTGTTAGTGTCCACGTCATACCCAAGTCTGAAGGAGTTCACGGCCCTGAGCACGTGGGCTGGGCGTGCGTGGGAGGCCTGTGGTCAGGGTTGTCCCCCTGCTGTGTGACCCCCTCGGCGTGCCACTCCTGCTCACGGGCCCCTTGGAAGGACAGTCCGACTCTGTACTCCTGTGACCAGGGGTGGAAACATGCTGAGCTTGTCAGAAGCTGACTCTGTGTTCCTCTCTAATATGTTGATTTAGGGCATGGAGACCGGCAAAGTGCCGCCCCCTCTGCCTGGTGTAAGCAAGCCGCTGCCCCCAAGCTATGGGACGTACCCAAGTCCTGCCCCTGTGGGCCCGGGCTCGACCAACTCCCTGGAGAGGAGGAAGGAGGGCAGCTTGCCCAGGCCCAGCGCAGGCCTTCCCGGTCGGCAGAAGCCCGCCCCGCTGCCCTCTGCGGGCGGCCCGCACCAGCCGGGCTCCTCACAGCAGATTCAGCAGAGGATTTCTGTGCCCCCAAGTCCCACATACCCGCCTGCAGGGCTGCCTGCGTTTCCAGCCGGAGATGGCAAACCCGAACTCCCGCTGACTGTGGCCATTAGGCCCTTCCTGGCTGATAAAGGGTCGAGGCCACAGTCCCCCAGGAAAGGACCCCAGACGGTGAATTCAAGTTCCATATACTCCATGTACCTCCAGCAAGCCACACCACCTAAGAATTACCAGCCAGCAGCGCACAGCACCGTGAATAAGTCGGTTAAAGCAGGTATGGTGGGCGTGTACTCCTCCTGGGGCTGGGAAATCCTATTTCAGAAAATGCCAGTCTGTACCCTGAGTTCTGGGCCATAGGCTGTTTAGGGTTAGACTTGATTCCTAGTGACATGTGGCTGTGGGCGTCTGTGTGAGCGGGGATAAAGATGACATTCACAGAGCGGTTCTGCCGGTAGACCCCAGCTCCCTGACTTCCCGTCTGAGCGCCCACCTGCCCACGTTACTCCGGAAATCCAGGCTGTAGAAGGCTGACATCTCAGAATTTGCTCTCTTTTTTTCTCCTGCTTTGTAGTGACTTGTGCAGGACTTATCTAGGAGCTGGCGTCGTGGGGGTCTGCCTGGACCTGATACCCTGGCCCCCTAGCAGTCGCCAAACCAGGCCCCTGGGGTGATACGAGGGAAGGGTTTTGCTGCTTTGGGGTCCTCTCGCAGAGCCCACAGGGACGTAGAGCTCTGGTTTGGGTGCAGGGAAGTCCGCCCTGGTCTCCTGGGGAGGCAGGTGTGAGAACAGAGCTCGGCTCCCGCGTGTAGAGGCTGATGGTGGTTCCTCCTGGGCGGCAGGATCTGGGCCTCAGGGAAGCCTGGGGTCTCCTCAGAGTTCTCCCCTGTGGGCTGCAGGTTCCAGAATCTAGTTTGAGACTCTCCAGGCTCCCCACAGGGGCCCAGGGGGCCCCAGGTGGACATGCCAGCCCTGACCTGCGGCAGGCTCTGGCCTTGGGGGCAAGGAGCACCAGGGCCACCGGGGCCCTTCCATCCTGAGGCGGCCTTTGGTCTTCGCCATGTGGCGTAGCCCCAGGGTCAAGTGGTTCTCCTCGGCTAGCAAACAGCGAGTGCCTCTTTACAGTCGGTAGGCCACTTCGCAGCCTTTTTCTTTTTTGCATCTGAAAAAGCCCTGATTCCTTACACACCAATCAAGTAGAGAGTCCCCCTCCCCAGGGAGGAGTTGGCGGGTTCCCGTGGCTTTCCTGCGGCCTCTGAGCGCTGGGCTTGTCTCCCCAGTATACGGGAAGCCGGTTCTGCCGTCGGGCTCCACGTCCCCGTCCCCGCTGCCCTTCCTCCATGGCTCGCTGGCCCCGGGTGCTGCACAGCCCCCGCCTCCCGGGGAGAGCACCGAGAAGGAGCCAGAGCCTGAAAGCCCTGCGCCGCCTGGGGACGGGGCCGTGGAGAGCCTGCCGCGGCCGCTCAGCCCCACCAAGCTTACGCCCATCGTGCACTCGCCGCTGCGCTACCAGAGCGACGCCGACCTGGAGGCCCTGCGCAGGAAGCTGGCCAACGCACCGCGGCCCCTGAAGAAGCGCAGCTCCATCACAGAGCCCGAGGGTCCTGCTGGGCCCAACATCCAGAAGCTGCTGTACCAGCGCTTCAACACGCTGGCTGGCGGCATGGAGGGCACCCCCTTCTACCAGCCCAGCCCCTCGCAGGACTTCCTGGGCTCCTTGGCTGATGTGGACAATGGGAATGCCACTGCCAACGGGAACCTGGGCGAGGCCGGCCCCGCCCCGCCCACCGCCCCGCTCCCCGTAGAGGCCCCTCCAGCCTCCGACGCCAACGACAACCGGCTCCCTTCCCCTGAACCCGAGGGCCTGCTCTGTCCTCCGAACACCCGCCAGATGGCTGAGCCGGCTGAGGATGACAACAACAACGTGGCCACAGCCCCGTGCACCGAGCAGGTCCCCAGCCCTGGGGCTGAGGCCCCCTCTCCAGGGGAGGAGCAGGCGCCCCCAGCTGTGCCACTGTCCTCGGCCTCTACGGTGGGTGTCGCCCTAGACCAGGGCACCGGCTTCCTGGCCAGCCAACCAGAGCTGGTCGGGGACACACCTGGGTCGGGTGGTGCTGGGCAGTGGAGCCAGCCTCGCCCTGGGGGCCCAAGGGTTCCTGAGGAAGGGGGGCGTCGCTGGGATCAGGGCAGGCAGCTAGGGGAGGAGACCCTTCTAGACAAGAGCACTGGGGGGAGAGTAGTGCTGAAGGAGCAGAGGGAGGTGGGAGCCTCTTGCCCTGAGCCCCTTGGCAGGGCAGGGGCAGTTCAGCTCTGAGGTCCCCCTCGCTGCCTCCCTCGGGCACCTGCAGGGACAGCCCAGCCCCCGAGGCAGAGCCACCCGTGAGAGCCAGGCGCAGGCTGGTCTGCAGGGCCCCCTTCTTGCTCGCTGGGGCTGCAGGCGGAGGCGCTGCGGGTGCAGCGCCGCCTCAGGCTCTAGGGACCCCTCCTCCTGCCTCCTCTCCTCTGCTCCTAGCCTGTTTGCGTGGGGTCGCTTTGAAATGCAAAGCACACTTCCTCCCCATAGAGCAAGCGGACCAACCTGAAGAAGCCCAACTCAGAACGGACGGGGCATGGCTTGCGGGTCCGCTTCAACCCGCTGGCACTGCTCCTGGACGCATCTCTGGAGGGCGAGTTCGACCTGGTGCAGAGGGTCATCTACGAGGTGAGCGCGTGCCTGTGTGGGGCAGCGGCCCTGGCGGCGCCCGGCGGGGCTCACGCGCCGTGTCCCGTGTCGTAGGTGGAGGACCCCAGCAAGCCCAACGACGAGGGCATCACCCCCCTGCACAACGCCGTCTGCGCCGGCCACCACCACATTGTGCGGTTCCTGCTGGACTTCGGGGTCAACGTGAACGCCGCCGACAGTGACGGCTGGTGAGGCCCCGCCCCAGGGTGGGTGGGGGCAGAGGAGGGAAGGAGACAGGACGGCCGCACCTCCTCCCAGCCACCTCCGTTCTCGCGCTGGGTTTGCCAGAGGCGCTGCTGTGATCATGCCTGTCACACGGCTGACCACGGAACCGTTTGTTCTCAAGCGGCCAGAAAGCCTGTGTGGAGGGACCCGTGCCGTTGACTGTGAGCCTCAGGCCGCGGTCTTCGCCACCGCCTGTGAACATCTGTTTCTTTATATTGTGGTAACATACAGCCGTTACCATCACAGCTGCTGTGAGGGCCATATCCGCGCTGTGAGGGCATGTTCATGTCACACCACGAACATGCAGTTTACAGGTTGCTTCTTGGTCCACTCACCACCCAGCCTTTTGAGGTGTGGGTGTGGTGTGTTGGGGGCGGTGTGTGTGTGTATGTATGGTCTGTGTGTCCGTCGTAAAAGTGGGAGTAGAATCAGGCCCCTGCAAAGGCAGCAACACAGCAGCTGGCTTGGTGGTGAGTGCGCGCCCTGCGGGCCGCCTGGGACCCAGGCCACCGGCAGGGTGTGAGGCCTCGCTGTGTCCCCCCAGGACGCCCCTGCACTGTGCCGCCTCTTGCAACAGCGTCCACCTCTGCAAGCAGCTGGTGGAGAGCGGCGCTGCCATCTTTGCCTCCACCATCAGCGACATCGAGACGGCGGCGGACAAGTGCGAGGAGATGGAGGAGGGCTACATCCAGTGCTCCCAGTTTCTATACGGTAGGGGCGTGGGCACACGCCCTTGGGTGCCGTTCCTGGGCCATGGTGGGCGTGCGCCATGCCACTGCCTGGCCCGAGAGAAGCCCCGAGTTCCCCCTTGGGGAAGCCCAGTCTGTCTCCTGGGACCAGAGGTCACCCCGGCCCTTGGGCTCATCCCTGAAGACCTGTCACATCTTATGGTCAGGATTCCATGCCAAGTTGCTCAAAACAAAGTCTTCCCCTCTCTGCCAGATGCTCTCTGTGGGCGGCCAGGATGCCCTGGGCACGCAGCCAGAGCGAGGCCTTGAGGGCGGTGTCCCGGGTGGTCTCAGTCCCCACTCTGTGGACAGTGACGCACAGAAGGGCAGTGCCCCAGGCCCAGTCCCCAGGGCAGGGGGCGGGGGACACCTGTGCTGGGAGGCGGTGCCCTCGTTCTGGTGGAGTATGCGTCCCACCCCCAAGAGCAGCACACGGGTCTTCAGTCATGGGCTTGTGGGTTGTAAGTGTCACCCTAAGAAACACCACCTTTTCTTCTCCCTGGAGAAGGGCATGGCGACCCACTCCAGTGTTCTTGCCTGGAGAATCCCGTGGATGGAGGAGCCTGGTGGGCCAAGTTACTTAGGGTTGCAGAGTCGGACATGACTGAAGCAACTTAGCATGAATGCACCTTTGCTTCTGGACATGAAGCTTCTGCTGCAGGCCTCTTGCTGGGACATGGAAGGGACTGGTGGCGTTATGGGGGGGGGGGGGGGGGGTGTGGCAGCCGGCCCAGCCTCTAAGCGCTCTGCTGAGGCCCCAGCGGGCTGCCTGAGGCCAGCGGCGTCTCCGAGCCTGGCGTGGGCCGGCCCTCAGCAGCCGGCCCTGCAGACCTGACTGTCGGCTCTCCTGTCCCAGGCGTGCAGGAGAAGCTGGGCGTGATGAACAAAGGGGTGGTGTACGCCCTGTGGGCCTACGAGGCCCAGAACAGTGACGAGCTGTCCTTCCGAGAAGGGGACGCGCTCACCATTCTGCGGCGCAAGGACGAGGTCGAGACCGACTGGTGGTGGGCTCGCCTCGGGGACCGGGAGGGCTACGTGCCCAGGAACCTGCTGGGGGTAAGGTGGAGGTGGAGCCCTCCTACTGCCGGGGGTAGGGGGAGGGCCGGCTCAGACCCCACCCCGGGGGCAAGACTGCCTTTCTCCGTGCTTCCTGGGAAACGCCGGGAGCGCGGGCATCTGCTCTGGGGGAGGCCTGTGGGGAGGCTGGAGCCCCTCGATGGGGGCTGCTCCCGCATGAGCTGCTCCCGGGGCCTGAGGCTGCGCCCTCTGCAGTGATGGCCCCTCAGGCCCTGGGCCTCCCTCTGCCCTCTGCCCCCCTCTGCCCTCTGCCCCACGCCCAGTGGGCTGGCAGCTGCTGTCGCCCTGCAGTCGCTGGACACCTGCCAGGCACCTTTGGGGGCCTTACAGACAGTACCGGTATCTTAGGCGGTACCGAGTGCCCTGAGAGAAAAAGGCACGGGGCCTCTGGGCGTTAGGGGGGTGTCTCCAGAGGAGGGCGGCCTCTGAGCATCAGCCTGGCCTTGGCACAGGGCCCCTGCCCAGCGGTAGGTCCCCTCGTCCTAAGCCCTGTCCATTGCCTCCCAGTTGTATCCGCGGATCAAACCCCGACAGCGGACGCTGGCCTGAGCGCCCCCTGCAGCACCGCACAGGTTCGCCGGCGGCGGGGAGCGGCTCGGGCTGACTCGGCCATCTCCCGGAAGTGGACGCTGGACGCAGCTTCAGGGGCTCCCGCAGCAGACCGTTTCCGCGGTGTGAGGGCCCCCGGGTGAGGGTCTGCCCTCGGCTCAGAGAGAGGCCTTCACCTCCAAGGAGACTGAATTTTGCTAATTACTGTAAATCCAAATAAATACCCAGCTTTCTAAACCACCACCCTTGTTGCCAATAAGAAGCCCTGTCGTTGAACCCCGATCGGTTGCTGATGAAGACGATGCTCTTATGGACCCAAGGCCCCCGCCCCCGGTATCGCCCCAGCCCCCCCAGAGAGCCTGCCAGCTGTGAGGTGCGCCCCTCGCTGGAGCCCCGCCCTCCCGTCCCCCGGAAGTCAGAAGCCCGGCGCCATCCTCGCGTGCATTTCTTTTCTCACCAAAGGAGCCCTGTGTGGAGGCCTGTCTAGCGGGGGGGGTCTGAGGTGTGGGCTCCTTTCCGGTTCCAGGCCTCGGTCTAGGTCACCAACAGGCCACAGGCACAAGGAACCTTAGGACCAAGTGACACCACCGGGTCAGAAGTTCCAACACGGCGCCGCCTTCCTGCAGCCTCCCGATGCCCCAGCGCCCTTGCCGTTCCCGGCACTGAAGGCCTGGGTGGGGGGCGGGTGGATGGGAGACGCCCGCCAGTGCGTCTCGGGGCAGGGCCCAGACTCCCCGGTCCCTCTGCCCCGGTTCCAGGCTTACAGTGAGGCGCTTCCCCGAGATTTGAACTGTACGTACAGGCTTTTATATACCAAAAGTATTTTTTGACTAAACCACTCGAAACTATCAGAACCATGTTGGAAATGTTTTTTTTTTCTCATTAAAGTCCAGGCCCTGAGCTTTATTTTCCATGTACGAGTCTCGTGTGTAATTTACGTATGGACATGTGTAGATCCTTGGGGCACCGATTGTACACAGCGTGCTCACAAGAAAGGAGCACCCGCGGGCAGCCTGTGCTGAGGCTGTGTACATGCACGCAATAAACCGCTGTCTCTCACGGGCGGCTTCGAGTCTTGTGTTCTGGAGCCGGAGCTGAGCTGAGCGAGAAGCTCGGGTTATCTGGACACAGAGAGGCAAGGCCTGATCCTTACTTTCAAAATAAGTTTTAATTGTAAGCTTTATATACAAATTGTTATACAGTTATTTTAAAGTGAAATAGTAAGTGAAAAGTACAAAAGGTAAAGCATGCTCCTTCCCCGGTGAAGTATCAAAGGTTTGCTCGTGGCCCTGGGTTAGTGACACGCTGAGCGGGCAGTGTGAGAAGCGCACCAGGTCAAATCAGGCCAGGTGACCACTGCCCGGATCACATCTGTGGAAGAACCAGTGGACCAGAACCAGGGTACCAGAACCTTCTAGTAAACATGGGCACTCGTAAAAACAAGGCAGAGAGCATTAGCAGTAGTGTGGCTCAGCCTCTCCCCCGCAGTTAGGTATGGCCAAGTGACAGGTTCTAAAGCGCGAATGGTCTGGAGCGTTAGCCGATGTGTGCATACTGCGCTAGGCAGGCTCCGAGGGCTCGGCTGCGTCTCCAGCGCTTGCAGGGTCAGTCGTGCCTGTGCGCCTGCGAGCAGGTGCTGCTGCCCCAAGCGGACCGTCCAGCCCGCGTGGGGTTACTGGTCCCGAGACTCGTGGAGGAGCTTGGCCGCCTGCAAGGTGACCAGAAAGGCGTGTGCCTCGCTGAGGCGGAAGGAGGCCCCTCGGCTGGGCGGGGGAGGAGCGTGGAACAGGAGGTACCTTGTGCATGGCCGCCAGCCACGCCGTCGCCTGCCTCCTGCTGCCCTCGGCGTCCTCGCCGGCTGTCAGCGTCAGCTGCGTCAGCCCCTCCGCCCCCGGCGTCGTGTACTGCAGGGTCATGCCTGTGGCCCTCGCGTTGCCTCCTGGGGTGGGAACAAGGTAAGGATGCCCCGAGCGGCCTTGAACACCAGGGTGCCAGCCGCCCCAAAGCAGCGGCCCGGGCGCCCCTCCCTGGCCCTGGTGCTGGCCTCTCAGGGGGCCTGTGTCAGGGCAGCGGCTGCCTGGTGGCCGACCCTGAGCTCACGGGGTGGGCAGGGGCCCGGGTCAAATACTTGCACCCCATGGCTGAGACCCTGCGCCAGGCTACACCTGCCTGTCGTGCTGGCCTCACACCCACCCCACCGCTGGGCGCCAGGGGCAAAGCGGAGGAGCCACGCCACCGCAGGACACGAGCTCCTGGAAGGCTGTCTTTCGGGGACCGCCTGACGCCAGTCCCCGCAGCTCAGAACCCAGCCCGAAGTGCCAGGCCTCCAAGGCTTTCACAAGCCGCGGTCCCAGCTGTGTCAGCCGGCTTACCCCGGCCTGGGCTCTCTGAAGGGGCGCCACCCTCACCCCCACCCCCGCTCTGGGGCAGCCCCCTGCCTTCTGCCCACCACCTGCTCCTGGAAGGGGGCTTTCCTGATTCCTGGGACTGCTGAATTTTGAGAGCCTGTAGCCGGCAGGGCTGAATCGACGTTCAGCCCGACCCTTGACAGAAAGTGGGCGACCCTGCTGTGGACAGCGCGGGCGCGGGGACCCTCCCTGCCCTCCCCCGCCCCCCGCACCTCCGCTCCGGAACGCGGTTCTGGGCACCGACGGACGGGTTCCAGGCAACCGGGCAGAGCAGGGCTCCCTGCGCTCCCGGAGCCGCCACAAGGGGGCGCGGCGCCAGCAGCCCCGGGCCCGCCCCCCGGGGAAGCCCGCCCCCCAAGCGGCCGCACGGAGCTCGCAAGCCGCACCGGCTCCCCGTTGCTCCGCAGGCCGGGGCCGGCGGACACTGGCCGCCGAGCAGGGCTCCCCCTCAGGAGAGGACGGCCGAGCCCAGCGGACAGACGGCTTCACGGTCTGGCCGCCTCGGGCCCGAGTGTGTCACGGGGAGCCCCCCTCCCCGCCCCGCAGACACGCTGACCTTCGGCGGCGGGCCGGCTGGTGTGAGAGAGGCTGTCTACGTCAGGCAGGCAGGCAGAAGAGGACAGCAAGGCCGGTCAGAAACCAGAGAGGGCTCGGGTCAGCCTCCGCGCTCGGACCCGAGGCCCAGGAGTGGCGTTCAGGGCAGAGGGCCGGGCCGAGCTCCCCGAGGAGGCCCGTCTCCGCAGACCCTGGGGGGCGGCGGCGATGGGGGCCCCACTGCAGGCCCTGGGGAACCAGGTGATGCCAGCCGCGAGGGACGGGACGCAAGAGCGCGGAGCGCACGTCCAGGGAACCTCCTCTCCGCCTCACACGCCCGCGAGCGGAGCCCCGGAGCCCCCGGGCCCGCGGCGCCTACCTCCGGGAGGGAGGCCCTCCGTGAGCATCTGCACGGCAGCGATGCGCGCCACCTCCACCTCGCGGTGATCGTCCCCGTCCCCGTCCAGAAGCAGGAACCTGCAACAGACAGAGGCGTCCGTGCCACGGCCCTCCGAGGCTCCGGGCGCCCAGTGCCAGGCGGAAGCGCCCGCCCTCACCTCTGGCTGCTGGAAAGACGGCAGACCATCGTGCCCGGCTTCTCGGAGTTACCGAAAGTCACGAGGAAGGTGGCGCCTGCGGAGGGGACCAGACGTGAGCACGCGGCAGCTCCCCGCGCCACCCCCTCCAGGCCAGGGACACGCGCAGAGGACAGAAGGGAGCGAGGCGGCGGCGGGAAGGGTGTGACGGGGTCGGGGTGCAATGCCGGAGGCCAGAAGCGCCGCCTGGGGCTCCCCCGGGCCCGGATCGCAGGGCGCAGACCCGCCCCCAGGGAACCCCCGGGCAGCCCGGCCCGCTGCTGCCAGGAGGGCCTGCGGGCCGGGGGTCGGGGAGAGGGCTGCCAGGTCCTGGGGGCTCCGCCCGCCCGGAGCCCCGGGGCGGCTGGGACCACACCCGGCGGAGTCCCACCCACCGACCCCGCCCGCCCGGCGCTCACCGCTCAGCAGCAGCTTGAGCTGCCGGTCGTAGAAGTCGGCCTCGCGCCGCGACACCGGCGCGCACCCGGCGCACTGCCGCACCGGGTCCACGAAGCACATGCGCCGCAGCGCCACCTTCTGGCCGCAGCACTTGTCGCAGAAGCACTTCCCGCACCGGCGGCAGTGGTGCTGGGGACGCGGGCACGGGCGTGAGCACCCCGCAGACAGACCGCGGGCACCAGCGGCCGCCGCCACGCCTCGAGGGGCCCCGCCCCCACACCGCACCGGGGCCGCCCTCCTGCCCCGCCCAGCTCACCTTCCTGGTGAGAAAGTCAAACTTGGTGTCACACTGCATGCATCTCGGGCACTAGGAGACAAGGGGACAGGGGTCAGGCCGCGCGGCCCGGCCGGCCGCCGGCACCCAGGGCCGGCCAGGAGACGCCGCAGCGGCGCGGCGGCCAGCCGGCGGAGGTGGTGCCAGGCCCAGCCGCCCAGGGCTCGGGAGGGGAGCCTAGGGACAGTGCTCCCGGGACCGGCCAGGGCCCAGCCTGGAGACGGCCACGTCGTCACCCAGCCACAACCACAGGAGCGCCCAGACGTGTCGCCTGGCAGTGGGGACGGGCTGCCCCCACGTGGCAAGGCCCGGCCTCTGCAGTGGGAAAGCGGCTCACTCCAAAGATGGGGGACGGGAAATGCCGCCACCGGGCAGGCGGCCAGGCGCCCTGACTGTGTGACCCTCGCCTAACCCGCCCCCAGTCGGTCCTGGCCAGCAGGACCAACCCCGCCGTCCTCTGCCGGCTTCACTCGGGGCAGCCAGAACCCAGGCGGGCTCCGCTCCTGCTCCCAAGACAGGGCTTGACCTTGACACCCCCACCCCTCCCCCCAGACCCAACTCAGGGCCGCCGGCCCACCATTCCCGGTCGGCCTTCTCCAGGAGTGGGTGGTGGGCAAGGCCAGTCTGCAGATGCCCCCTGCCACAGGCTGCCATGGCCCTGCGCTGAGCGGCCGGCTAAGCTTTACGTGATCCCGTGACTGATGTTTTCTTTTCTCGGGCACGAGCTGGCGAATCCCGCTGCTGCCCCCACCAGCCCCGCCACTGCCTCTCCCCGTCACTTCTGGAACCTTCTGTGTTTGGCACTCAGGCCTCCACCTGGGGCAGGGCCTCTGTGTGCCACACTCTCCCATGACCTCACACATCCGCCCGCCGCAGAGTCCGCGGGATGAGGGTGCAGTCGTGGAGGCTGACCCTGCTCCCCCCTTGCCAGGAGGCTCATGTCTGAGCAACTGAGAGAGCAAGTTCTAAACTAAGACCACAGCAGAAGGTAAAATACAATCCCTGAAAAATATTAGTGCGCTAGACATTTTGTATTAATCTAAATAAACCAATGAGGTTATTCAGAAAACAGATTTTTAAACAAGGTAATTTTCCTATGGATTATATAAGAGGAAAGAAGCTTTTAAAATTATGAAGAGAATGATTTGACATGAAAATAAAATTAAATAAATTAAGAGTAGCGGATGAAGACATGAGTCAAGAATTCATACCTGGTCTGAGACCAGCTACACCGAAAGGAGACGCCAGCCCAGGCTGGGGCCCAGCCCTGCGCCCTCAGCGGCTGACTGGACCCAGAGGAGAGGCCCCGGGGTGGGGGGCCGCCATCCGAGGAGACGGTCCGAAAACCAGGGACCAGCAGCCTGCCCCCTGTCCCCCCATGAGGCCAAAGGCCCTGGAGTCACCTGCCCCTGAGGCCACGCACCAGGCCTGTCCCCACAGCGCCCCCAGGGCGGGCGGGGGCTGCAGTCTCACAGGGGAGAAGCTCGGTGAGCCGAGACACACACTTGTGCACACACAGACACACAGGCAAGCGGCCACTGCCGGATCCTCCCTGGGCTGCGCCCCCCCAGGTCAACATCGAGCCGCCAGCCACCTTCAGGGCCCCCGCGCTGCCCCCCAGGACTCTTACCCCACAGACGGGGGAGGGAGCCGGTGGTAAGGGGCAGGGGTCTCCACAGATCCCCCTGAGAGGACGGGGTGGGGGGCCAGGGGTCAGAGCCGGGCAGCCCCGACCCGTCCCCTCGCTGCTCCAGGAAGCCAGCAGCTGACTGGCGCCCACCCTGCTGATGCAGGAGACTTCGACAACGCGGGGGTAAGTGAGGCGACAAGGAAGATACAGGAAGAAACCAGAAAGGGCCACAGGAAGCCAGGCCGGAACAGAGGAGGCCTTCAGGGACTGTGGGCCACCGCTCGGCAGCCCAGCGCAGAGGCCCTGGAGGACTGCTCGGAGACGGCAGTCTCTGCCGACCAGCTGCCCCGGGAGCCCTGGGGGTGCTCAGGGGGCCCCTTCAAAGCGCAATAAAGACAGAGACTGGAGAGGGTAAAGGAAAGCTTCGAGAGAAGCGACTGGAAAGGATGGAGCCTTAGGACGGCGGCCCTCTGAGGCTGGAGCGACAGGACCGCCGCCCACACTGTCCTCCCAGATGCCAGGCTCCCACGGGAGAGCTTCTCAGGCTCCTCAAGAAGAAGTAAATCATATAGGTAAGTTTCAAAGTTACGTGTATTTAAGCATCTTTGTTGAAAAGCAACCATTTTTAAAGAGTAAAAAAACTCCGACAAATATAAAGTAAACCCATGTCAAAGATTTAACTCAATTAACTGAGGCAAGCAATGAAATATTAAAAAAACAAGCTCACAGGGAAATCTGAGGCGCAGACCCACAGCAGCCCCAGGGACGAGGTGGATCTGACAGCACGGTTCACGGGGCGGGGGCTGAGGAGAGGGGGCCAGGCCGCCTCCCAGGACGGCCGCCTCTCCTGCAGGGCCCCGGAGGCCGAGGGCAGCTCCTGAGTGAGCGGGCAGGCCTGCAGGGCCTCGCCCCCCACCACGAGGGACCCACCCGGGATCCCGGAGGCCAGAGACGGGGACCCCTCGGGCAGTGATCTCAGAAAGCGTCCTGCAAAGAGCCCCCTCCTCACGTGCCCTGGAGGAGACGCACAGACAGCCCGGCCACCCTCCACAAGCCGGACAGGGGCCACAGGCGGGACCCACGGGCCTGCTTGTCCCCTCACCGACCGAAACGACATGCGCACGAACCTCACTTGATGCAACGTTCATTCATCCCTCCCTCCTTCAGGCCCTTGAACTCTGACCCACCTCTTAGCCTGAGACAGTCCAGGGGTGATGCGCCCGACCCACGGTCAGATCACACCAGCCGCCCCCGCCTGCCCCTCCCACCCTGCTCCCCAAAGCCTGGGCTGTGCCCCCATGGAGAAGCCCCCTGCCATCTGCCCCTGGACAGCTTGCAGATCCCTTGGTCGGAACCACCCCACAATGGCCCTCCGAAACACAATCTCTCCCCACCCAAGTCCACCTTCGCTTCTTGTTTGACACACCTGTGTCCCCCGTTCGCCTCTGCAGACGTCAAGACTACTACTATCTGCTCAAACCACCGCACAACTGCACTCGTCTCACATGCTAGCAAAGCAACACTCAGAATCCTCCAAGCCAGGCTTCAACAGTACATGAATGTGAACTTCTAGATGTTCAAGATGGATTTAGAAAAGGCAGAGGAACCAGGGATCAAATTGCCAACATCCACTGGATCATTGAAAAAGCAAGAGATCCAGAAAAACATATTTCTGCTTTACTGACTATGCCAAAGCCTTTGATTGTGTGGATCACAACAAACTGTGGAAAATTCTGAAAGAGACGGGAAGGCCAGACCACCTGACCTGCCTCCTGAGAAATCTGTATGCAGGTCAAGAAGCAACAGTTAGAACCGGCACAGAACAATGGACTGGTTCCAAATTGGGAAAAGAGTACATCAAGGCTGTATATTGTCACCCTGCTCATTTAACTTACAGGCAGAGTACATCATGCGAAATGCCAGGTTGGATGAAGCATAAGCTGGAATCCAGATTGCCAGGAGAAATATCAATAACCTCAGATATGCAGATGACACCATCCTTATGGCAGAAAGCGAAGAGAAACTAAAGAGCCTCTTGATGAAAGTGAGAGAGGAGAGTGAAAAGGTTGGCTTAAAGCTCAACATTCAGAAAACGAAGATCATGGCATCCGGTCCCATCACTTCATGGGAAATAGATGGGGAAACAGTGGAAACAGTGACAGACTTTATTTTTGGGGGCTCCAAAATCACTGCAGATGGTGACTGCAGCCATGAAATTAAACGACGCTTACTCCTTGGAAGGAAAGTTATGACCAACCTAGATAGCATATTCAAAAGCAGAGACATTACTTTGCCAACAAAGGTTCATTTGGTCAAGGCTATGGCTTTTCCTGTGGTCATGTATGGATATGAGAGTTGGACTGTGAAGAGAGCTGAGCGCCGAAGAACTGATGCTTTTGAACTGTGGTGTTGGAGAAGACTCTTGAGAGTCCCTTGGACTGCAAGGAGATCCAACCAGTCCATCCTAAAGGAGATCAGTACTGAATATTCATTGGAAGGACTGATGCTGAAGCTGAAACTCCAATACTGTGGCCGCCTGATGCGAAGAGCTGACTCATTTGGAAAGACCCTGATGCTGGGAAAGATTGAAGGCAGGAGGAGAACGGGACGACAGAGGATGAGATGGTTGGATGGCATCACCAATTCAGTGGACATGAGTTTGAGCAATCTCTGGGAGTTGGTGATGGACAGGGAGGCCTGGCGTGCTGCAGTCCATGGGGTCACAAAGAGTTGGACACGAATGAGAGACTGAACTGACATCGAAACAACAGCACAGAGCCACTGTCGCCGCTGTTACACCCAGCACCCAGGACGGCAGGAAAGGGCATGTGTGCATGGGTCAGAGCAGTCTCCGACGGCTGCACACCCACTCTCCTTGCTGGGGGACACGCGGATACAGTCACAGGAGGCCCGAGCTAGGCCCAGGCCTCCTCCCGCTCCCCCCATGTCCCAGCACTGCCCCCCCCCAACCTCGCAAGTCCGTTATTTCTGGGGGCAGGAACCCCTCTGAGAAGCCAAGAGTCACAGATAACGCACACCCCCAGGTTCTCCAGCATCTATAAGGGGAGGCCCCGTGGGCCCAAAGTACCAAGGCGCCACAGGGCCGAGCACCAAGTCAACAGTCAACAGACCCCAAGGAATGATGGGTCTGTCCCTCCACACACAACCGGACTCTCGTCCCCGCGTGGCCGAGTGGCGGCGGGTGAAGCGGGACAGCATGTCCCCCCACGCTCTCCCTACATCCTCCCCCGCCTGTTCCAAACCACAAACACACCAGGATCGTGGCCCGGGAAGCACAGGGTGGGCTGAGCGCTGCTGAGCCGGGAGGGCAGCAGGGGAACCCCCACCTCCCCCGAGCTGCCTCAGATCAGATCGAAGCCAGCCTCCATCAGACTCTCCCAGCCGGAGCTGCCCCGCCCCAGCCAGCTCTCCTCCAGAACACTCCCCTCGGTCACTGCAGACAGGGCCCCTGCCCAGTACATGTCAACACGCACTTCCTCAAACTCGGGTCACTGCCCCTGGGAGGCCTCCTCCCCTCCTCAGAGCTCCCTCCGCCTTCTTTGGCTGCTGAGACGGCAAACGGGTGTGTTTCTGGAGAGCACGAGAAACTTCCACTGGGGAGGGCGCGCCGAGGGGGACAGCACCTCTGCCTGACTCCTCCACTTTTTCCGGGAGCCCGCAGACCCCAGGCTAGGCCCCCACGCCCCACTGCTCAGAGAGGACACCCGAGGCAGCGAGGGGGTCATCTCAGGAAAGAACAAAGGGCCCCGAAGACGGACAGTGGGGCCCCAGAGCGAACTCAAGAGCCAAAGTGCAGGGCGGCCAGGCGGCTCCCACTCACACACCGTCCTTGCTGTGAGCATTTCACGGGGATCAGTCAGGGAAGAAATGTCTAAAATGGCCCTCGGGGACAGCACCAGAAAAGGCTGACTCGCTGGCCCGGGCTGAGTGGGTGGAGATGCTGTGGGCCCCGGGACTGGCCCGTCCTGGCTCCGCCCCCCACGGTGGAGACGATCAATCCGGCCGGACCCCGGCCCCTTCACCTGCCGCCTCCCAGGCCAGGCGGTGCTGCTGTGACTTCCCTCTGAGCCGTAATGACACCCGCCAGGCTCCCTCACCGATTCAGTTAAACGAGCTCCCGGACACGCGCTGGCTTAGAGAATGAGGGCTGTCATGGTACCCTTTTCTTTCTTTAACCACCTTTCAACGGCACTAACCAAGGGGACCGCGTGAGGAAAAGCACATTCCGCGAGTTCAGAGCCTACAAGCACGCGGAGGACAAACGCAGAAAGGGAAGAGCGCAACTGGGGCGACGAGAAGCCCAAGAGGGGACGACCCGGCCCAGGGACCCCCGCGGCCCAGGGACCCCCGCGGCCCTCGCCCAACGCCCTGCCCTCTTGGAGCACCGCGGGCTGGGCTCGGTGACCAGGGGGCGGAGGGAATGAACCCTCCCCCCGTCCTCCCAGCGGGCCAACCGGCCCTCCCTAGCTTCTGAGCTCTCCCGTGCCTGGAAAACACCCGATCGCATTCCTCCCGTACCTCCCCACCCTTCCCTGCGGAAAACCTGCCACCGCGATTCCCGGGGCAGGGAGGAAAAGCGGTCAGCTAGAACACGAGGGGCTGTAACTTAAAGCTTGTTTCCAAAGCGTGGTCTTTTCCCGTCTCTTAGACGCTCGAGATTGACAGGAACGCACCCGGCTTCTCCGCCAGCCTTCGCACAGCTTAAGGGATCCGGTCCAAACTCCTGAGCGCAGCACACAAGGGCACAGAGGTGCCGCCCGCCTCTCCGGGAGCAGGTGCGACTCCCCAGGCAGGACGCCCTGCAGACGCCCCGCCTGGCGACGCCCGCTCGCACCCAGCACCCCCCAGCACCGCAGGCCACGGCGAGGGCCCTGCCCGAGCGCCGATCGCAGAGAAACGCTGCCCCCGCCCCCCGCCCGGTCCCCGCGCGGGGAGAGGGTGGCAACTGTCAGAAAAGTTCCAGCCCAGCAGCTCGACCGCGGGAGGCGGCCGGTCCACAGACGACGGTGCAGGGGTCAGGGCCCGGCGGAATCACAGAGGGATGTCGGGGTGGGGGGGCCGCGCACCCGCGAAAAGGGCCAGGCGGAGCGCCCGGGCGGGGGTGGAGCCGGGAGTCCGTCAGGGCGGTCCGCCGGGGCCGGGGGCGCGGGGAGCCGAGGGCGGGGCGCACTGCGCGGGCCCGGGGAGTCGGCGCGGACTCCAGGAGGGCCGGGGGAGCGGCCGGGGTCCCGGGGCTGGCGGGCGGCCGCGACCTACCTCCTTGTCCGGGACCCACGGCGGCTCCTCCAGGCCGAAGGGGCTGCCGTAGGCGCGGTGCTCAGGCACCATGCGCAGGCCGCTGGGAGAGCGCACCAGCTTCTTGGCGTCGCGGCGCGCGGCCACCTCGGAGGACATGACGCCGCCGGAGCGCTCGCCCGCGGCCCGCCGCCCGCGGCCCGCAGCCCGGCCCGAGCCCCTCGGGGGCCCCGCCCCGCCCCGCCAGCGTGGCTGACAGCGCCCGCGTCCAGTCGCCAAGCCAGGCTCAGAGCACGGACCAATCGGTGCCCGGGATCCGCCCCGCCGCCGCGTGCTCCAATCGGCGCAAGGGCACCTCCTCCGCTCCTGCGGCCGGCCACCAATGGTCAGCGAGAACCCTCCCAAGCACGCCCCGCCCCCTCGGGGCGACTGAGACTTCGGGTTGGCCAGTCAGTCGGCGACGTGGGCTCCTCTTCTCTTCTGATTGGCGCATCCGGCTCGGGGCGCCCTGCGCTCATTGGAGGAGGAGGCAGCAAGGGGGTGGGGCGGCGCGAAGGAGCTCGCGGAGCGCGGGCGAGGTGAGGACGCGGGGTGGCCACTGCGGTCCCGGAGTTGCCGGAGGCCGGGGTGGCCTTGGACACAGAGACCGCTGGGGCGCGGGCAGGGCCCGGCTGGGCGCCCGCGCGGCCCTGCTGCTGGGATTCGCGGCGGGGGCCGGCTGGCGCCTACCCAGTGCCCCGATCGGCGGTGCGCAGCCGCGGACGGGCAGGAGGGACCGCGGAGCCCGGGCCCCCGCGGGTCCCGGGCCCCCGCGGGTCCCGGGCCCCCGCGGGTCCCGGGCCCCCGCGGGTCCCGGGCCCCCGCGGGTCCCGGGCCCCCGCGGGTCCCGGGCGGTGGGAGGGGGCCGGGCGGATGCCGAGCAGGGCTGGGACGGAGGGCCTCGGTCCCGGGGCGGTGAGCCCGCGCAGCTGCAGGGCCTGCTCAGGCTGTGCGTCCGCGCCGGGGCCGCGGGGTGGGGCGCGGAGGGTGGGGTCGGGCTCCGAGTGTGCCGGGTGGGAAGCGCAGGTGTGCGTGGGTGGCAGGGTGCGGCTGCAGCGTCCCTGGTCTGTCAGGACGGCCCGAGCGGGGGCCTGCTGGACATGCAGGCCCGGGGGACTGGGGAATGAGCGAGTGCGCTAAGCCGCAGGGGCTGAAAAGAGGAGAGGTTCCCAGATGAGCAAGAGGGCCCTGCGAAGGGAGCGGGAGCAGAAGTCCAGGCTGGCCGGCTCTAGAGAGACAACAGTGCTGGCCTAGGCAGGGGAGGGCCTGTGTGGCCGCCCATGGGGTCCGGTGAAAGCTCCCTCCAGCAGCCCTGGGATGAAGGCGTGCTCATTGGCGCCCTTTCTGGGAGGGGAGCAGGAAAAGAAAAGGAACGTCTTGAGAGGGAGCTGGACACCCTCAGGCAGGTTAGCCTCTGGATTACCGAGTTCTGCGGTCCAAACAGTTTCCTTTGGAGTTGTTAACAGATGGGCAGTGCAAACGCAGGGTCAGGGGCTTAGAGCCCAGGCCTGGACCTGCACCCCAGGCCACCCACTTGCTGGCTGTGTGACCTGAAGCTTGTTGCTTAACCACTCTGTGCTTCCGTTTTCTTGCCAGCAATACAGCGGTTGTAATACTTCTGGTGTGACGTTCATACCTGTCACACACTTGGACTGTTTGGTAAATGTCAGCCCTCAACCTTTGATGATTTTAGAGCAACAGCCTGGAGCTGTGTGTATTGATCCTTTGCCTGAATTCAGAGAAAGAATAAGTTTCAGTTTGTGAGAATTTGGCCAGCTGCCTCCCCCAGGGCTCCTCCCACCCAACCCAACCCCGTCTGGTACTGGGTGGAGTGGGAGAGGCGCTTAGTGCATCAGTTCAGAAAGATCTTCCCTCCTTCTCCCATTGAGTTCTTAGTGTGAATCAGTTAAAGACGCCAGGAACCTGACTGTTGTCCCCAGAGTGGGGGTGGGCCCATCCCAGCCTGTTAGGCGGCACAGAAGTCCTCAGGCCACCTGAGAGCCCCAGAGGCACTCGAGAGTGGTTCCAGCTGCGGAGGAGTCTCGTGTTTGGCCCAGGGGTTCACATGCCTTCACGCTCGCTCAGCAGCAGCACCTGCTGTTAATTGTTCCCTGAGACCCATGCACGCAGCGCTCCCGGGGGCTGCCCAGGCCTGCCCGTGCCCACGCTGGGTGTTGCGGGGCACACACGTGTCCCTGGCGGCTCCGCCCGGGGCCCTCGGTGGGGCTCCTGGGCCCGTGTCAGGTAACACCAGGCGCTCTGTCAGCGGGCACTCTGCTTGGGCTCGGAGCCCCGTGGGTGGTCACTGCTGGCTCTCCTGTGTGTCCAGCTGCTCTCGGGATCAGGTTTTACATCCAGGCACTTCCCGGCCGAGTCCCTGCACAGGCTTCCCTCCCACGGTCATTCAGAATCTGGACCTCCTGCTCCCAGAACTGCCTCTAAGGGCCCGGGGCCACCCCAAGACAGCTGATGGGTGCTGGGTAGCCAGGCCCTCGCCCCTGACCAGACTGGATGAGGGGGCGGGTGACCTGTCTCTCGAAGCTTCGGGGAAACCCCATAGCGTGAGGGCCGGCAGTGTCCGTGCGGAAGGCCAAATCCACGCCGTGCTGCGCCCCTCGGCGTCGGGAGCCCCCGGGGGGCCCTTCCTGCTGCTGCTGTTGGCCGCTGGGCACGGCCTCAGCCGAGTGGCCACAGCCTGGCACGGCCGCCCTGCTGCCACCCCGCCCACCATGCAGCCCTGGGCCGGGGGCCAGGGCAAGCTGCAGGCCAGGTGGGCAAGGTGTCCGCTGTCCTTTGTGGGAGCGGCTCAGTGGTCACGGCGGTTCTGACCTCCCGGGCGCCCGCAGGATCCACCACTCGCCTTCCCCCGCTCTCTCCAGATCCCCACGGAGACGCACTCGGGGGGGAGCGTACGCCAGGGAGTGAAGCGTGGGCCCAGCACCCGCGCCCCAGAAAGGTGGGTCAGGGGGGCCAGGGCTGGGACACAAGCCCGCTTCTCACCTTCCCAAAGCGGATGAAGCAGGGTGACCTTCGGGGGGGGTGGTGCTCGGGGGTTCCTGAAACGCACGCCAGGGTGGGCTGAGCCCAGGCTTCTGAGTTCCTGGCGAGAAGAACCTGGGGCTGATCTCAGCACTGTCCCTGGGACGGGGGCCTCCCGAGCCCCGGGCCCCACAGTTGGCCGCTGCCCCCAGGCTCAGTGGCTCCGCTGCACTCGCCTCCTGGGCCGCTCTAGGGGGAGGCCGGCACGTCGGAACTCGTTTCCCAGGGCAGTTGCCTGTCTCTGGTTGTCCCTGCTGAAGAAATGGATTTGGATCGGCTCGACCTGAATCCCAGAATCATCGCTGCAGTTAAGAAAGGTGTGTTTGCCACTGTTTATGTGATGTGATTGTGAGAAAGTGTGCCCGTGCACTTGCACGCACTTTACGGACAGCGGTTTACAGGGTGGCTGTCCGAGCCTTGGGAGCCCTCTGCCTCCTGGCCCCGGACGGCGCCCGAGGCTGGCCTGTGCGGGTGCAGTCTTAGTTTACTTTCGCTGCAGCGGCGCACACGGCGTCTGCAGTGAGACGGGGCTGGCTACCCCTCGTGAGCCTTTCAGCACTGCATTGGCATCTGCGTTGGTTTCGAACGCTGTGCTTCTGCTGGGTCTGACTTTCGGCTCCTCACAGGCCTCCGTTTCGGGGGTGAGAGCTGGTTTCCTTGCGCCCCCTCTCCCCCGACTTGGTCCACCCACCCCCCTCAGTGGGAACGCAGCCTGGGCCAAAACAGTCATCAGACTTGTCACCGGGACATCACAGCTGTCACAGAACCTGGGCTCACAGCCGTTTCCTTTCTTGACCATCTTTGGTTTTCCCCAAAGTTAGTGCTTGCCTCCCTTCTCATGGGCGCATTTCCTGTGCCTTCCAGTCATTCCCACACCTCGCAGGATGTCTGTCAGGCCGGCCCACCCAGTCTGCTGGCGTCTGGGCACATCCATCCTCCACTGCCTGGTGGTCCCCACACCCCCCCATCCCTCATCCCGTCCCCCATCCCCCATCCTGTCCCGGCATGCCCTCCATCTCCGCCCCCCATGGTTGTGCCCTCCGTCTCCACCCCCCATGGTTGCGAGGATGCTGGGGGGTCAGGCACTCAGCACTGGTGGCCGGTGCACAGGGCTGGGCTGCTCCTCACTCCTGAGGCCACGTCTTTCCCTTTGATCCACAGCGAGCAGAGCAGAGCAGGCTGTGTATTTGAGGCTGTTCAGGAAAGCCAGCTTTCGCGCCCCCGTATGCTGTGCTGTCTGTCCCTTGTGTGTGCTCTTCTTTGCCTTTCTCTGGATCGACTGGATGTATTGTTAGCGGGGTTTTTTCCTGCTAGTTTAAAAATAATACACTGATCTAAACTCAGAATTACTCCCTTTCCTCCCAAACACCAGCTCTCGGGCCTCACCCCGTAAAGCCCCCCTGGTGCTGCTCACTTTCCTCTTCACTCCCTGGGCGCAGTGGGCGTTCGTTTGGGTCCCTTCCTGCGGCCCCTCCCTGGCGATGCACACGCAGGCCTGTCTCAGATGTGTCTGGGGGCCACTGCTCCCTGACCTGTCGTCCAGGGGTCCGTACAGCTCCAGGGAGCAGGTGGGCCGACTGCCGCCCGCCAGGCCCCCAGAGCTGAGGGTCACCCACTGTCCCCGCGTCACTGTTGCCACGGGCACCGCGTCTGACTGCGTCCTATGACCGGTTCTGTGATTCCAGCCAAACTCAGATCAGTGAAAGAGGTCCTGCATCTTTCTGGGCCAGATCTGCAGAGACGGACCCACCTCTCCAGCCCTGACGTGCGGCTCCTCCTGAGGGCGGCTGCCTTGCTCCTGCGGGGACACAGCATGTGCACAGGTGCTGGGGCCCCGGCGTGGGGGCCTGGACGGGGTGCCTGCGGGGCTGGGGCCCTGGGCTCACCTGTCTCTGCCCCCTCCGCCCCCAGCGCTGCGCCTGCTCCGGCAGGAGGGGCCGTTCCCCGAGCAGTGCCAGCGCCTGAGCCTGGGCTGCCCCGTGCTGGACGCGCTGCTCCGCGGCGGGCTGCCCCTGGGCGGCATCACCGAGCTGGCCGGACGCAGCTCGGCTGGGAAGACCCAGCTGGCCTTGCAGCTCTGCCTGGCCGTGCAGCTCCCGCGGTGCCACGGAGGCCTGGGGGCTGGTGAGTGCCAGGGGTGGGGGTCCCGACCGGCTGGCCCCAGGGGGCCGTTTCCCACGTTTCCCATCTCTTCACGCCCAGAGGGCCCCCCTGCTGGCTGAGCGCAGAGCCCGGGACCTGCCCACGAGTACGAGCTGGCCTGCAGTGCCTGTAAATGGGCGTCCCCTACAGGGGACTGGCCCATGGCCGCCGTGACCACGTTAAACATGGGTCTGTTGGACGTCTTGCTGAGAAAGCGGCTTCCCCAAATCAGATCCGAAAGCCCTAATTTTGAAAGATGTGGTACCCAGCTCTGGACGTGCACAGGCACCATGCGGGCACCAGGGGCTCGGCCACGTGGGGAGCGCACAGACCACTCCGGGACGACCCGGGGTGCAGGGCGCACGGGCAGCCCTGACCACCAGGGCAGTTCTCCTGGCTCCTCACCCCCCGCCGTCTGAAATTCTGTGGGAGCAGGACCAGGTCACAGCGGGCTGCACGCTCACAGACGGGCGGACTTTGTCGAGCTGTAGCGAGCAGGGGCCTGTCTTCATTGCGGCGCGAGGGCCTCTGGCCGCGGCAGCATCTTGCCACGGAGTGTGGGCTGTGAGCACGCAGCTTTGGGCACACAGCACTTGGGCTCAGCCCTTGTGGCCCAGGGCTTCCTTAGCTGTGGTTCTCAGGCACAGCAGCATCAGCTCAGAGGCTCCAGGGCACAGGGCACGTGGGGTCTTCCAGGACCAGGGCTTGAACCCGTGTCCCCGGCGTGGCTCTGAGCCACTGCATCACCAGGGAAGCCCCTGACTTAGTTACCACCCTTCCATCCGACGGTCACGTGGCTTGTTCACACCTTCTGTTAGCACGTGGCTCCAGGTGGATGCCTAGGAGTGGTGCTGGGTCTCATGGTAGCTCCATGGTTCCAAAGACCCTTCTCAGCAGCCGCTGCGCCGTCTCCCTTCCCAGGAAGGCTGGAGGCGGTCCCCAGCCCCCCCGCATCCAAGCTGGCCCTTGTCCCTCTGACCCAGCGTGGGAGCGTCGTCACTGTGGCCCCAGCCGCGTTCCCCTCGTGAGCAGTGGTGCTGAGCGTCTCGCCACGAGCTGCCGCTCACCCGCGTGTCTGGAGCAATGTCTCTTCCCGTCTTCTGCCCATCTGAACCCTTGGGTGATCTGTCTTTCTGTGACCGAACTGATAAGTGATCTTTGTGTCATGTGGACACTAGGCTCTTATCAGATACACAGCTCACAGTACTCTCTGGAAGTTGCTCCTCACTTTCTCGATGGACTTTTGAAGCTGTTCTTCACTTTGATGGTGTCCAGCTTCCCTGGTCTTTCTCGCCTACGCTTTTCGTGTTGTGGGTAAGGACCCACTGCCTGACCCGAGGTCTAAGATTCACGCCTGCATTTTCTCTTAACGGTGCTGTGCTTTGGGCTCTCGTAGCTGACCCACTGTGATTCCATTTTCTTATGTGGTGTGAGGCACGAGTCTGATCTTGTCCTTTTGTACGTGGGCGTCTGTCCATCTGTCCCGCTGCCGTTTCTTAAAAAGACTGCTGTTTCCCACTGGACTATCCTGGGGCCTCTGTGGAGCACCTGTGGCCCCTCGCTCTTTCCAGCTGCGGGACTCGGCCTGGATCTTCCAGAGGGGGTTCAGGCCCCGGCGATGTATCGCCAGCGTTTTGACGACTGGCTTTTCCAGGCACAGCAAAGACAGTTCCCTCCACGTAACCTGGAACTGTGGGAGGAGCCTGACAGTGGGATCTGGGAACCTCTGATCCACGGGGCCTGGGAGGGGCCCCCCGTGTCTGCAGGAAGGGGTGTTTCTGAAAGCGCAGGCCCCTGAGAACACCACCCACTCCCACCTGAGACGGCCAGGGGGCAGACCCCCAGGGTGACATCCTGTTGGCGAGGTGGGAGGCAGGCACCGGCCAGCCCCGCCCTGGGTCAGAGGGAAGGCCCACGGGGCGGCGCAGGAAGGGGGCCGTGTGCTGGCTGCTGACCACGCCACGGCCTCCCAGGGGCGGTGTATGTGTGCACAGAGGACGCCTTCCCCAGCCGCCGTCTGCAGCAGCTCATCGCCCAACAGCAGCGCCTGCGGGCAGACGTCCCGGCGGACGTGATCTCCAAGATCAAGTTCGGCCACCAGATCTTCATCGAGCACGCGGCCGACGTGGTGAGTGTCTGAGGGGAAGCCGGCCGGGCCGTGTACACAAAGCCCAGAACCACGGTCAGGCCCCGTGCCCGCCTGCGGGGGGTCACAGCCTGGGGCCATGGGTCCCACTCAGGCCAGCGTTATTCAGTGCCTGGACTTGGGATGAACTGGCCGTCCTCTGTGTTGCTGCCAGCCTTGGCCCCGAGGAGACACACCACCTCCTGCCCTGAGCAAACCCCCGTGTCCCCACCGGGCAAGTGCCTCCGGCTCCCATTCACCCGGCTGCAGAGATGCCCACTGTCCGCAGAATGGGGCCTGCTGCCCCGGCCGGAGTCGAGTGGGGTTCTACACCTCTGAAGGAGGGGAAGGCCCCCCCGCAGCCCTGGGGCCCCAGCCGGACAAGCCCCCTCAGACTGCTGGCCGCCAGGCTGGGCTGCCAGGACGCCGCCATGTCTGGAAGCCGTGCCTGGAGAGGGGGCGGGCAGTCAGATGGGGCCGTCATCTGCGGCTGAGTAACGAGGCAGAGGGCTCAGAAGGGAGCCGGGCGGTGGAGCGCAGAGCAGCATGCCCCCCCGGGCCCTCCCCTGCTAGAAAAAATGTCAAGTGAAGGGTAAGATGTATAAAGTTTAATTTTTAGAAATTTACAGCAAAGTCCATGTTCACACATAGCCCGGGGCAGTGGCAGAGCAGCGGCCCAGGCCGGGCAGGTCGCGGGCATGCGGGCTGTCCTGGGCCCCGCGGTGTGAGGCGTAGCGGGGGCAGGGCGCTGGGATGGGGTGTCGGTCAGCGCTGTGGGCACTGCCCCAGGCCCTCCAGCCTCGTGACCTTCACGGTGTCACCGGGCCCTTGGGGTGCACACAGCAGCTCAGGCTGGACTCCTCCACGGCCGCCTCACTGCAGAGGGGGCGGAGGGTCAGGGCTGGGGTCAAGGCCCCCACCCACGGGGCTGCGCCTGGCAGTGGCTCAGGCAGAGCCCCTGCCCTGTGCACGCCCGGGCCGACACCCCTGCACAAGCGGCCTCGGGCCCAGGGCCCCTCCGCCTCCCGGGGAACGGGGTCTCCGTGCCCGGCCATTCTGGGGAGTCCCGACCCCGCGCCCCCTGGGTGACAGGACTCACACTCAGGCTGGCGTCTTCCAGGCCACTGCTGCTGCTGTCGTTGTCCACAGAGAGGGGCTCTGCTGGTGGCGCCCTGTGGGTGAAGCACAGAGCGGACCTCACTCGGGGCGGGGACACGGGCACAGCAGCTCCCGGCAGTCCTAGTGGGGCTGGCCCCCGAGGATGGTTGCTCCCGACACAGTGCCAAGGGCCCCACTGCGTGTCCTGGTGCATCGCTGGGCCCAGCCCGGGGGTCTGCACGCCGGACGCAGGATGGTCAGGCCCTGCGCCGTGCCCCCCTGGCTGGGTGTGGCGACAGGTCAGCCTTGGTGATGCCGCTGGGTGCAGGTGGCAGGCAGTGCCTGGCTCGGGGCCACGGACGGCCCCGGGGGGGAGAGGGGCAGGGCAGGGCGGACGGGGGGCTCTGAGCTGGCGCTGATGGGCCTCCCGGCCCTCAGGACACCCTGCTGCAGTGCGTGAGCGAGAAGGTGCCCGTGCTGCTGGCATGGGGCATGGCCCGCCTGGTGGTCATCGACTCCGTGGCAGCCCCCTTCCGCTGCGAGTTCGACGGGGCAGCCCTGGCCCTCAGGGCCCAGCGTCTGCTGGCGCTGGGGGCTGAACTGCGGCGGCTGAGCTGCACCTTCCGGAGCCCCGTGCTGTGCGTCAACCAGGTGGGCCTCCCCAGCCCCCGCGGGGCCGGGCTGGCGGGGCGCCGTCACTGACCGCTCTGCACCCTCCAGGTGACGGAGGCCATAGAGGAGCAGGACTCGGTGGCCGGGCCGCCAGGGTGAGCGATGCCCTGAGGACGGGGGGCTCGGGCGGCGGGAGGTGCTGGTGCCACAGGTGACGCGTGGTGTTCCCCATCCCAGGACGTCCCCAGCCCTGGGGATAACCTGGGCCAACCAGCTGCTCGTGAGGCTGCTAGCCGACCGGCAGCCCCCTGAGGAGGTGCCTCTCGCCCCGCCTGGCCGCACCCTCAGGGTGGTCTTTGCCCCCCACCTGCCACCCTCCTCCTGCTCCTACACGATCACCGCCGAGGGCGTGCGGGGTACGCCTGGGACTGTGTGCAGCTGACCGCGGGGTCCAGGACCCCCCCTTGGGGGTGGGGAGCTGCCCCTGCTGCCGAAGCCGGCTCGGCCCGTCAGCGGAAACCCTCTCTGGGCCCATGAGGACTCGTCTACAAGGGCAGCCAGTCCAGTGTGCTGCAGTGGCTGGGGCCTCGGCCCTGGCCTTGTTGGGGGCAGGGGGTCCACTCCGGCAGGAACTCCTGCCCAGACGCAGCTCCCCCACCACGGCTGGCGCTTCTGCTTGGAACATGGTCCTCTGCTCAGCCGGGCCACAACCATCCGGTTTGGAAGCACGAGGCCCCACATTCACCGAGGACACGCTGGCCCTGTTCCGGAAGGGCTGAGTCATCTTCGCCACGCCTCTGCCCACCTCCGCCAGGCAGCCGGCCCAGCGGCTGCGGATGAACGCACGCCGGGTGAAGGCGCCCACCGCCCCGGGCCCTCCGCAGCACTGGCTCTCTGCTGGGACTCCCTCACCCGACGGCCACCCTCTCACTCCTCTGCTCGCAGGGCCCGACACGGGCCGCCCCTCAGGGTCACAGCTGGGCCACCAGCCCTGGCCATCAGCACTGTTGTGTGTTTTTCTAGGACAGGACGATCCATTTCCAGCTTTCACCATGTTTTCAAAGTAGCCTGTGACCCTAAAAGGCCGAGTGGCTAGTGTTAAATACGAAAAGCTGCTTTCAGGGTTGGAGTTTCACAGAAGAGCCTTTCTGCAAAGTACAGGGACTTTACAACAGGAAATAAAAGTTTTTGTAATTAACTATGAACAGTTCCAAATGATTTCCTAGGCAAGTCACAGCCACAGTGAGAAAAAAGAACGGGAACGGCCGCCCCGGTCGGAATACAGACCGCCCCACGCAGCAGAGGTGCGGACCTGCATGCGCGCACCCACACGCGCCCCGGGGACCACATCCATCCGCCCAGCTGACGGGCGTCCCGGGGAGCCCGCCTGTCCCCAGCCCTCAGCCGCCCACACCCCAGGGACAGCCAGACGGCCCTCGCAGGCCCACGACCCCGAGGGGTGGCCCCACACCACTGTGGGAACCACCCGCATCCCCCGACGTGCTGGCGAGTTAAGGGAAACAGCACGCGCATCTTTGGGTCGGGGATCCCACGGAGGGTGTGTCTGTCTGTCCAGTGACTGCGCTGACTTGAACCTCACCTGGGCTGGCGCTGAGTGCCGCTTTCGTTTCCAGAAACCCCAGGATCACTATATCGCTCAAACACAAGCGCAAATAGAAACCCATCAGAGGCTGGCCCCACACAGACGTAGCAGGCCTTCCCAGGAGCTGAAGCCTGACGCACTGTAAACCCAGTCCTCAGGCTGCCACTCCCTGTGGGGACGCCGCCTGGGGATGCACTATTCCTAGCAGTCTTCTGACCTGACAGACAGGAATACTTTTAAGCTTCAGAAAGTAACCAGCTGAATCCCTGCAGCCCCCAGGGGAGGGGCAGGAGGCTGGAAGGCAGGTCCCCCGACCTTCGCCCTGACACGCGACCTTCGCCCTGACACGCGCCTGCCCTCACATTCCCGTGGACATTCTCAGCTCCTCCACAGCCTGGGGCGAGTCTGACTTGTCAGAAACGATGTAGAAATGGGTGCTGGCCCTCAAGGGTCCCCTCACCCAGAAAGGAGGGCGGGCGGGCGGCCCCCCCGCTGCTCTCTGAGAACTACACGGGGCTTCCCTCAAAGACCAGAACAGGGCACCCCCCCCCCCCCCCCCACTGAACGGGCCGGCTCTCAGCAGCCCGGGCCCGCTCACCCAAACACTGCCTCCATGCGGCCTTGCAGAGGCCACCACACCCTTAGGAAAGGGGCCAGCGGGCTCCACGCTAGGCCAGGGTCACCCCAGAGCCCTGCAGAGGAGGTCTGTCTCCACCAGCTGGGAGCGTTCTGTCCTCAGCCCCATGCTCGCTCTTTCTGAACACCCTTTGTTTTTCCAGAGACCGCGGTCACTAAGGGAACCTGGGTGGGTTTCACACGTCCTGAGTCAGCTCCGCGGCTGGGAGAAAGCATGAGCGCAGCGGAGGCAGGGGCTGTGACGGCCCCGTGGCCCCTCTAGGCTGTGAGGTGACAGACACATCGCCCCCCACCTCGACAGGCACCTGAAAGGGCCACAGTGCCCACGTGGGGACACGGCCCTGCTCTTCCTCTCCTTTCCAGCACCTCTGGGGAGCACTCAGAAAGAACGCCCTGACCCCTGAGCGGCTGCAGCGCACAGTGGGGTCAGGAGCCCCAGCCTCCGGGGGTGCAGAGGCACTCACAAGCAGGCCCTGTGCAGGGTGGCCCGTTCCTCTGTAAGAGAAACTCCCCAAGTTTAAAGCCCCACCTCGCTGTGACAAGGCCCCAGGGGGCTGCTGCTGCCCCCCCTCCCCTGCTGGGGTGAAGGACGCCCCCAGAGGGAGCCCTGGGAGAGCCCCAGGGAGGCCCACCAGCTGACCCAGGCGGCTCATGAGGGAAAGGCGGCTGGGAGCGTCCCACCTGATCAACAGAAGAAGAACCACACCTGGAATCTGATGGCACCAGGACGCCCACCCCCCAGACCCCCCTCAGCGAGCACGCAAACCGCGCTCAGCGGGCATCACCTGGAGTCGCCCTCAGCGAACCAGCTGGCCCTCATGATCCCCTCGAGCAATCTCAGGGCTGATCTGAAAACGTTTCAGAACCACCCTGTGTTACTTAACTCTCCAAAGAAGAGCTTTGAAAAGGAAACCACGAATCTCCATGTGCCCGGGGCCCAGGAGGGGCAAGGGCTGCGAAGGGCCTGCCCACAGCCACCAGTCGCCATTCCTGTTCTCCAAGGGCATGTTTAAGGCTCCCGTCTCAGTGAACGGCCTTAACACAGCACAGCTGAAAGCAGGCTTCAGAGCTGGGCAGAGTCGGCAGACAGCGGCCTGGCCGTCGGCTGGGCAGCTCGTGGGCACGGGCTGCAGAACATAACGGAGCTCAGGAAAGGAGGCGGCCCTGAAGGGGGAGGGCCCTGGCGAAGCGCTGAGGGTCTGGGCGTCTGCCTCTCCCGGGGGCCTGGCACTCAGAGCCCTCGAGCCTGCCAGACGCCACCTTCGTTCCTGCATGAGAGCAAGAGGAGAGGTCACTCTCCCCAGCACCTCACAGACCCCGACCTCCGTGGTCCTGGCGCTGACTCACGTCACAGGAGTCCTGCCGCTCAGACGTGTATGTGCAAGAAGCAGGAATCAGGCGAGAGGACTGTATCAACTCCCAACCTTGTGAAAACAAAGGGTCTTTCCTTCACGTTCTCACCAGGAACGTATCCTCCAGGCCCCACGCAGCCCCTGACCAGAGGGAGCGGGAGTCAGCATCCCAGACCAGAGGCCTGTGCACAGCCACCCCGGGTGCTGGGGGGAGTGGGGGGTCAGCACCCCTGACCAGAGGCCTGTGCACAGCCACCCCGGGTGCTGGGGGGAGTGGGGGGTCAGCACCCCTGACCAGAGGCCTGTGGACAGCCACCCCAGGTGCTGGGGGGGGGGGAGTGGGGGGTCAGCACCCCTGACCAGAGGCCTGTGCACAGCCACCCCAGGTGCTGGGGGGAGTGGGGGGTCAGCACCCCTGACCAGAGGCCTGTGGACAGCCATCCCGGGTGCTGGGGGGGAGTGGGGGGTCAGCACCCCTGACCAGAGGCCTGTGCACAGCCACCCCGGGTGCTGTGGGAGCGGGGGTCAGCACCCCTGACCAGAGGCCTGTGCACAGCCACCCCGGGTGCTGTGGGAGCCGGGGTCAGCACCCCTGACCAGAGGCCTGTGGACAGCCACCCCGGGTGCTGGAGGGAGTGGGGGGTCAGCACCCCTGACCAGAGGCCTGTGGACAGCCACCCCGGGTGCTGGGGGAGCGGGGCTCAGCACACCAGCTGGCCCTCCACCGCCTAAGGACATCACAGTTGCCAGGGGGACTGAGGCAACTGGGGGCTGGGTTGCAGTGCCCAGGACGCCTGGTCCAAGGAACAGCTGCCCGCCCCAGGGCACAGAGGCGCCAGGGTCCCGGCCCCACACGGAAGACAAAGAGGCCACGTCTGATGCAGAGGGGGTGCCAACAGTCTCTAATGCGAAGATGGCCGCTTCGCGTGAGGTGTGGACAGGTGACAGAGTGACTATTCATCTTCGTAAAGTTTCAGGCAATTTTAAAACACTGAGCAGCTTAGCCAGATGGTATATTAGTTACACACTCCGGCACTGCTGGAGGCTAAAATCATAAATAACACACATCAACAACTGGTCAAGCTTTATCATTACTTTATCATTTGACTTTTAATTGTCAATCGGCATTCTGAAGACCATTCATGCGCTAAGAATGTGCCCAAAGGGAGCACTCCCACAGTTCACTAGTTCAGTCCACGCCGACGGTGAGAGCGGCACCATGGTGCCTACTCGTCTGGGATCAGGAAGGCTAAATGCTGACAGGCTGTGCTGAGACTGCAGCGGTGCGGAGCAAGGCCCGGCCAGCACGGGCCGGAAGGCCAAGCGTGCTAGAGCGGGGTGGGGCTCCTTACTTGGAAATGGTCTTCGGCCGCCTTGCCACCCACGCTAAGGACATTCAGAGAACTGGCTCGCTTCCTGCTGCACCAGCCCGGCGGACATGCAAGGACAAACCATCAGCACGTGAGTCGCCAGCAGTGGGGAGCGCAGCCAGGCCACCCCTGCACGGCCGGTCACCACAGGGGCCTGGGCCGTCCCTGACCAGGAGCAGGCCTGCAGCTCGCCCAGTTCCCAACACGAATGCCCCAGATACACCGTATTCCATACCCGTTAGATAAAAACTGCAGTTTCTCTGTCTTCCTCGGCAAAAACCCTGTCTCGGATAAACCTCAACGTCCTCAGAGCCTCCCTTTCTGAAGCCCAGCTCCTCCGGGAGCCAAGAGGCCCTGCCAGTGCCGCCCGTGGGCCCACAAACGCGGCCCTGAGCAACTAGGCCAGAGAGGGGCCCGCTGCCAGTGCCGCCCGTGGGCCCACAAACGCGGCCCTGAGCAACTAGGCCAGAGAGGGGCCCGCGAAGCTCACTACTGAGATCAAGTGCATGAACATACTATGTATTTCATAGATTTTTCCACATTAAATCTAAGGAAAAACAAATAATCTTTTATTAGTAAAACTGAGGCTAGGGTTTCTCTGCCTAGAAACCAAAATTTAAAACAAATTCCATGGCTTTGGATTTACACAAAACATAGTGCTTTATGCATATATTTACTTTTTTCTTCGATTTGACACCTTTAAAATACTTAAGGTATCCTGCAAATTACCTACAATCTAAACTTAAATTATGGATAGTTCTAAAATAATGCATTGCTTACTGCCACTATGGATGACCTCAAACAGAAAGTCACCTTAGCTTTAAAAGCTAAAAGGACCAACAGGAAGGGTGATTTTTAAGTGTTTTTAATAGGATCAGTAACTCTGCATCTGACCTGTTGACGTCAACAGGGACCACTGTGCTGAGCGAGTGGCTGTGAGGCTGAAGCACAGGTGTGGAGGCTGAGTGCAACCAGACCTGCACACGCACACCTGTGCACGCACGCACACCTGTGCACGCACGCACACCTGTGCACGCACGCACACCTGTGCACGCACGCACACCTGTGCACGCACGCACGTGCGCTCCAGCTGCAGGCACCGGAGGCCCAGGGACAGCCGAGTGGCCACCAGGGGCGCAGGCAGGGTGCCAGGCACACAGCAGGCACGTCCTGGCATCTCACCAAACAAACTACACCAGAAACAAAGCCTTAACTGACTTATCCCCCAAGTAAAACTCGCTCCCCAGACTCCCCCAGGACAGGACAGAAACATCCCCAGGAACCCCGAGGCCTGCACGGCGTTTCCTCTGTCCAGAACCTCTCAGGAGCAAAGCGCGGACATCTGGGCAAGCTTCATGATTCTCCGATGTAACTGGCCAGCTAGTGTTTTCTAAGAAAGATACACCACCTTTGTGCTCAAACTTCTCTTTACAAGATGAGACGAAAGAGTGACTTGAAGCCTGTCCACACCTCCTCTGAATCGCATCCTCACCCTGACTTAAACCCTCGGGGTCTGCAATGCCAAGGCGTCCTGGGCCTCCTGGACTGTGCCCACCGCAGGCCACAGACCCTGCTCCCACAAGCCCCAGCTCGGTGCCTCTCTGTCAAATGTGGCCCAACCAGCAGCACTGGCACGACCCAGGAACTTGCTGGAAGGGCAAGACCCCCTCGTGTGCCCCCGGCCCATCAGAAACGCAGGGACGGGCCCTGGCCCAGGAGACCCTGAGGCCCGCTCAGGTTGGAGAGCTACCCGCCCAGTGAACTAAGATTGTTACTCTTATCTGGAAAGATTACTTTGTCTTTTGGATTTGATGGACTAAACCTTCTAAATTATTTACTTTTCAAAAGCTCGGTAAGATGCCAACCCAAGTTATACTACGTATGAATACTGTTGGTCTGTTCCGATGTGGGCTTCATCCTTATCAGGCCTCAGCTTGGGCTCGCCTGGCCCTAAACGCCATGAACGGGCCGCACCAGAGACAAACCATGAGCTCAGCCACAGCCAGGGACTCGGGACTGGGCTCCGCATTGTAGACAGGCTGTAAGACGCCTAGACCCTCAGGCCCGCCGACACGTGGCCACCCCGGGGGGCGGCCTGCAGACACCAAATGCGTGCTGTGTGGTCCCTGCATGCCTCAGAGCCGGCTGTGGAAGGAGCGGAAACTCGGCAGGTGCCCAGCAAGCGGCTCAGCCCTCCCAGCATTGGGAACAAGAGGTTCAATCTTCCAAACATCAGAGGGGCAGGCAGCACCCCATCGTGTTAATTCTGGAAATCAAACAGGGGCCCCTCAGGACCTCCTGCCCTAACCGCGCTTGTCTCCTCCAGGCAGGACCGCCATCTGCTCGACAACCCCCGCGTCCAAACCCTGCAGCGGCTTCACAGTGGCTGTCGGTGGAGCTCACGCAACCCCCTGTGCAGACGCGGCTGCAGACACTTCTGAGAAGCCTGGACGTAGGGCGACGGCAGCATCCAGACATCCAACCATCCCTCTGGCCTCAAAGCCAGTGGGAAGCAAGTCCTCCAGCAGCCGAACCGCGGCGGGGGCAGAGCTGAGGCGGGCCCCTCGCCCAACCAGTGAAGCTGGGGCCCAAGGGTGGGGCTGGCGACACCAGGGGCCTCGGGACCCGGACCCTCCCCGAGGAGGAAGGAGACGGGACATGCCCGACAGCAAAGGGACCCAGCTTTACATTCCCACACATCACCCAAACGAGTAACGGGTCAGAGTTACGACAGCACTCAGCGTGAAATGCTTTAAAGCTGAGGCATACTAAGAGCCAACATTCACACCGCAGGGGCCGTGTTGGGGAGGCTGAGTCTGCTGTGCTGACAGCAGAGCACAGTGCTCCTGGAAGAGGCGCGTCCAGAAGGAGGGAGCCGTCTACACCAGAAACAACCCACACGGTCCACACCAGAAAGAGCGCAGAAACCAGGCGGCTCGCCAACAGTGACGAGAGGACAGAGTCCTTCCCTGATGACCCTCACGACAAGGAGCACCCTAGAAACAAAGTCCTCTGACAATTTAAAAGCTCTTGTTCAAAAGACCCTAAGGGTCCATCACTGAGACCCTTTTCTAAACGCATGGCAAAAGCTAAGGTTTTTTAAATCTCCAAAAGAAACCCATTATAACAAAAAGTCTTGTCAAACCATTTTCTTCTTACAGTAATACCTGTATGATGGGATTTAATATACTCATAGCTGGCAGTTGATTTCAAGATTAAAACTGGCTTTAAAATTGAATAATGCATGATAAGAGAAAGGAAGTTAGTATACTCAGTATTTTAATATTGAATTCTTACTTTTCACTGCCAAGGCTTTCTTTGAACATGTAACAAAACTAAAGGATTCCATAAATTTCTTTTAAAGCCTTCAGCTCTTTTAGCCTCTAAACAGGAAATTTAACAATTATTTCTCAACTTGTCCTGGCAAATAAGTAGACCGCAATTACTGAACCTGCATGGCTACCATGTGGGGCGCAGGCTGGAGTGTGTGCCGAGGCCAGGGGGTGAGGAGGGCGTGGGCGGGGGGGGGGCGGGGGGTGGCGCGGGGCTGGAGATAGTTACCCGGGGTTCTTTGGTTCACTGTCTCGTGAACTTCCTCCCTTCAGCTTCCTAACCAGCTTCTCACTGCTGCGTCTAATTGAAGCCCGGAGTTTGCTAAAGGAACCACTGCGTTTTAAAGATCCAGTGCCATCCTGAAAGAAACGTGAACAAATGTGAAGCTGCAGGGGGTTCTCCTTCCAAGGATCCACATCACGGTCGACCTGCCGGTCTGTGACCTGCTGGTTATGATCCCTACGGAAATTACCAATTTACCATGTATGCAAATACACTTCAAAGTCTTCCCATTGTAAATTTCATTAAAGATAACCCAAAGAATATGAAAACCTTTGAACATGAAAAAGCTTATTCAAACAAAAATAATAACATCCCCAAAAGAAAATTAATTACATTACTGTTTTAAAACAAAAGATACACAGAAAGTCTCAAGGAAATTAAGGCAGCTTCTAGAAATATCACCAAAATCAAACTCCATGTGTAATAAATACGGAGGCACAGGGTCCACAGAACGGTGCAGGGCCTAAAGCACTTGGGCCCGACACGGGCAGTGCCTCCAACAGCGCCGCCTGCGTGCGGCAGACACACTGCCCCTCCGCTCAGCTTAAAGGACTGCTCTGTTGCCTGCGATTAGAAGGTAGTGGGACAAGGAAGCAAAGCGTTCATCCTACACACGCGACTAAAAGCCCGGGGGCCTGTGCAGGAGCAAGTGAGAGCGCGCCCAGCGTTCCCACTCTCGATTCAGACAGTGATAACCGAAACACGTGGCAGTATCTGGACGTGAAAATCAAACACTCAAGAGTGAAAATGTGCACAGCGACTTTTATTCTCAGAAGGAACCACCTGGTTAGATGAACAGGAGCCCCATCCCTCCCCCTCTAGAAGCTCCGGCAAGGCCGCATTCCATGGAAAGCGTGAGAAGTTCTATGAGGCAGACAGACACCAAGACACAGGTCAGTTGGAGTGAGTTTATTAGAAGTTAGAAAGACACAAATACACAAATCACTGAACACTTAAAGATTAGTAGAGAAAAGCAGAATTGCCAAAATTCCACATGGAGACTACACAGCAGATTCTACTTGAGCACGATCCAAAGGGGAGCGCCCGGGAGAGCACATGCCCTACTCTGACAGCCTAGGAGGGTCACGGGCACCGTCATGCCATGGCAGGGACACGGGGGACTACCAACTACCTCTCACGAAGGGGACGGCGAGTCGCGCTTCGTCGTCTAACTTGTGTGTCACACAGCAGGTGGTGTGCTAACACAGTCTGCATTACTAAGAACATATCTGGCAGAGCTACATGTATACAGAGATAAGGAGCCCCCGACAGGACAGCAGCACCAGGAGGAGTGGCCAGTCAGAGAGAGAATCCTAGGGATGCTAGACAGCGGTCAGCACTGGAGAGAGAGGAGGAGCCCGTCATGCAGGAGACAGCGGGTGTCGCGCAGGGCGGCTAGGCCTGTCAGACAGAAACGGAGAGAGAGCCCGTGAGCAGGCGGAGCACGCCCTCGAAGCGCGGCCCGGCCCACAGTATTTCTAGGTCACAGCTCCGCGGCGGCGTTCCAGCCGCTTCGGTCTTTGGGACTGCCTGCTGCCTGCTCCCGCCAGCCCCGGGGAAAGCAGGCCCTGGGCCTTCTGTAGGCTACCTTTGCTTCATCTCCTCATCACGGCGAATCGTCATCAGAATAAAATCCAACAGTTTACAACATGGACTGGCACCGTGGCAGCAATCCCCTTGATATGCAACCGTGAAACGTCTTTCGAGTTACTGTGCATAAGGAGATTCCGAAATGAAAAGCACAGTGGCCACAGGAAGACCCCACGGTGGGCGAGGAGTGCACTCACGCCAGCCGTGACCCGGGGACCCTGCAGCCCTGCGCTACACAGGGACCCCTGAACTCGGGCAGGACTTCCTCTAAAATACACTGGCATTTCAGACATTTTAAGACACACTGGCTTTCAAAGTTTATAGCACATTTTAAACATGCAGTTGATAATCCAAAGTTAAAGTAACTATGGAAGCGGATCTCCGCGGCAGCGCGCATCCTGGTCCTGGCCGGCGGGGAGCCCGCCCGCAGGGACCTGCGCCCGCCCACCCGCACTGACTCACCATGCGATGCTGAGCAAGTCATTTAACCAGCCCGAGCTTCATCTTTCTCATCTTTAAAATGGAAAAATAAAACTTGTTACCAACTCCCCATCAGTGCTGGGAGGACAAGAAAACATAAGTTCTTGCTGCTCTTCAGAAAAACAATGTTATTAAAATGTTAATATAATTCTGTAAACAGTACAAGTTCTGTTCACTTCAAAATTCAGTGCTACACTATATAGAGTGTCATTTATAATATTCCTGTCCTAGACACTCGAGTACGGAAGAGTCACTTCACTCAGGTTCCAGAAGTGCCTCTTCCAGACACGCACACACACACTCTCTCCCCGCCCCCCACAGGGCAGGCTGGGGGGGACAGACCTGGGGAGGGGTGCCCGCCCTCCTTGCTCTCAGCCCCTGGGACCACCCCCTGGGACGCTCCCCTGAGAGGACCATCAGGACAGCACCAAACTGGGTGGGCTCCTACTCAGCACACACGTGACGGGTGGGAAGAGGCCCTGCATCCAACTTGGAAACCAGTCCGGATCTCTACTCTGCCGCGGAAGGATGCCTGCCTCAAAGAGTGGGCTTCTGAACAGACACTAACAGAGCAAGGAAGGGGCCAAGAGCTGCACAGCAGTGCATATTAGCTACGGACTCAGGTGACTTGGTACTTTTAAACTCTTCTCCTTTGCTATGTTCTCGTTGTCTTCCTAGTATCATTTTTTAAAAATAAAAATTAAACTATTTGTAATTGACAGTATATCTCATTCCCAGTAATCCTAGGGAAAAGCTTACTGGGTGAGCAGCTTTCGGAATCATTAACACGGGGGACAGCCTGACAAGAATGCTGACGTGGAGCGGGGCTCCTTCACAAGGACCCCAGCCGAGCACCCGGCCCCCAGGCTGGCGCTCCACCCAGAAGGGAGGCGTGCAGGGTTTCCTGGAAGCCTGGTGGGGCCACTGCCAATGCAATTACCCCTCAGTCACAGCGCAGCCCTGCGGCTCTGCATGGCCCGCTGGGGACCCGGTCCAGGACTGACACACGTGGGCCGCAGAGACCCACGAGGCCAGCGCCACCCAGGGAGGGCTTCTGTGCATGGACCGTCTGTGTCTTCAGAGGCAGGACCATAGAGACTTATCCTGAGAGTGACTGCTAGACCTGAAGAGTCTACCTAAAAACAACGCCTGATGGAGTTACTCTTCCAGGTACTTCAATTATTATCTTTATGGTACATTAAAAAAGAAGAGAACTGTACCTCTCTAAACAAATTATCTACCATGTTGAGAATCTGATCCAGAAACTTCACCGAAATTATTAAAACATGTCCAGCAGGCTTGCTGCTCTTGTATTTTAACAGCATACGATTCAGCTGGGTGCTGAGCCAGCCGGGCAGTGTCTGCAGGGCTCGTGATCATAACCCACTTGTCCTCTCTGACTGCCCTTCATGGTCAGTGTTACTTCTGAGTGTTGAGAAGGCCTGGGCCTGGGGTCCTGTGAAAACCCAAGTGAGGGCTACTCAGCGCTTTCCCTCTGCCTTCCAAACGTTTTAAGGAGCACTGAAACCCTTTTGTTTTTGTCCACTTGGCTCACATTTCTTTATTTATTAGGGGACAAATTCTTTTAACCCGTGAAATCCTTTTTTAAAAAATTAAAATCTAACGTAGAACCCCAATGTAAAATAAACCCTAAATAGCATCTTCTCATTGTGAGTGTGTGCCAAGTCCTTATGACAGTGAAGACAGAGGCGGCAGGCTCGCAGAGCCTGTGATCTGAAGCGTGAAGTGCAGACAGGCCCAGCCTCGGCGCTGCCTCAACTCTCAATCTATTTCTATCTTCTATCCTGACCGCGTAACACTGAGAAAATCTTAATGCCAACAGGAAAGTGGCTGCAAACAGCAACAATTCTGCACGTTTGCCTTGGAGCCCCAGGGAAGCCTGCACTCACGCCGAGATGGCATCAGGCACTTAACCTTACACCTGGGCAGAGAAGGTGGGGACAGCGTGTGTGAGCCCCAAACCCAGGTGACGCTTACAACAGGCTCATCTGATTCAGCAAAGCTGAAATTAAAGAACACCTAAGGGTGCGTACAGCTTTCTCGCCTCTTCTTAAAACATATGCAGTGAAAATAAAACAAGCCAACTGCTAGGAAAGCAGCATGGTCCCCGAACCTCAGCACTCCCGGGGGGAAGCCAGTCTGAGAGCGAGGCCCACGGGAGTGGGGTGGTCTCAGCGGGCTCTCGCTGTCCCCGCCCCGGTGAACTCTCTGCTCACTTGCTGCTTCACGGAAGACCCCGTTTGTGGGGGGAGGGGGAGGGGGGTCCTTATGCCCAAAGTGATTTTAGGTGCTGCACTGGTGACCTGAAGCCTAGATTCTTTTCAGCCAGGGAGCCCACTGCCACACCGAACGCCCTGGAATGGATTTCGTCAGACACAGAGCTGCTGGTGTCTAGGAGGTAAGTAAAAAAGTACCCAGTGCCCACTGTGTGCACGTCCTGAGTGACAACCTGTCCCAGCGAACGGAAACGTGACACGAAGGCAGGAGCAGGCAGGCACTGGGGGGGAGGGGGGGGCCTCCACCCTCTGCATCCACGACTCCACGGCTCACCCCATGGGGAGTGAGCAGCTCCTCTCCTCAGCCCGGGTCTCCGTCTTGAAGACTCTAAGAGAGCCCTGAGGCGTCGACGATTTTATCATCCCATGATGTCACTCAAACATTGACCTAGAAATACTGTCTCAAGAGAAAGCTCCCCCAGAACCTCACTCTGAAGGATCAAACCCCGCCCCCGGCTTCTCAGGACTAGCGGAGGGCGGGCCCTCCACACAGAGCGCGCGGACAGTAGCCAGCGCGGGGAGAGCACGGTACACAGCGCGGCTGGACGCGGACGCCCGCGGGCTGCGCCCCGGACGAGGCCCACCGGGCGCGTGGCCAAAGCACATGCTGATTGGTTGTCTTGGCACAGGAAGAACCACAGCCAGGAAGCTGCCAGATAAAGACAGTAAAAGGCGCTCTCTCGCAAAGTCTGGCCAGTAATGTTCTGTGTAAAACGTCAACCTAGAATGCTGACCCTTGCCCAACTGCTACAGCCAGAGAAAATCCCAAAGAATAGACTCAAAACGACAGACTGCAAGAAAGACCCTGAACTATTTGGCAAAACATCTGCACAGCTGTAACTGGTCAGACTGTATTCTTTATTGTTGTTTAGTCCAACTCTTTGCAGCTCGATGGACTATAGCCCACCAGGCTCCTCTGTCCACGGAATTCGCCAAGCAAGAATACGAATACTGGAGTGGGTTGCCATTCCCTTCTCCAGGGACTCTTCCCGACCCAGGAATAGAACCCAGGTCTCCCACATGGCAGGTAGATTCTTATCACTGAGCAACCTGGGAAACCCTCATCAAACTGCATTATATGACTTCCAAAACCAAAAATGAACACTACACCTGACTGTATTAGAAGTAAACTTGCATTCAACCCTCTCCCATAAAAGTGAAATTTCAAAGACACCAGCTCAATATGTTACAACACCTCACTGGAAAACACGCAGAAGGCCGCATGCTCTCTGACAGCCCTGGAGAAGAGCAAGGGGAAGACGTTCCACGGAGGCAGAGTCTGCCAGGGAGGTGACAGGTGTCCGATGCAGGCACAAGCTTGCAACCCAAAGGCCCCGGCAGGCCCTCCTCCAGGGGATCTTCCAACCTAGGGCCTGAGCCTGCATGTTCTGCGTCTCCTGCAGAGGCAGGCGGCTTCTTCACCACCAGTGCCACGCGGGAGGCCCTGTCCTGTTCTCTGCTACAGACAAGTCCTATTTGGATCATCATCTTCCTTTGAAGGCTTGATTAATTCTAACAAAATCTACAGCAGCCTCGTCAGTGAAATTAGGAGCACTGAAGTTAGCAATGAAAATGGGTTAAGTTAAAAAAGCGAGTTAGTTCTCTGCCGCACTAAACCTAACATTAAAATCAAACCAGATGATGGAGTATGCTTTAAACAACCAGGACACTCAATCAGCATTACGTGCTCAGAAGAAAGCCAACAGCTCTCACAGATTCCTAAAGAGAAGACAATCTCTTCAAACAAGGAACAGACTGCAGTATTAGCAGAAGATTCGAACTTACAAAAGGCTTAATTTGTACTTAGTTTGAGGAAAAGAGGCTGCCTACAGGTGAGCCGGGAGACGCCGGGCCGCGGCCGGGCTGGGCAGGCGCGCTGTGTGCTGTACTTACCCCGTTCCACGCTACGCTCATACTCACTTCCTCGCCTCCGTCAGGGCCGCTCTCGTACTTGACCACGTCCGCGCTCAGGCTCTCCCGGCTCCGCCGCTTCTCCGTGTTCTCAGGGTCGTTCAGCACTTCGGCCACTCTCTGTTTGTGAACATTGTCAAGACCCTGGAGGCAGGCAGGGGGACAAGGGTTTGACCCATTAGCGCTGAAGTTTTACTGCGGGTTTCTTTCCTTTTCTAGATTTTTTATTGAAGGATAACTGCTTTACAGACTTCCGTTGTTTTCTGTCAACCTCAACACGAATCAGCCACAGGCACACGTGTCCCCCTCCCGTCTGAACATCCCTCCCGTCTCCTGCCCCATCCCGCCTCTCTAGGCTGGCTCAGAGCCCTGTTTGAGTCTCCTGAGCCACACAGCAGACTCCCGAGGCTCTCTATTTTACACGTGGTGATGTAAGTTTCCCTGTTACTCTCTCCACGCCTCTCACCTCTCCTCCCCTCTCCCCACGTTCCCAAGTCTGTTCTCTGTTTCTCCACTGCTGCCCTGTAAATAAAGTCTTCAGTACCGTTTCTCTAGATTCCATATATATAAGTTAGAATACAATACTTACTGTTCTCTTTCTGCTTACTTCACTCTGTATAATAGGTTCTAGGTTCATCCCCCTCATTAAAATGGACTCAAATGCATTCCTTTTTATGACAATTTTCTTAAATTTACTGAGGTTTGATGTGTGACCCAAGATGTGGTCTATCCTGGAGAATGTTCCACGTGCATGTGAGAAGGTGTATTCTTCTGCATTTGGATACAATGTCCTGAGGATACCAATGAGATCCATCTCATCTAAGATCTGTGTTTCCTTATGAATTTTGTTTGGACGAGCTGTCCACTGGTGCGAGTGGGGTGCTGCAGTCTCCTACTATTATCGTGTCGCTGTCAATTTCTCCTTTCACGTCTGTCAGTGTTTGTCTTATGTGTTGAGGTGCTCCTGTGTTGGGTTCATCAGTTCAGTTCAGTCGCTCAGTCGTGTCCGACTCTTTGCGACCCCATGAATCGCAGCACGCCAGGCCTCCCTGTCCATAGATATTTACAACGGCTCTGTCTTTCTACTGGAGGGGTCCCCGGATCATTATGCAGTGTCCTCCCTTATCTCTTGTCATCTTCTTTATTTTAAGGCTACTCTGTCTGATATGAGGATTGCTACTCCAGCTTTCTTTTGCTTCCCATTTGCATGGAGTATGTTTTTCCATCCTCTCACCTTCAGTCTATATATATCGTTAGGTCTGGAGTGGGTTTCTTGTCAACAGCATATATACGGGTCTTGTTTTTGTAACCATTCAGCCATTTTGTGTCTTTTGGTTGGAGCATTTAATCAACTTACATTTATAGTAATTATTGATATATATATTCCTATTGCCATTTTCTTAATGGTTTGGGGTTGATTCTGTAGATCTTTCTCTTCTCTTGTATTTCTTGACTGTGTAAATCCCTTTAACATTTATTGTAAAACTGGTTTGGTGGTACTGAATTCTCTTAACTTTTGCTCGTCTGAAAAGCTTTCTATTTCTCCATCAGTCTTGAACGAGATCCTTGCCAAGTGCAGTAACCGTGGTTGTAGACATTCCCCTTCCGGTGCGTTGAATATATCCTGCCGGTCCCTTCGGGCCTGCAGTTTCTGCTGAAAGATCAGCTGTTAAGGGCGTCGGGTTTCCCTTATATGTTACCTGGTGCTTTTCCCTTGCAGTTTTTAATATTCTTTTTTTGAGTTTAGTCTTTGTTACTTTGATTGGTATGTGTCTTGGTGTGTTTCTCCTTGGGCTTATCCTGTATGGGACTCTTTGCACCTCTTACGACTTGATAGACTATTTCCTTTTCCATGCTGGGGAAAATTTCAACTATAATCTCTTCAAAAATTTTCTCATACCCTTTCTTTTTCTCTTCTTCTTCTGGGACGCCTATAATTCAAATGTTAGTGCGTTTGATATTGTCCCAGAGGTCTCTGAAACTATCCTCAGTTCTTCCCATTCTCTTTACTTTATTCTGCTCTTCAGAAGTTATTTCCACCAATTTATCTTTCAGCTCACTGATGTGTTCTTCTGCTTCAGATATTCTACTACTGATTCCTTCTAGAATATTTTTAATTTCAGTAATTGTGTGGTTTGTCTCTGTACATTTATTCTTTAATTCTTCTGGCTCTTTGGTAACTGATTCTTGCATTTTCCTCCATTTTGTTTCCAAGGTTTGACCATCTTTACTGTCATTATTCGGACTCTTTCTCAGGGAGCTGCCTGTTTCCTCCTCATTTACTTGGGTTTCTGTGTTTCCCGTTTGTTCCGTCCTGTGTGTAGTATTCCTCTGCCTTTATGTTCTTTTTTCTACTTACTGTGTTTGAGGTCGCCTTTTCCCAGGCTTCAAGGCTGAACTCTTCCTTCCCTTTCGTCTCTGCCCTCCTATGGGGGTCCCGTGGTCTGTGTAAGCTTCGTGGGGTGAGACTTGTGCCGAGTTTTCATTTGTCCTTCCTCGGCTGGGCGAGGCTGAGTGAGGCGGCAGTCCTGTCTGCTGACAGCAGCTTGCTTTCTGTTTTGTTTGCTGTTTAGACGAGGCGTCCTGCACAGGGTACTACTGGAGCATGGGTGATGCCAGATCGTGCACTCAAGCGGTCTCTCCTTTGTGTGAGTTCTCGCTACCTGATGCTCCCCAGGGCAAGTGCTCTGGTGGTCTAGGGTCTTGGAGTCAGGGCTCCCACCCCGAAGGCTCAGGGCTTGGCCTCTTGTCGACCTCCCCTCCTCCCACCAGCACTGGGCCATGGGTTTTGTCTGTGCGTCCACTGGGAAGACGGTCCCCAGCCTCAGAGACCTGTGTGGGGAAGGCGACCTTCCTCTTGCTGAACTGCTGCACTGGCCTTCTCTGTCCTCCACGCATCCTGGGACTCTGACCTTTTGACTCTAGTTTTGAGTGTCTATTGTGGATTTCTGAGATGACTAAACATATAGTAGGGGGAAAAGCTCTTAAACCTTGGAGGGGAAGTCAGAACAGTAATTCTTAAGAACGTGCAGACTTGTACATTTCACCATATATAGATTTTTACCTCAAATTTTAAAACACTATGACCAAATTCTGAGCTTCAGGTAATGAGGTGCATGCTGAAGTATTTAGATGAAAGTGTACCGAGGTATACACCTTTGAAAGGCATCCAGAAAAAAGGCCTGAAGGACGGATGGGGAGAGACGCTCACGAGTCGGTCTAGCTGGTGAGTGCACGGGGACGACGTCTGGGGAGTTTCATGGCAAAGTGCTGGGGAAACACCCAGGCTCTAACACTTTAACACCAACTGCTTGGTGTTCTGCAACTCCAAAACAAGTATAGGGTGAAGACTCAAGGATTACACTGTTCTCAGTACAACGCTTGAAGAAATTAGCCCCTGGCTTATGAAAGGCGTTTTCCGGGCAAACTCTCCAGCTCCTGAGAGAGACGGGACGCACAGGCCACGCACCTTACCCTCAGGATCACCCGCGCACACCCAAGGGCAGCTCCCTGCGCCAGCGCCTGGCAGCAAGCTTCCCACGTGTGCTCCAGAGCCACCTGATGGCCAGGTAGTGCCCACCTGATGTTCCAGATGGAACTTCCACCCAGACGGCGCACACAAACACCATCCCTTCACTGACCCTCACAGTTTCCTCCTCGAGGGGCACAACCCCAAACAGACCACACGCTGCTGTGACAGCCTCAGTGAAGTGGACCCTGGCCCTCCTGGCAGGAGAGGCCGTTCTCAGCAAAGCACCGGCAACCCCTTCCTCAAACGTCTGCAGCTCAGCTCCGGGCTCACAACGCTGCTGGCTGATGACTCTGTGCAGTGCTGGTCACAGCAAGGCCCAATGACCCAGGGGCAGCACAGACCGAGAGCCAGAATCCCACGCTGTGCACACCCAGGGCGCATGCTCAGAGTCCCCTTCCCCAGAACACCAGCGCCTCAGTCGGAGACCCCAGGAGGGCAGCAGGAAGGGGCGCCCGCAGGGGCACTGGCAGGGAGAGGACCACGGACAGGCCCTCTGCCAGGCCTCCTCTATTCCCTCTGCACAGAAGCTCGACAGGTGACTTCCAGCCCAACCCAAAAGTCACCATAAACCAGCAACTGCATGATAGCCTGCACACACACCATTCTGGGGAAAAAAACATCAGCCCCTCCAGTCCTAGAAACAGAAACAAAACCTGCCATCTGTACTGTACTCGTACACATGTACAGTAACACGTTAACCTCTTAACTCTGAAAACTGGTAATTAAAGGGCACAAAACAAGCCCTTTCCTTGTATGTGCTTTACAAACCGTGTTTCAGCATAACTAAAACACCTCAGATGACGAAGCAAAGTGCTTCAGTAGTCCTTTTTATTTCCGAATAACATTCCATCGCATGGATATACTACATGGTGTATCCATTCATCTATCGATGAACGTGCAGCTGTCTGGACATTCAACCTACTGAAACCAACGCTGCCATGAACGTATTTCCTCATCACTCACGGAGGCCATACCTGCCAATTCACCCACTGGCCAAAATGGATCTGTCATCCCGAATCCACACTCTCAGTGCTTCCGTGGGGATTCACGGATACACGCGGAGTGGAGGAAAACTCAAGTCAGTCGACGCGCACATCCGCACTAAGACGGGAGAAGGCGACACTGCTCTCCTGCTGCGTCCCTCACTGCAGACAGTGCCCTGCCCCCAGCCTCAGTTACTCAGAACCATGCTGTCTGCGTTTTGGTCGGTGGCCCCTCGAGTGGTGCTCAGGGCGCCTCTGGACGTGCCTTATGGAGACACCGAGCTCCCATCAGGCGGGAATCAGTGCTGCCGGCCATGACATCAACATTACTGAGTCAACAACACACACTAAAGAGGGTGTCTCTGAACAGGAACCCAGCGGAGACAGGCTGTGTGCTGATCTGGTGACTGACCAGCCTCGCAGGAACCTGGCTGTGCCTCCCGGGGACAGGCGTTCAGAGCAGCTACACGGAACCCGGCACGGAGGGAGGGGAGCCAGCGGCATCCGCCTCAGCACCCAGCTGCCCTCTGTCGGGCAGGTGCCAGGGGTGGGCGCGCGGGGTCAGGCAGGAGCTCCAGGCCTCGCTCCCAGAGGACCCTCCCAACTGCCCTCTCTGGCAGCTGGGCCATCCACGCTGCCACCAGCTGCGCGCAGGGCTGCAGTCCCTGCACCCCCTCCTGGACACCCGCTATTTCTGCTGGTTTTCGTTCCAGCCATCCTGGAGGGCGTGAGGTGGCGCCTCGCTGCCATGTGCACCTGCAGCCCCAGATGGCTAACCACCTGGAGTGTCCCTCCACGTGCTGCTGGCGGCTGTGCAGCATCTTCAGAGAAATGTCGATTTAGGGCCTGTGTTCATTTTGCCGTGAGCTGCTCCTTTCCTTCTTATACGTTCTGGATGTTAGGCCGCGTCAGAGATGTGGTCTGCAAACCCGTCCGCCCACTCTGTGGGCGCCCTTCTGTGTTCTTGACAGCGTCCCCGAAGGCGCAGGCGTCTCTGGCTCTGGGGCTCTGACTGGCTCCCGCTCCTGCTGCCTGCGCCTGTGGTGTCATGTCTATGTCACTTGAGCAGCCCAAGTTTATTTGTACAAACTAAAACAGTCAGTGTTTTCTCTCTAAACCAGTGCTTCAACAAGTCTCATGAAACAGAATCAAACTCAAAGCTACAAGCAGAAGGCTGCTGACTGACCTGTTTGCGCGACCTCATGGCTGCTTCCTCCAGCGTTTCTGCCGCTTCAAATTTGCCTTGACGTCTGTAAAGTGCCCCGAGGTTTTTCAAAGTAGTTGTGACAGTTGGACTGTGAGGAAGCACATAATTCACAAACCGATTCAATGTATGTTTCGGAGCAGCCACTATCAACAGCACCTCATCTAAAGGACAAACATACTTAGGTCTGGCTAAAGTTAAATTTCTACAGTACTTTTTAGCTGTAAAACTCTAAAAGGCTTTTCTAGCTCATGCATCCCCTCCCTACGGCACCGAGGCCTGCGGCTGGTGGGACAAACCCCAGTGCTCTCTCCACTCACACAGCCTACTGGGCGTCTCAGCAGGAAGGTCTGCGCTGGGTCTGCCTGGTGGCCATCAGCTTCCCCCAGAAGCAGAGCTGACTGTGCCAGGCAGCGCAGAGGACACGCACTCTAGCGCTGCCGTCCACCCTCCTCCTTCCCCTCCAAGGAAGGGGAGCAGAGCGGGGCCAAAACCATCACCAGCGGGACCCGAGGCAGAGAATGACGGCTGTGTGTGCAAAAGAAGGCCAAGCAGAGTGACAAAGACGGCACTGCTGTGCTGCTCACAAAGCAGCCTCGTTAACAATGAGAAATAAACCCAGCTCACGTCACTACAGATATGCTCCAGGAGCCTTTTCTCTTATCGATGACGGGAGCTTTAGAAATAAGCCGGGGGCTCCCTGGTGGTCCAGTCAGCGGCTAGGACTCTGCACTCCCAATGCATGGGCTCTGGGCTCACTCCTTGGTCAGGGAACTACATCCCCCATGCTGCACTGCAGCTAGGTCAGAGGGCCACAGCTAGAGAACCTGGGTGCCGCCAAAAAGACACTGCAGGATCCAAAAGAGGTTCCATGTGCACTGCAACTAAGACCCAGAGCAGCAAACAAGACGCAGCAGCAGCTTCAACGTGTTTCGAGACAGTGTACACAGTGCTGGGAGAAAGCATGTGACATTCAGAAATTATGGTAAGTGCTATGGGGAGTCAGGGGAGGGATATTTATTCCAAACTAGGAGTTCAGAATAAAAGAGTTTTCCTGAAAGAGTAATAGGAGACCATCCAGTCAAGGCTATGGTTTTTCCTGTGGTCACGTATGGATGTGAGAGTTGGACTGTCAAGAAGGCTGAGCGCCAAAGAACTGATGCTTTGGAACTGTGGTGTTGGAGAAGACTCTTGAGAGTCCCTTGGCCTGCAAGGAGACCCAACCAATCCATTCTGAAGGAGATCTGTTCTGGGATTTCTTCGGAAGGAATGATGCTAAAGCTGAAGCTTCAGTACTTTGGCCACCTCATGCGAAGAGTCGACTCATTGGAAAAGACTCTGATGCTGGGAGGGATTGGGGGCAGGAGGAGAAGGGGACGACCGAGAAGATGGCTTGATGGCATCACCGACTCGATGGACCTGAGTCTGAGTGAACTCCGGGAGTTGGTGATGGACAGGGAGGCCTGGCGTGCTGCAGTTCATGGGGTCGCAAAGAGTCAGACACAACTGAGTGACTGATCTGAACTGAACTGAACTGAATGGGAGACTAGTAAACTGAGTCTTAGAGGATAAGTGAAAGTTAAAACAGGAAAAGACTACAGACAAGAAAAGCGTTCCAGTCAGAAGAGGAAACAGCACTGGGCCAGGCTGGCGGGCTGCTGGTGGAGGAGCCACGTTGCCCTCTGCAGACAGGAGGCCCTGAGGCTGCAGGAGATGGGCTGTGCACCTGGACACAGCTGCCAAGTGGGGGCTTCGCAGGGCTGCCGGCCTGTTCCCGCGAGTCCACCCTATGGCCTTAAAGGCTATGTTTCCACTTAGCCATCTCTCCTCCTGCAACCTGGGAGCTAGCCTTAAGACACAGCACTAATGAACAGGGCCCGTGTTTTTGCCCATGGGATCCTATTAAGGTGGGTTTTGTATAAATTATCTCACTTACAAAGTTATGGAGTTTTACTGGAATCTGGGGCAAATAAGGGCCTGTGCAGCCACACCACCCTGCGGAACTTTACACACGAGGTGGTTTACAGGCTGCCCTTGAAGCACCAGCGCCTCCCACAGCTGAGGCCTGTTTCCCAGGCAAGCAGACGCACCTGTCAACTTTGCAGGCCTTGTACCAGCCACCATACTCTCCAAAAGACGTCCCATCCTTCTGCTTTCCCTAAATTGCAACAAAGAATTTCAAGTAGATAATTATCAAGCAACATATTCAGTTTAGAAAACTTCACAAAATAATGTGTTCTTACTTTGCATTCTTCTCTCTCCTCAGCATGCATCCAAATGGGCTTATTTTCATCTATGGAAGAAAAAATAACATGCTATGAATTGAGGCACAAGACAGTCCACTACGCAGAAGCTGTCAAGTTCCAGCGTTTGCAAGGTTTCCGTTTTGTTTTCCATATGATTCCTCGCAGATATTACTTTTCACAACTAGGACAGACTAGGCTTCACACTGGAGAATAAGGACTCTGACAGCAGAACCAGACCCAAGAAACAAGGAGGAAATGGCCATTTACACCCCATTCTGTGAACAGATGACATGGAATCAAAGGTGCCTACCCAGACAGGGAGGCTACTGTCAAAAACACGCACACACGCTCGAGTCCTTGTAAGGAGACTTTCTATTGTTGTTCGCTGACTTGTCTCTCCAAACATTTACTGAACGCCTACTATTTTCTGAGAGCTGGGGATTCACAGATAAAAAAGAAATTACTTCAGTTCTCCAGCACCGGTGAGGCGTGAAAGTGACCCTGTCTGCTGTGGGCTATTTGATGACGTGTGTTTTGTTTTCTAGCCTCTTTCCCAGCAGGGTCCAAAGTGTGCTCCTAGCAAGCTGCAGATGCTGTTCAACTTCCCTCAACACAAGCCAAGCTGAGTGTCTACAGCAATCCTGACCTACTGCATCTGGGGTTCACAGCTCCTCTGCTCAGGTTCCCAGGGCGCAGTCTTTAGCAGAGAGAAGGTGTGTTTCTTTGCAGGCGTCTCCCAGTGGAGCTTGGGTAAAAACCCTGTAAGGAAACTTTCAATGCTAGAACCTTCATGTAACACTTGGGACCATTTAGAATTTGAGAAACCCAACGTGAGACAAAGTCCAAGTAGTAAGATGTTGAGAGAAAAAGGGAAAAAACTACACATCAATGCTCCTTTCAATGGCCCTTAACTTTTGAGAACGCTGACACATACCGTTCATCCAAAACTTCCAAACAACTAACGTACCACAACACGGCAGGCAAGCAGTCTTGCAAGTGAAGGTTATGGCCTGAAGCATGCTAAGCTGTCAGCATAAAGGAAAATAATCGTAGATGCGACTCTATGTAAAGTGGCGTTGCAACTGTACACACCAGTAAGGAAAAAAGGAAGGCGAGACACTATCCGGGTAATGAAATGGCAGATTCTCCTGTTCCCGTCTCCGCACTTATTTTTGAGGTTTCCCGCACTGAGGCCATATTTCAGGCTTGGGAGAACAAGACCTGTGTCCCCGCCCAATCCAACCACTCCTAACTTCCCGATCTGGACAAAGCACTGAGCTGCAGGGTCCTCACTCCTAAAATGGAGTAAGGCGTGACCCACTTCACAGAACTGCTAGGAAAAGCAACATTACAAATTTCAACTGCTTTCTTTTTTCATTGAAAGACTAGTGTACATGGTTAACTATCATGATGATTATTTGGCATGTCATAGGAGACGAGTAAAACTAGTTTTAAATATTGGTTTTAAAAGAGTGAATGCTTGCACAGAAAAGGAAACCATAAACAAAATTAAAAGACAATCTACAGAGTGGAAGAAAATATTTGCAAAGGATACAACTGACAAGGGATTAATCTCCAAAATATACAAACAGCTCTCACAATTCAGCAACACAAAACAGAACAAACAACTCAATCAAAAAATGGTCAGAAGACCTAAATAGACATTTCTCCAAAGACAACATACAGATAAGCAACAGGCACATGAGAAGATGCTCAACATCACTAATTATCAGAGATGCGCAAATCAAAACTATAATGAGGTGCCACCTCACACCTGTCAGAATGGCCATAATTAAAGTTTACAAACAGTGAGTGTTGGAGAGGGTGAGGCGAGAAAGGAAGCCTCCTGCCCTGCCGGTGTGAATATAAGCGGGTGCGGCTGCTATAGAAAGCAGCAGGGAGGTTTCTCAGCAAAGAAAGAGTTACCGCGTGACCCACCAGGCCACGCCGCGGCCCACGCCCAGAGAGGACGCCGCCGCAGAAAGACTCAGGCACCCCCACGCTTAGAGCCGCACTTTCACAGCAGCCAAGAGCTGGAAACAAACCACATGTCCATCGACAAATGAACGGATAACGTATGCACGATGGGACACGACTCAGTCATGAGAAAATAAAGAATGACACAGTGCCATTTGCAGCAACACGGGTGCAGCTCAGCGGGTCACGCTAAGCAAGGTCAGAAAGAGAGAGACAGGCCACACACGGGTGCAGCTCGGCGGTCACGCTAAGCGAGGTCAGAAAGAGAGAGACAGGCCACACACGGGTGCAGCTCGGCGGTCACACTGAGTGAGGCAGGAAGAGAAAGACAGGCCACACACGGGTGCAGCTCGGCGGTCACGCTAAGCGAAGGCAGAAAGAGAGAGACAGGCCACACAGGCTGCCACGTGTGTGGAGAGTCTAAATTACGACACGAAGGAGCCTACCCATGACACAGAAACAAGACTCGGGGACAAAACGGACTGGGAGCTGCTGGCGGGCGGGGGACGCGGAGAGGAAGGCCCGGGTCAGCAGGCGCAAGGACCACACAGAGGATGGGCAAACCACGAGGCCCTGAGCAGCACAGAGACAGTAAGCGTCTTGAGATAAACCACAGCGCTGAACACTTTAAGAAGAATGTACATATACTCATAACCAAATCATTTTGTTGTAAAGCAGTAATTAACATTTTAAATCTATACTTCAATTAAAAAAATAAAGCAAAAGAAAGACAGTGAGACTAGCCAAGGAAATTCTGCAAAGGAAGATTAACCAGAGAGCCCTTGACACATCGCACACTCTGCCCTCACCCCTCCCACACCTGCCTCACTTCCAACCACAGCACCCAAGAAGGTGTGTGACTGACGCAAGCAGCAGCGTCTGCATCAGTGGAAAGAAACAGCTCAACACAAAAACCACCCCCACCATTAACAACAGCAATGAAACCTCTGACTCGATAAAGAATTTAGAATATGACCAATAAGACCTGAAGATTCAGTGGTGGGAACAGATGGATTATTCAGTTAGGGGTGCTGGCACAAAAACTGTTTAAATGTCTGAAAAAACATTTTAAATCTCAATCTTTTTTAAAAAAAGACGAAGAGTATTTAAAACTTACTGACACTGCAGTATTCTTGCCTTGAGAACCCCACGAACACTGTAAAAAGGCAAAAAGATATGACACTGAAAGATGAACTCCCCACCTTATTTATTGGTTCGGAAGGTGCCCAATAAACTACTGGAGATCAGTGGAGAAATAACTTCAGAGAGAATGAAGAGATGGAGCCAAGGTGAAAACACCACCCAGATGTGGATGTGACTGGTGATGGAAACACAGTCCAATGCTGCGAAGAACAATACTGCATAGGAACCTGGAATGTTAGGTCCATGAATCAAGATAAATTGGACGTGGTCAAGAAGGAGATGGCAAGAATGAACACTGACATCTTAGGAATCAGTGAACTAACATGGACAGGAATGGGTGAATTTAACTCAGATGACCATTGTATCTACTACTGTGGGCAAGAATCCCTTAGAAGAAATGGAGTAGCCCTCATGGTCAACAAAGGAGTCCAAAATGCAGTACCTGGGCGCAATCTCAAAACAACAGAATGATCTCTGTTCGTTTCCAAGGCAAACCATTCAGTATCACAGTGATCCAAGTCTATGCCCCAACCAGTAATGCTGAAGAAGCTGAACTTGAACGATTCATGAAGACCTACAAGACCTTCTAGAACTAACACCAAAAAGAGATGTCCTTTTCATCATAGGGGACTGAAATGCAAAAGTAGGAAGTCAAGAGACAGCTGGAGTAACAGCCAAGTTTGGCCTTGGAATACATAATGAAGCAGGGCAAAGGCTAACAGTTTTGCCAAGAGAACGCACTGGTCATAGCAAAAAAAAAAACTCTTCCAACAACACGAGAGACAACTTTACACATGGACATCACCAGATGGTCAATACTGAAATCAGATTGATTATATTCTTTGCAGCGAAGATGGAGAAGCTCTATACAGTTGGCAAAAACCAGACCAGGAGCTGACTGCGGCTCAATCATGAACTCCTTATTGCCAAATTCAGACTTCAACTGAAGAAAGTAGGGAAAACCACTAGGCCACTCATGTGTGACCTAAATCAAATCCCTTATGATTACACAGCGGAAGTGACAGATAGTTTCAAGGGACTGGATCTGACAGACAGAGTGCCTAAAGAATTATGGATGGAGGTTTATAACACTGTACAGGAGGTGGTAATCAAAACCATCCCAAGAATAAGAAATGCAAAAAGGCAAAATGGCTGTCTGAGGAGGTCTTACAAATAGCTAAGAAAAGAAGAGAAGCAAAAGGCAAAGGAGAAAAGGAAAGACACACCCACTTGAATGCAGAGTTCCAAAGAACAGCAAGGAGAGATAAGAAAGCCTTCCTAAGTGAACAATGCAAAGAAATAGGGGAAAATAGCAGAATGGGAAAGACTATAGAGATCTCTTCAAGAAAATCAGAGATACCAAGGAAACATTTCACGCAAAGATACAAATACAGGACAGAAAATGGTATGGACTTAACAGAAGCTACAAAGAAGAAGTGCTAAGAATACATAGAAGAACTGTACAAAACAGGTCTTAATGGCCCAATAACCATGATGATGTGATCACTCACCTAGAGCCAGACATCCTGGAATGCGAAGTCAAGTGGGCCTTAGGAAGCATCATCACAAACAAAGCTAATGGAGATGATGGAATTCCAGCTGAGCTATTTCAAATCCTAAAAGATGATGCTGTTATCATCACAAGGAGACTCAATATTGCCAGCAAATTTGGAAAACTCAGCAGTGGCCACAGGACTGGAAAAGGTCAGTTTTCATTCCAAACCCAAAGAAAGCCAATGCCAAAGAAAGTTCAAACTCCTGCTCAACCGCACTCATCTCACACGCTAGCAAAGTAATGCTCAATATTCTCCAAGCCAGGCTTCCACAGTACGTGAACCGTGACCTTCCAGATGTTCAAGCTGGATTCAGAAAAGGCACACGAACCAGGGATCAAATTGCCAACATCCACTGGATCATCAAAAAAGCAAGAGATCCAGAAAAACATATTTCTGCTTTACTGACTATGCCAAAGCCTTTGATTGTGTGGATCACAACAAATTGTGGAAAATTCTGAAAGAGATGGGAAGACCAGACCACCTGACCTGCCGCCTGAGAAATCTGCATGCAGGTCAAGAAGAAACAGTTAGAACTGGACATGGAACAATGGACTGGTTCCAAACTGGGGAAGGAGTACGTCAAGGCTGTATATTGTCACTCTGCTTATTTAACTTATATGCAGAGTACATCATGTGAAATGCCTGGCTCAATGTAGCAAAGCTGGAATCAAGATTTCCGGGAGAAATATCAATAACCTCAGATATGCAGATGACACCACCCTAATGGCAGAAAGAGAAGAGGAACTAAAGAGCCTCTTGATGAAAGTGAAAGAGGAGAGGGAAAGACTCAACATTCAAAAAACTAAGATCACGGAATCTAGTCCCATCACTTCATGGCAAATAGACTGGGGAACAATGGAAACAGTAACAGACTTTACTTTCCTAGTCTCCAAAAATCACTACAGATGGTGACTGCAGCCACGAAATTAAGACACTTGCTCCTTGGAAGAAAAGCTATGACCAACCTAGACAGCATATTAAAAAGCAGAGATATTATATTACTTTGCCGATAAAGGTCCCTCTAGTCAAAGCTATGGTTTTCCAGTAGTCATGTACAGATGTGAGAGATGGACCATAAAGGAAGCTGAGCGCCAAAGAATTGATGTTTTTGAACTGTGATGTTGGAGAAGACTCCTGAGAGTCCCTTGGGCAGCAAAGGGACCAAACCAGTCCATCCTAAAGGAGATCAGTCCTGAATATTCATTGGAAGGACTGATGCTGAAGCTAAAACTCCAATACTCTGGCCATCTGATGCGAAGAACTGACTCACTGGAAAAGACGCTGATGCTGGGAAAGACTGATGGAAAGAGGAGGAGATGACAGAGGATGAGATGGTTGGATGGCATCACCAACTCAATGGACATGAATTTGAACAAGCTCGGGAGTTGGTGATTGACAGGGAGGCCTGGCGTGCTGCAGTTCATGAGGTCGCGAATAGTCAGACACAACTGAGAGACTGAACTGAACCAACACTGTTGTTTACTGAGGTTTTAGCCTATTGTTAGACAAGAATCCACCTCAGTTAGGAGAAATGGATTTCCTGACAACAAACCATGTCACGCTTTCAATGCTGCACCACAGTAAAGGCGGCCTGTGGCCTGAAAGGCACGCCCCAGCCGCCAGTCAGGGCATACCTGCACCTTTCTGTCCTGTGTCCTAACGTTCGTGTGGAGGATAAATCCAAGTACAGAAAAACCGCTTCTAACTAGAACCCAATTAACTGCACTCCATGCTCCTATTTTTAGTAGAGAGAAGTCAGCAAATCACAAGGAAGGTTAGTAAGTCACTTCCCTGAGTAAAGCTTATTTGAAGCAGCACTAAGCTGATGGCCTGGAATCAACCGAAACCCAGCAAGGCTTCTGCAGGGAGAGGACACGGAAGCCCCTATGGACTGTGAAGCCCAGGGAGGTGAGCTGTGATCCAGCAGGGGCCGAGGAGGACAGGGTCCGTTTCCAGAACGACAAGCCAGAGGCATCGCCATCTTCTGACAGTAAGATAGGCACACCGCTCCACTTGCTGACAGAGGAGAACGAAGGCACTTCTTAAAAGGCTCTCGAAAGTGCTTTCCAGAAATTCTCCATGAAAGAACGTATTTATTAACCACATCCTCTTTCCCCCACGGATCCTAAGGTTTCCAACACACGGGTAACAACTGTCGACACTCTCAGCCCCTCTTGTCACGGCCACCAAAGGGGGGCAGATGCCTCAAGTAATCAGATCCTGTTTTACTGAGCAATTTAAGTCTGACAAAATATTTATTCCAAAACTGTGTATTAAGCACCTACAACACTTTAAGGACTATAAAGGAGACAGGCCTCAGCTCCTTACGGTCGTCAGACAATCCAGCAGGACTGGGATGGGTGGAGGATCTGCATTTCTGACAGGTCCCAGGTGGTGCTGAAGCTGCTGGGTTCCTGTCAGCACTTTGAGAGCCACTGGACCACAGAACAATTCAAGAAAGCAGTTAAGGACTCCAGAAAGGCTCTCTGGAGCTACTGCAGCCAGGCTGTGCCTAAGGCAAGCACAGACTCTGGGTGAGGGCAACCTGGAAACACATGAGGCAGTGGGCCATCACCCTGACTGTGATGACCTCAGTATTACCGAGTTTTAAACTGGAAATCCCCATGTTTAACGCACCCTACAGCTAATCTGCTTAGAAACAAAAGTGCACCTCTTACCATCCACTGAACCAAACTCCCTTTCGTGTGCGCGAGTAAGGATCTCTTTGTACAGGGTCTCTGCTTGCTTGAATTTCCCTTGCTTCAGGTAGCAGGAAGCCTTAAAATAAAACAAAGCACTTACTACTCTTCATACGGTGGGGAAGCACACATTCTCATCTACAGGTTAAACTATGAAACAGCGCTGAGGCTTCAGGAAGAAAGGAATCTATCTACAGAGCTGACCTTCCGTCAACATACCAGGTTATTTTTTGTTTTGGCCACATTGGGGTCATCAGGCCCCAGTTTTGTCTGGTAGATCTCGAGGGCTCTCTGATAATAATATTCCACTTCTTCGTACTTGCCCTGGTTCTGGCACAGTAAGGCCAAGTTATTTAACTGCTTGGCAACATCTGGGTGATCTTTTCCCAAAACCTAGGAATAAAAAATAGCATTAGAAACACTTGTTATTTTTTTCACAGGGTACCATCCAACCCACTCCCTACCCTACCATGAGAAGGCTCTTCCTAAACATCAAGAGGACTGTGCCTTGCTTCCAGGCTTATCATACTTAAACAGCCACCCATGCAGTACAAAAATAACCAGCATTAGTTGAGTCTTCTTCTTGGGGGAGGGAGGAAACTGTGCTGATTTCCTTCCCAAGCTTTGGAGTCTTGAATCCTTACAATAAGCCTACATGGTAGGTAATATTATGGACATTCTAAAGATGAAGAAACCGGATTTTATAAAGGCTATCTAGTAAGACTGCCAAGTTCTAAACATGCCCAAACTCATGCCCAGCCCTTTCTGACTCTGATGGCATTACACGCATTCCTGTGAAGAACAGCCTCAAAAGGAACTTCCAGCTCCTCAGCTAGTATCCTACACATCCCCTCTTTAAAACCAGATTCTGTGATCACAAACCAGGTCCTCACACTTCAAACTTCACTGCAGGGCTCTTCAAACTCGAATGTGCTGTCCCAGACACCCAAAAGTCTTCTCCCAGCCCCACCCAGCTCCCCACTCCCACCAACTCATCCTGCAGGCCTCAGGTCCCCTCAGAAGGGACCTCCTTATATCCAATTTAAGGGACCCGTGAGTCCGTCCCCACCCAGTTAACTCACAAGTACACCACTTGGGTTTTTTTCCTTCTTTGCTAGTATCACTACTCAAAACCGCCTGATTTATCAACTTAGCTATTTGTCGCCTGACTCTCCCCTATTAAAACGCAAGCCTCAGAGAGCTCTGTCTCCGTGTCTAGATGCAATGTTATCTCAGCACCTAGGAAGGTGCTGGCACACAGGGCGAAGAATAAGCACCGAGCTTCCCGCTCAGGACCTGAACAAGCCTTCGGTCTCGCCCTGGGCACCCACCAGGCAGCCGCCTCCCCACCCTCTGGGTCGCCCTCTTCTCCCTGGCTGGGAAGCCCTAAGACTCGGCTCCAGACCGACTGATGGCAGGAGGCCATGTGAGCACAGCCGCAGCCCTGGACCTGAAGAGGCTGCTGCTCTGCGCTCTCCCTGAGCTCTCAGCCAGAAGCCAGTGTCTGCCTGGTGGACCGTGCTCCCGGGGAAGAGGCTGTGGCTAATTCCAAATCATCCCTTCTAATCAAGTGAGGGTCCCAAGTCCTCAATCCATGTTTGCCAGATGAGTGCATGAGAGCAAATAAACACGGAAGAGCCTAACAGACCATCATCCGGAGTTCATAGTCCACAACGTGAGACATATGTGGTTCTCCCTGATTCTAACCCCAGCCCTCTCAAAACCTGAGTGGGTAAATAGAAAATAAAATAAAAATTTCATTTCTTGATAAATATCACACAAATGACAGCATGGACAAACCTTCCTGTATGATCTGATAACGAGCTTCTTTTCATTTTCCCTTTCCCAAGTCCTTGCCATTATGACTCGAAATTAAAGGATTAATCTCTCAGTATCAATAAGTAACATTTGATAATATAACATCTGATAACAATGACACACACAAATTAAAATATCATGACATGGACCTGCCCAGTGTCTGCAACATTTGAACACACAGCTATATGCAGTACTGTGGAAATTAACAAGATCCATTTTAAAAACACCTAATCACCATACACTGTACTACTGCTGCTGCTGCTGAGTCGCTTCAGTCGTGTCTGACTCTGCGCCACCCCACAGACAGCAGCGCACCAGGCTCCCCGTCCCTGGGCTTCTCCAGGCAAGAACACTGGAGTGGGCTGCCATCTCCTTCTCCAATACACTGCACGAACCGACACTAAACGTCCACGACAGTGCCTTCATCTATGTTCCGAGTTATTTTTTAGTTTGCATTAAGTTTTATAAGCATATTTGGTGACCGTTTAATTTTCATGTTTTTCTTCTTGACAGGCACATGCCCCACTGTAAATGAAATGCCCCATGCCTGGCACTCACAGGCCTCAGAAATTCCTTCTTCAGCCGAGTCACTTTGAGGCCACTCTAGGCCTCAGGCTGGGAGGGCCCAGAACTCAAGGCTCCACCCTCTGCACCCCGACTCCCCCGAGACTCCCAGGCAGGGCCCGTCGGCTGCGTCTCAGCCTGCACGCCAGACTGAAGGGCCTATTTTTGGTGCTCGGCCAGTGAGGGTGTGTCTCCATGGTCCCATCTCAAAACGTAGAGTGAATTATTTAAAAGCATGAAGTGCAGCGTCTGGGGAACAAGGACCAGCCCGGGCGCACCTTCTCTCTGATCTCCAGAGCTCTCTTACACAGCGGCTCGGCTTCTTTGTACTTCCCTCTTTTGCCGTAAAGCACCGCGAGGTTGTTCAGAGTTGCTGCCACCTACCAACACAGGGAACCAGGGAGAACGGTAAGCGCCACGGCGGAGGGGGCGTCAGACGCCACACACACACGGCCCCCAGTGCGCGACGGACGTGCTCTCCAGCCAATGGAGGACCGTGACTCCACTCAGAGGTGAGAGAGCCACATCGCTGTCCACGGTGGGCCACAGAGTAACACCACAGACCATTAACAAAGCAGCACCAACATGATCTTGATTTTTTTTTAAATTTCACTTGGAAGCCACAAAACCAACCAAAATAGATAAAAAGACAATACAAACTCTTTAGGAAAAAATTTATAGAAGTACATGCAATTTGATCCAGGATCAAAATCACCGCACGTGATCCATTTGAGGTGGGTGATCAACAACACAGGTGAACACTGAGATCTGCTCGGTGTGAGCCGCCCACCCCAGGGCTCAGCACTGCTTCCGAGCCAGCAAGTCCTACCTGCGCCATCCAGTGAGAGGGCAGCTCTTAAATCTTCCCTGTTGAGTTTAACAGTGAAATGAGTTGGGTAAAAAAAACGTATTAGGGACAATAAAGCTTGAAAAGGATGGAAGAGCCAGTATACAAACCGCAGGGTGGTCTCTGCCCAGGGTCTTCTCGCGAATGGCCAGGGCGTCGTTCAGCAGGCTAGCTGCGTCTTTATATTTATTTTGGTCTCTAAATTAAAAACACACAATTATTTGTTTAGACACAGCTTACTACAGCTTTTTAAAATGTAATTCTGGAACTAAGGAAATAAAAGTTAAGTTTCAATTATTAAAAAAAATGAAAAGTTAGCTATTAAAACTATTAAAAACGCTCCTAACAGTAGGAGAAAAGACTCCCTCAACAGACACGTTGGCAAGGAGAGCTGGGAATCGGACCCGCTAAGCTAGACCGCTGGAACGATACCGCCCCATGTGCCGAGGGGTCTGCATGTGCCCTGCCCCGCACAGCTAAGTGTGGCCGTACAGACAGTGCAGGCAGGCAGAGCAGATCCAGCTGCCGGCCGCATGGCCTGGCGTGTCACGTGGCCTCCTCAACCAGCCTACTGCAAAGGAAGGACGTAACTCACAGAGCCGCTCTAAGAAGCTAACTGATTTGCCAAAGCAGAAGCTCAGGATGAGGCACGCGCACACAGACACAGCTGTGCCCGCTGACACAGGGCGGAGTGGAGGGGCCTGCTAACGGTGAGGAGACAGAAGCAGCTGGGGCCCAGGCCAGCCCCCTGGGTTTAAGTGCTACCGACTGACCGAAGGGCTGCAAAGCAGTCATGCGCTGTGTGAAACGGAGCGCGCACACGGCTCCAGCGCGCAAGGACAGCCACCCAGCAAGGCTCCGCCCGCGCCGCCCTGGAAGACGGCTGAAGCTGCTGGGTCCTCAAAGGGCACTGACTGCACCGAGTAAAAGTTTTCTATTATATTAAACTTATATTATCATCGTATACTATGTTATACTATTAACATCTTATATTAAACTGACTCAAACTTCCTATGAAAGTCAGCAGGTATGAAGCAGCCCCAGTTAAACACAGCCACAGCCATCCCCCAATGCCGAGAGAGACGGCTCAGATGAGGCAGGCACACTGGGCGCTGCTGTGAGACTGGCCTGTCATAAAACGCCAGGGACCACAATCAGCCAAGAGGGCGGCCACACCAAGAGCAGGTGCTCCAAACCAGCTGGAACCAGTCAGAAACCTGGCCCTTCCCCAGACCTGCTGAATCAGAAACTTGGGGGGAGGGGGGGCGGGGTTCAGCACGCATCCCACAAGCCCATCCAAAAATTCAAACTCAAATGAAAACCAATGCATACCTTGCCAGCATTAAAATAGATCCCAGTACAGAAGTGGGCAAAATCACAGAAGGCCCAAGTAACTAAGAAAGCAGAATCACAGAACACAGATTAACACACAAAGCTGTGCGTCTCAGTGATAAAGAGCAGGAGATGGCCAGCCCCGCCCCAGGCTGGCGACGGTCGGGGAGCGTGAGCTGGCACCACCTTCCTGAGCCGCCGGGCAATCTGTATTAAGAAGCGTGTAAGGTGTAGAACCTTACCACTTAGGAATTGACACTGAAAAAAATTCACAATCTTTTGCGCAAAACTTGAGCAAAAGATGTTCATCAGTATAACATTAATACCCCTCCCCACAAAGAGCTTAAAATTAAATGTCCCTTACTAGAAGAAAGCTGAAATACTGAGTCATGGCTCAGCTCTGGGACTCAGCACTGAACACAGTATGAACACAGACACAGCTGCTGTTCCAAACATTTCCACACTGCAGCACCACGGGAAAGAGGCGGCCATCAGATTCCTAGCACATCCACGTGACCAAGCCTTCTACGTGCCACGAATCCCCGTCACGTTCTACGTGCGTTTTTCACCTAACTCACTCACAAGAAAAATATCCAGGGTTAGCCAGAAACAGTCTCTCGCTCTCGATGGTTCGCTCCTGTCTCTTCACTCCTCTTCACAGACCCTCCGGCTCCCGTCTGCACCCCACTCAGGTGCTCAGCTCCAAGCCCAGCAGATCCTGTGGCCCGGCCCCCACCCCGCTCTGTCCTCCACTCTCCCACAGCTCTCTTCTGAGACCCAGCCCCTGGGCACAGGCACGTTCAAGCACGTCCCCTGCAGCCCCATCGCCCACTCCTACCACACTCCCGCTGCTCTGCCCCGTGGGAAGGAGGCGTCAGTCCCCAACACATCCTGCAAGGCCCCTGAAAGCACTCGCACCCCTCCACTAGGCCTCCCCTAATCCTCTCAACTAGAAGGCATCTCTCAATTCCATCAACACTTCTGTGTTATTTTATTTTATTACTTACTGGCCATGCTGCAAGGCTTGCAAGATCTTGGTTCCCCGACCAAGGACTGAACTTGGGCCCCGGCAGTGGAAGCACTGAGAACTAAGCCCTGGGCTGCCGTGGGATCCCGACGCCTGTGCCAGTCTACTAATGACAGTCTCCTTGCCTCCGTAATTACACATGAACATAACCAGCCTATTCTCTAAACAAGGTGCTAAGTTCCTTTAGAAACATTTAGGGAATGCTATCTACTTCACACTGCCAGGTAACATCACATTTCATAACCCTTGCAATCCTCCTGAGGCTCAGAAAAGCTAAGGGCTCCGGACAACACCTTCAGTCTAGTGGCCACTTAGCAGAGATACAAACCGAACTTGCCTGACTTCCAGTCCAGTATCCTGCTTCTCCTTGAGAACAGGTGCTATGTATTCATCTGTACAGCTTCACAAGAACCAGCCCAAAGTTTTACATACACTTGGGTCTCAAAAATGCCTGCTGAACTGTAAACAATCAAACTAAGGAAGGAACACGGTGCAGCTCCCTGAGATCCGCCATGCGGAGCAGCCACCACAAGCCAGCCCTGTCCCGGGAGTGACTGCCCCTCCACAGGTCCCCACTCACCGACCCGCTCCCTCTCAGCTCAGTTCAGCAAAGGGCTCTGGTGGACCACTGCCCAGGGCCACAGGCAAACTACTGAACTCCATTCAGCAAGTTCACCAAGGGCTTCTGAGTTAGGAAACACGCTCAAGGGTGTAACTCAAAGCAGAGACGAGACAACCTGGTCCTTAACGTCAAAGAATCAGGATTCCAGAAGAAGAGATGACAAAATTCAAACGAGGATGCCAAGCACAGAGCAGGAGCTATGAGAGAGGCGGGGCCGAGGGTTACAGGGCCAACAGGGGAAGGGCGCGTGGAGCCCTGGAGTCAAGAAGGAGGGCTGACGAAGATCAGAGAGGTTGGGGGCCAGGCAGGAGGAGTGGGAGGCTGTTCTGGGCAAAGGGAGCTTGGTACACCAAGTACTGAGGGGAAAAATAACCACCAGTCTAGGGTGGCCCGATGGAAGAAGGCTGGCCTGGGCGTCCCAAGCAGCGTCCGCTCTACAGGGTGACGCTCCTGCCAGGGAGCAGCTCCGTGTTCTGAACTGAACCCGACTGTTTTGAAGACAAATGGATGGTAAGGCTGGAGAAGCAGCTCAGAGCAATTTATAGAAACACATCCTCGGGGCAAGCTCACTGGAAGCGCCGTCTGGGTGGGGTGAAGAGGAAAAGACGAGACTACTAGCCTGTACACCAGGGCCAGGATGTTGAGCATGGTGGCCACGTCAGGGTGGTCGTGGCCTGAGGTCTTCTCCAGGTCCTCCAGGGCCTGCTTGCAGAGGGGCACAGCCACCTCGTAGCGCCCCTGCGAGGCGTACTGGATCACCAGGTTGTGCAGGGTGCGCAGCCGCGCGGGGATCTCGTAGCCGCCCTGCTGCGCGGCCGCCGCTGCGCTGCTGTGCTGCTGCTGAACTGCGGAGAAAGGCCAGTTCAGACGCGGGGAGGCCGCCCGGGACACCAGCCAGAGCTTCCTTTGCAGGCTGTCGGGCCGGGGTTCCGCACACCCCCACTGCGCACACCCCCACTGCGGAGCGAGGCTGCCGCAGCCCCAGGAGAACCCCCCTCCTCCGCGCACAGAGAACCCAGATCCCGGGGGGAGCTGGCAGCACACGCCCCTTTACTAGGGGCCGGCTGAACCCGCGACTGTATCTCAGAAAGGGCGACCTGCGAGGCAGTCTGGGTGTATGTTCGCGCTTTTGCAAGGCGGGCTACAAGCATGCCAGCACCCACTAATAACAGCAATTACCCCCAAGAGGAGAGGCCACCTCCCATCCACCGGCCACCACTCACCCACCACTCCCAACTCACTTCCTTGACCAGGGTCGTCGTCATCATTTGGGAAGAGGTCATCCAAAGGTTCCTTGGTGGAATCAGCGTCTTTGTCCTCCTATGAAACCAACCCAGGACAGTATTAGTTTCACGAATATTATAACAGCTACACTGGATATCTTTGACATACGTTTCATTTTAATTAAAAATAGAAAAGACCGTTCTCTTTCCAGATCAAATCTAGGATTAGCCACAGTTTGCTTTATCCATCAGTTTAGGAAAGAGCAGTGGGAAGCCTGCTGACCTGAACTCAAAGCACCTGTGCAGGCTGGAGCCACAAACAGACCACGCAGGCACCTCTGTGCCCGAGTCGCCACCCGGGCCCCAGGAAGTGCAAAGAGCAAGGAGTGCTTTCTCGTCTTATTTGGAAGCAAGTGATTAAAATGGCGAATCTCTGAAGACTGTGGAACTGGCAGGCTAGACACCCCCTCCCCACCCAGCACCACACAGGACCCCTAGGAGCAGTGTGACAGCCTGTGACCGGGTCCCCAAGAGAGGAGCCCTGAGGCAGAGACAGTGACCAGACGACGGGGTGAACGGACAGCAGTTCAAGCAGGTAAGAACTCGGCATCACCCTGGCAGAGGCGGACAGCAGGCTCCTCCGGAGGGGACATCCTGAGGGGCACACGTCGCATTCCAACACTCCCAACCAGGACACAAACCCAAACACACACGTGAGAGGAACAACGCATGACGTAACTGGCCTACATCCTTCAGGAACACCGATGTCGTAAAAGACTTTCCTCTCCCCGTGAAAGGACCTGTCCCAGATGAAAGACGACTGAAGGGCCGTGACCACTACGTGCAGTGAGTGGTCCTGAGTGGGAAACGCCACCAAGGCCTCTGCAGAGATCATGAGCGAAGTGGCCTCTGCAGAGATCATGGGCGAAGTGGAGTCTGGGCTGCAGAGGAGAGGAGGCGCAGCGCCCTGCTCAGCCTCCCGGGTGTGGCCCTGGCCCCCACAGGAGACCCCTCAGGCCAACGAGATGTACCAGCAGCGCGAGGAGGAGCAGGGACAGGGCAGGAAGGCATCACGGGCGCGCCCTGAAAGGGGAGGCGGGGCTGGCTCACTGCATCTCTTCTCCAAGCCAGACATGTTTCCAAATTAGAAAGTTGTAAACGTCTCTGAATCTGAGAGACAGCTTTCCACTGCTCAGCGCTACCTCGCTTTCCAGGTGAGTCAACTCCTCTCTTCTTATTTGCACAACAGCCTACAGGAGTGTGTTTTTTAAATCGAAACATCAGCTGCCCCTGACTTAAGAGACGCAAGAGAGAAGTACAGCAGGTTTAATGAAACAGGGCGCTTTGGACTAACCACGGCCCAGATCACGGTGAAGCCGCAACCCCAAGTGGCGCGTGTGGAGACGGGGTTCTGGGAGGGAACCGGTTAGAAACACCATGAGGCTGAGGCCCTGGTGCTGGGCCCTGAGACACCAGCGCGAGCTCCCCCGCCCTGTGTGCCCACCGCACGGTGTGAGGGCAGTGAGAGGGCAGCTGTCTGAACGCGCGCAAGAGTCCCCCAGAAACCAGCCCTGCGGCACCCTCACCTCTGACTCCCCGCTTCCAGACCTATGGCAGAACCCGTGGTCGGTGCTCTAAGCCACCCAGCCCGTGGCATTTTGCACGGCAGCCCGGGCTAAGACACAGAGTGAGTGCAGGTCTGCTGGGGCAATGCAGACTACTCTAACAGACGGGACGTGGGCTCGGACTGGAGACACAGACGCAGACCTCTCAGCGGCACACAGATCACAGAGAGATCACACCAGAACTATACAGACAGTAAGCAAATCTCAGCTCTGAACACAGCGTGACAGCCAGGACTGGATCCTAGAGAGGAAAAGGGACACTAACGAAGGACTGGGGAACTCAAACAAAGGCTGTAGTTTCGTCCACAGCAACGCGGCAACAGCACTTTTTCGCTTTTAACACAGGCACTGCTACAGACGGAACGTCTGTCCCCCGCCCGCCCCGCCAAATTGACATGCTGAAGCCCTAAAGCTCAACATGATGATATCCGAGGGTAACGAGGGCCAGATGCAGGCCTGAGGCTGGGGCCCCCGTGATTACATCAGTGCCATGACAGCAACAGGAGGAGACGAGCACCAAGGGGGCCGTGTGGCGACACACCAGGAGGAAGGCCCTCGCCAAGACTCCAGCAAAGCTGTCACCCTGCAGCCTCGGATTCCCAGCTTCCAGGAGCAGGAGGAACAAGCATCTGCTGTCTGAGGTGTGCAGCCTGCTGCTCTCTGGAGACAGACCCGGCCAGAGTCAGCTCAGACATGTGCCGGGAGACACGGGACGCAGCAGCAGGAGGAGGAGAGTGGAGACGCTCAGTCGCGCCCGACGCTCTGTGGCCCGTGGGCCGCAGCCCACCAGGCTCCTCCGTCCGTGGGATTTTCCAGGCAAGAACACTGGAATGGCGCCATCTCCTTCTCCAGGGGACCTTCCCAGCCCAGGGAAAGCGAGTGAAGAGTATATGGGGATTCTCTTCACAGGACCATTTCAACTTTTCTGTGAATCTAACATCATTCCAAAATAAAAAAGGTTACTCATCTAAAAATTAACTGAATCAGAAACAACAGTAACATGGGATGAACATCCAGAGAGCACCAAGAGAAGGAGAAACGGACCAAGACCCTAGGGGGCCCTCACATTCCAGGAACCCCAAGACAGGCCAAGGCAGACGCACGAGCGAGCGAGCAGAAGGAGCAAGCGGTGTCCTGGGGGAGGGGGCGCCTCAAAGACAAAGCCAGGATCCACCACAAGCCACCGAGGCATTCCAAGCCCGGACGACAGGGGGCTGGACGGGCACTGCTGACGGCACGTCCAGCGGCAGGCTGGGCACGGAGCCGACGGCAAGCGCCGGGGCGCCCAGCAGATCTCAGGCCGGGACAGCCCTTCCCGAAGGCCGTGGCTCCTCTCTGCATTTATTTTGTATTTACCAAGCACTTTTACATTTTCTGACCATGGTTCAAAAAAAACACGTATGAGAAAAGTACTCCAAAGAGAACGTATACGACTCGCCCAGGGACTCAGCCCCAGGACCCTTAACCCCGGTCGTGTTTCACGCAGGCTCTGGAGGGGAAGGAAGCACGGCGGCGGGAAGGAAGCACGGCGGCGGGAAGGCGCCACCGTCAGTCCCGCACTCCTGTGGGACCACTCACCGAAGGAGAGATGTCGTCGTCGTACTTTTTCAGCTGGTTCATGAATTCCAGATGCTTCTTCTCTTCCTCCAGCTGAGCCACAGACTGCTCGCTCTTCTGCAGCTTCTGCTGAGTGTTGGCCAGCTCATCCCGCAGCCACTGGTTCTCCTGGCACAGACGCCGCACCTGTGCACGCAGCTTCTGCTTCTCCGACTCCACGGCGTTCAGGTGGTTTGACAGCGCCATCATGACCTGGACCGACAGAGACGCTGATGGCACTGCAGCGCTCAGCCTAACAAACGCCACCTCCCGCCTCCAGCAGCGCCCTGGGGCTGCGGCTCCAGCTGACCCTCGCAGACGCGTGCTCCAGAGCACGCACAAGCAGTTTGCCGTTGACTATTTCCACCCTTCACTCTCCGGCCACGTGCAGAGCACGCTCAAGCATATGACACGCTCATCTCTCTCTCTCTGGCTCTGCCTCGCTGCCCACCCCACTCCCCAGCCTGCTGAAGATACAGCAAGGAGGCATCCACTGGCAAACCAGCAAGAGGGCTCCCGCCAGAAGCCAACCATGCTGATACCCTGACTTCGAACTTCCAGCCTCCAGGACTGTGGAAAACAAACGTCCACTGCTGAAGCCCTGACCTGATGGCATTCTGTTCTAGCAGCCGGATCTGACTGAAACAACAGCTAAATTAAACGCCTCTTCCTTCTCTCTTGAAAGAAAAAAAAAAAAAGAACCCTGGCCTGCTCAGAACATCTACAAACCAATTCCAACTGTTTCTGCCTGGAGGCAGCTCTAATGGACTGGCGACGGGCAGGCAGCTGCTGTTCGGATGAAGCCGTGCTCACTTTTTATCCAGGTGGTGCCAAGAGAGTTTCTCTGCCATGAGCAAATGCCACGCACACACACCAGATACACGTGCGGAGTGGACTGGTGACGGGGCAAGGATGCACTCGCAGGCGGGGGTGCCCACTGGGCTCTGCGGGGGTACACTGACGGGCCTCAGGGAAGGGCCTGCCTGGAGCAGAGACAAGCTCCTGGGAGGACAAGGGCTGTGGAGGAAGGCTGGCTTCAGTCAGTCTGTCCTCTGCAGTCGGTCAACCAGCCCTGCCTTCTTATCACCCTCCCAGGTCTAAAACCTGGAAGTCTAGGATAGGGGGCTCTTTCCTCCTCCTCCTGTTAACTCCAACATCTGCCAGCCTGACCAAGGAGGTTCCCACTCACAGACAGCGAGCTGCGGGCTGACACTCTCTCACCCCGCTTCCCTCGGCTCAGGAACCTGGGAGTTCAAGGGGAGAGGCACCATTCCCCAGTGTCCCTCACAACTAGATGAGCCCGTGGAGTCAGTGAAACGTAAGCAGAGTGCCGGGCACAGTGCAAGGAAGCAGAGGGAGGCACGACCTTCCTGCACCCTTCGCAGCCCCAGGACAGTCATGTGGCTGCAGCCAGACTCTGTCTTGGCCCACGAGACGGGCGGGCTGGCGTGCAGGACAGCCACGCAGCCCTAGAGCCTGGGCTCGGCGGGGGGCTGGTCTGTACAGACACGACCGAGCAGCTGCTGGCGCCACGCGCGGCTTTCTGGGGAGAGGCAGGGCACCCGAGGCGGTCGCGGGCTGGAAAGCGAATGCAGCCCGTCTGTGTGTCCCCAGTGTCGCTGAGGGGCGTCCCCGCCCGCTCCTGGAAAGGGACGGCCCACTTCGGTTATGTAGTCTACACTCGACTCTGACATTTGAGCCGCTGCTTTTGCTTTTTGTGCAGCCGAATCAAACCCTAACTGACACGAAGGGTTTTCCACTCTACTTTTTAAAACTGAGGGATGCCCAAATCAATCATCATTTGCCTAGCATACACAACCCACATATAAGCTGATTTCGATTATCCTGTGAGTATCTGCCCTCTAGTTTAAACCTCATATTTCAAACAAAGTCTCCATCTTCCCAGACTGGCAAGTTCATGGTCATGTCATGAGGCCATACCTGGGCCTCACTCAGGCCAAGCTCCAACATCTCCAGTGACTTTCGGATCATGTTTGATTTCTCCTCCACCAGATTACTTTCGTCATCTTTCTTCAAACACTTTAGTGTCTCCAGTAAACTCTGCAAAATGGAATTATGCTCATTCTTCAGAGCTTCCAGCCCCTGGATTACTTGCTTTGTCTTGGAAATAATTTCATCCTGCGTGAGCTTCTCCAACTTGTCTTCCTTCATGTACACCATTGTGGACATGTTGTCATACATTCTAGAATGGAAAAAGAAAAGAGTTGGACATCTCATTACAGGCTTAATTTATGTTACACCTTTAGTAAAGGACACATATGGAGACTTTTACATCAACATTTTAACAGGTGAAAACTAAGAATAGTATGATTTGTTCCCTTGAAATACTGTTATCTACACTGTTTCTGGTTTTCCTTTGCAGGCCGAATTAATTACTTTTCTGGCTTGTGTCTGAATTTTTTTTTTACAGAAATGACAGTAATGACAAGCTTTAAAAGCAGCAGAGCATCCACGTGGCGTTTCCAAGACACATGGCCTCAGTGAAGAAACTTTCCCTTGAATGTTTACCAGCTGTTTTCTCCTTAATGAAATGCAGAGGGTCAGTAAATTCCATCACATATTTACCAGATAAAACCTTGAGAAGGAGTCACGGCTACAAAAAGAGAAACCAGCAAAGGAACGCAGAGCAATAGAGCGGCAAGAGGACTGCGCCTGACCGCAGCCTGGTGACATGGGAGACGCAGCGTGACCAGAGCTGGGAAGACTCCGGGCGGGACGTCCCTGGTGGTCCAGTGGATACGCATCTGCCTGCCAACCTGGGGGACACGGCGTCCACAGGCTGCAGAACTGAGCCCGTGGGCCACGACTGAGCGCTCGCTCTAGAGCCGGGAGCCGCAGCACGAGGAGCTCACACACTGCGACCAGAGAAAACCCACCGGCAGCAGCCAAGACCCAGCACAGCCGAGAAGGCAAACAATTAAACAAGAAAGGCACAGCGCGACACGACGTCAGCGAAGCGGGGACGACGGCCGAACGAAGCAACGGCTCTTTCTACTACCGTCTCGTAGCTTTCAGTGTCTGCCTTTAAACTCTAGAATTCACTTGTTTTAAGGCCATAAACAGGGACCATCAGGAAAGCCTGTTCAGGAGAGTGACAGGGACGGAAGTCGGAATCCACTGTGTCAGGGTGACTTCCCGCAGAGCACCTGCGACACCAGAATCTGTTCTCTCGTTATCTTATATCCCTGTGGATGTGAGCTCTCTCTCTGAGGCAGAAGGACTCGACCCTGTGGCCCGCCGGATGCACACTACCCAGGACAGCTCCTGTGCCCACAGACCATCCGGTGAATGGATGGACTGATAGATGCCAGGTACAGGGAAAGGGCTTTTTGGCAGGATCTCAGTTCCCTGGTGGGTCAGACAGTAAAGCGTCTGTCTACAATGCGGGAGACCCGGGTTCAATCCCTGGGTTGGGAAGATCCCCTGGAGATGGAAACGGCAATCCACTCCAGGACTATTGCCTGGAAAATCCCATGGACAGAGGAGCCTGGTAGGCTACAGTCCATGGGGTCGCAAAGAGTTAGACACGACTGAGTGACTTCACTTTCAGTTCCCAAGCAGGGACTTAACTCAGGCACAACAGTGAAAGCAGAGTCCTCGCCACGGGCACTCCCAGGGAGCAGTGTGGAGGCAGGGAATACAGACCAGGCGTTCCAGGATCCGGGAGTGAGGCTCGAAGACCCCTGCGCTCTAACGGCAGGAACAGGGGTGGGGGAGGAGAGAGGCCAGAGACGCCCCTCACTGACACTGGGCACACACAGACCCACTGCACTCACTGCCCAGCCCGCGACTGCCTCCGGTGCCCTGCCTCTCCCCTGAAAGCCATGTCGGGTTCTAAGGAGGGGCAGCGTCGCACCTCTACAGGCTGTAGCAGTGGCTGAAAAGGGAAGGGGGAACAGTCTAGTTCACGAAAAAGAGAAAGGGGGACAGAGTGTTTCCATAAAAGGAGGAAAACCACACACGGCAGACTTTACTACAGGAGCAAAACAAAACAGAAAGAAAAGAATGGCCGCTTTAATTACGGAGACGCCTCAATTAAGTAAATCCACTTACAGAAGCCCGCCTTTAATTCCTTAAGGAACATGTGACAAAACCACCACAGGGCACTGCGCTCACACACTCCTGTTAACAGTTTCAGCCATGCACAAGAATAGTGAGTACAAGTGTTACGTGGACACATGCATGCATGCGTGCACGCACACACACCCCAGCCCCCCAAAAAACTCACTTAAGGCAGATTTTTTAAAAACTCTTAAGAGAAAATTAAGCATAGAGTCCAAATGCTCCTGGGCCCACAGTTCTCACGGTGCAGTGGGCAGCCCGAGGCCTGGCTCTGCCACAAGCCGTCCCCACACCATGGCAAGGCCCAACCCTCCTGGGTGCTGTGGGTGGCAGACCACCCCTGCAGGCCCTGGTGCATGGAGGGGGTGCAGGCCCCTGCAGGCTCTGGTGCATGGAGGGGGGACAGGGCCCTGCAGGCTCTGGTGATAGAGGGGGGGGCAGGCCCCTGCAGGCCCTGGTGCATGGAAGAGGGGCAGGCCCCTGCAGGCCCTGGTGCATGGAGGGGGGGCAGGGCCCTGCAGGCTCTGGTGATAGAGGGGGGGCAGGCCCCTGCAGGCCCTGGTGCATGGAGGGGGGGCAGGCCCCTGCAGGCCCTGGTGCATGGAGGGGGGGCAGGCCCCTGCAGGCCCTGGTGCATGGAAGAGGGGCAGGCCCCTGCAGGCCCTGGTGATGGAGGGGGAGCAGGCCCCTGCAGGCCCTGGTGCATGGATGGGGGGCAGGGCCCTGCAGGCTCTGGTGCATGGAGGGGGGGCAGGCGAGGCACTGAGGACAGTGGCCAGAGAACAGCCACGCAGGACTCAGCACCACCCCTCCTGGGAGCGGAGGTGTCAGGAACGCCCCTGACAAATGACCCCACCAGGCCTGCGGACACAGGCCTACAGCTCGGCGCTTTGCTGGACAGTTCCGTGGTAGACTGCTCCAGAGTTCAGTTAGGAAGTGAGTCCTTCTGCTACGTTGATACCACTCCCCCTTGTAACTTCTACCCACTGAGCCAACCTCTGCCCTCTACAATAAACACAAAATACCTTCACTGCCTCATCCAGAAGATAACTTTTCAAATACTGTGTTACAAGAACAAGACTCCCCAAACTGTCCATCTCCCCAGCTCATACCTCACGCTACTCCTCAGGTACACACCTTTATCCCAACAGCTTCCTTACCTCCCATCGGGGTCACCATCACATGGACACAACCCTGCTCGCTGCTTCATCACAGGAGAGCACACAATGGCACCTGGATTTAGTCTGTTCAGTATCTCTCTCATTTGCAAGCCAGGCCATTATAACCAAAGGTAGGGTATATAAAAAAATAACATGAGGCAACTGTCTATTTAGGGGGAAAGAAGGTGCATTCCTACTCTCACTATACACTAAAATAAATTCCATATGGAATAAAGAATTAAAAGTTAAAAAAAAAAGAATCCAGAATAAAATTTAGGCAAAGATCTATACACACACAGGTGAAGGTAAAGAGCGCCCTATGAATAACAGCAGAGAGCTAGAAAACAAGACTGGTGAGAGCCTATGCCAACTAAGAAGCTCTGAGGGGGCTCCCTGGTGGCCAGGTGGTCAGGGTTCTTTGCTGTCACTGCCTGGGTCCAGTGCCTGGTCAGGGAATGAAGATAAAAAATAAGCCAAAAAATAAAACTCTGCCGCTAAAGACTGATCTGGAAACCACCTTTCTGAGCAAACACTATTTTGCAGACCATCACAGTGAAGAGCTCAAAGATTTAAGGCAGAGGACACAGAGACGTCTAAAAGGTAAAAAACACTGGCGTCCAGGCGATCTCAGACACCCTCTTTGTCAGCCCTCCCTCCAGCCCTGCTGAGGAGTGTGCCCTGAGGAGACTGTGCAGGAGGGGGACTCGGCCAGCACAGGCCTGGCACTACTCACAGGCACCCGGGGACGAGCTTCAGGGCCAACGCATCCAAGTCCAATCAGACACCCTGCCTTTCGCTCACCTGCGTTGTCAACTGGAGCATCGATCTCACTTCAGTGTCAAGTGGCACGGATACACACTTGACCTGGGACGTGGTTAAGGGCTCAGAAATACTCCCCTCCCCTTCCCCTCGATGACACACACAACATCTGGCCTCAGGCTATTCTAATTAACCACGTGAAATTGTTTCAGTTCAGTCGCTCAGTCCCGTCCAACTCTTTGTGACCCCATGGACTGCAGCACGCCAGGCTTCCCCGTACATCATCAACCCAAAAGCTTGCTCAAACTCATGTCCATTGAGTCGGTGATGCCATCCAACCATCTCATCCTCTGTTGTCCCCTTCTCCTCTCGCCTTCAATTTTCCCCAGCATCAGGGTCTTTTCCAGTGAGTCAGTTCTTTACATCAGCTGACCAAAGTACTGGAGTTTCAGCTTCAGCATCAGTTCTTCCAATGAATATTCAGGACTGATTTCCTTTAGGATGGACTGGTTGGATCTCCTTGTGGTCCAAGAGACTCTCAAGGGTCTTCTCTAACACCACAGTTCAAAACCATCAATCCTTTGGTGCCCAGCTTTCTTTATAGTCCAACTCTCACATCCACACATGACTACTGGAAAAGCCATACCTTTGACTAGATGGACCTTTGTTGGCAAAGTAATGTCTCTGCTTTATAAAATGCTGTCTAGGTTGGTCATAACTTTTCTTCCAAGGAGCAAGCGTCTTTTAATTTCATGGCTGCAGTCACCATCTGCAGTGATTTTGGAGCCCAAAAAAGTAGTCTCTCACTGTGAAATTGTTTACTCTGCTTTTATTTCCAAAAAGAGAACTCTTTAAAGTCCCATGATTCCTCTGGGAAAGCAACGGAACTAAATACTTAACTGCATGAACTCCAAGGCAGAACCTGAGAAATCTAACATCTGAATTAAGTTCCTAAAACACAAGAAGCCCTTCTTCATATCAAAACTCTTAAATCCACAGTTCAACAGGCAAAGCTATTATTACTAACTTCCAACTCTCAGAATTCAAGTCTCCAACAAATTCTCTACTCTTGACTACAAATGATAGTCGCTAAATAAAATAATGAAGACAAAAATAATCCTAAAGCATAAGTTTTATTTGACTTTAGAACTATTTTTGTTTCCATTACTTGAAACACTGATTCGATCCTTGTAATTTTTATCCAATAGTGTATGTAACAGTTTTTAAAAATACTTATTTATCTGGCTGCATCGGGTCTTGGCTGTGGCACAGCAGCTCTCTCCTTGTGGCACACTGACTCTCGAGCTGTGGTGTGCAGGCTTAGGTGCCCCATGGCATGACTTAGGGAATACTTAGTTCCCCAACCAAGGACCAAGCCTGGGTCCCCTGCATTGCAGAGCATAATCGTAACCATTGGGCCACCAGGGAAGATCCAGTGTAACAGCTTTGATGGGCAGTTCTAATACAGAGGGGTCTCAGCAGCCGCGCAGAACAGACTTGTGGCTGTCAGGCGGCTGGGGGAGGCAGGGGATGGGAGTTCGGGATTAGTGGACGCAAACTATTATACACAGAATAATGGATAAACAGCAAGGCGCTCCTGTACAGCACAGGGGACTGCGTTCAGCATCCTGTGACACACACTGTGGAGAAGTGTGTGTGTGTCTGTAAACCAACTGTACTTCAGTAAATCACACACACATACACACCACCAGTCTCATGTCCAAGGGTTTATTGCGATCATTTACTCATCTGACCACACTATGGTCAGAAACTGAGAAGTAATAAGAATCTAGCTTATCTCCACATTCAGACCCTCAATTAAATCCTGCCTGGAGCATTCTGTAACCTAAAAATAATTCTTACTTCTTTTTAAAATGCCACTTGAAAAACACAGGTTCTCCTTTTGAAAGGCTGCCCGGCCCCTGGGAAACACAGGAAACCAAAACACGGGCCCTTCACTAAGAAGGAAGGGACTAGGTCACTGCACACTCAACCTTGAAACGAGACGGACAAGGCAACCGCCTCACTGCCGTCAGTAGCGCACGCACTTCATGTAACACGGGCAGGGCGAGGCTCTGGGCCTCAACAGTAACTGAAAGCGACGACCAGCAGGTAACGAGCACAGAGACAATTTTGAGTGCACCAAAAACACTAACTTGCACGCTCCGCTCCTTCACCTCTGCTCCGAACTAATCTGAGAGGTGATGCGCACAAACAGAAAACAGCCCACACCACACCCTGCAATTCACCGTTCCTTTCCATTTGTTAACGTAACTTGCCCTTTATGACAAGAGTGGTTTTTCACTTTCTCTAATACACCAGGGATAAAAAGAGAGCTCTTCAGAGCTACAACTAACTCCTGCTAGGAACGACGGGAATGGAACAATTTAGAGTGGACAATCTGGTACGATATTAGCTTGGGGCTCTAAACTGAGGAAGGCTGCCAGGTCCAATGAAGCCTGGCAGGGGAACGTGAGAACCGAGCTCGGCCACACCAGAGAGAAGCTGGAGGACAACCCCCCAACCTCCACCAGCCTACAGACCAGGCAGCCCGGCCCCGACTCCAACCAACCCAAAGACAGTAACAGCCCTTCACTCAATAAACATCTATCGAGCCCCCAGTTCTACGCCAGACGCTGTTCTAGGCTTAGGGGTCAGACTTTACCAAAGGGCTGTTTGCTGAAGAAAACACCGGGTGACAAAGGAATGTCCTACACACCGGGGGCCGGAGGGCCGGGGAGAGGCCGAAACCACCAGAGCTGCAGACTGCTTGAGAGCAACCCTGGGAGCAAAAGGCAATAAACAAATGCCTTCCGCACTCTGAAAGAAAATTATTTCCAATTCAGAACTCTACAGCCGGCCAACTCTCAGTCTGTGAGAAGAATGACATTTTCAGTCACAGGTCTCAAAAAATGTCACCTCCCATGCAGCCCTCCTCAGGCTACTGGAAGACGTGCGCAACCAAGACAAAGGCAAGCCGAGAGAGCAGAGGACACCGGGGCTCCGCAGGCACGGGGAGGGGGCTCCGGCGTGGGAGCGGGGTCCGCAGGGGGAGGGGGCTTCGGCACGGGAGGGGGCTCGGGCACCCCGGGGAGGGGGGTCCGCACGGGGAGGGCACAAGCACCAGGAAGACAGCCCTGCAACCCAACACAAGGACCCGCACTCAAGACTCCGGGGGCGCGTCGGCACTAATGTTAAGAGCAAGGAGATAAAAACAAGTACCAACTCTAAACAAAACAAGAGCTTGGAGAGGGAGGAGCAAGCAGTTCATTGCATGACTCAGCTAAGGCGCGTCCACAGTGATATGAAGGTACAGACTGACCTAAGCAAGTTAAGTATAACTGTCTATGGGGCGCCTGTGGCAATGCAAAGGGCACACCTGTGTAGTCAGGAGGGGCGAGAACACAGCACGCTCTGAACATCTAGCGCAGGAAGTCAAAAAGAAAACCACCCGACAGCAACAGAAGCATGTTCTTTAGAAACGGTGGTCACCACAGAAAAACCATCATCTCACCTAACACAAGTGAAAACAGTTACCTCTGGGGAGAGGGAAAGAAGAGTGACAAAAACCCAACGCGACAAAACTCTGAGACTGTTTGAAAGCGGACCGCACCACTCTTGGTGCATCCCGCAAGAGTCCGGGCCCCGCCTAAGCCATGTGGGTCTCGGCGTCTTGCTGGGGCCCTGGGCGCGGGTCCCCCGCTGCAGGTCGCCTCCCCACACGCCACCAAGTCCCTCAGTGCAGCTCAGGCGTGGGGAGGGGCACTAAGGACTCTTCCAGAGACCGTGTTGAGTCCTGTGCGCCTCTCCTGCCTGGGAGGGGGCCTCCTTCCTCACCCATTTCTTGCTGCCAGTGTCGACCGTGGGAGCTGGTCTTATTGTTGTTGTTCAGGGCTGAGTCGCACCTGGCTCTTTTTGACCCCATGGACTGTGGCTCCCGCTGTCCGTGTGCTCCTCCAGGCAAGAGTGCTGGCTGGGATGCCACGTCCTTCTCCAGGGGGTCTCTCCAGCCCAGGTGCCTGCACTGCAGGCGGACTCTTCAGCACTGAGCCCCCAGGAAAGCCCATCCACAGAGGCTGTCCCTCCAGCTCAGTCAGTCGCTCAAGCGGGTCCGACTCTCTGCGACCCCATGAATCGCAGCACGCCAGGCCTCCCTGTCCATCACCAACTCCCGGAGTTCACTCAGACTCACGTCCATCGAGTCCATGATGCCATCCAGCCATCTCATCCTGGGTCGTCCCCTTCTCCTCCTGCCCCCAGTCCCTCCCAGCATCAGTGTCTTTTCCAATGAGTCAACTCTTCGCATCAGGTGGCCAAAGTACTGGAGCTTCAGCTTTAGCATCATTCCTTCCAAAGAAATCCCAGGGCTGATCTCCTTCAGAATGGACTGGTTGGATCTCCTTGCAGTCCAAGGGACTCTCAAGAGTCTTCTCCAACACCACAGATCAAAAGCATCAATTCTTCGGCACTCAGCCTTCTTCACAGTCCAACTCTCACATCCATACATGACCACAGGAAAAACCATAGCCTTGACTAGATGGACCTTGGTCGGCAAAGTAACGTCTCTGCTTTTGAATATACTATCTAGGTTGGTCATAACTTTTCTTCCAAGGAGTAAGCGTCTTTTAATTTCATGGCTGCAGTCACCATCTGCAGTGATTTTGGAGCCCCCAAAAATAAAGTCTGACACTGTTTCTGCTGTTTCCCCATCTATTTCCCATGAAGTGATGAGACCGGATACCATGATCTTTGTTTTCTGAATGTTGAGCTTTAAGCCAACTTTTTCACTCTCCTCTTTCACTTTCATCAAGAGGCTTTTTAGTTCCTCTTCACTTTCTGCCATAAGTGTGGTGTCATCTGCATATCTGAGATTATTGCTATTTCTCCCGGCAATCTTGACTCCAGCTTGTGTTTCCTCCAGCCCAGCGTTTCTCATGATGTACTCTGCATAGAAGTTAAATAAGCAGGGTGACAACATACAGCCTTGACGTACTCCTTTTCTTATTTGGAACCAGTCTGTTGTTCCATGTCCAGTTCTAACTGTTGCTTCCTGACCTGCATACAGATTTCTCAAGAGGCAGGTTAGGTGGTCTGGTATTCCCATCTCTTTCCGAATTTTCCACAGTTTATTGTGATCCACACAGTCAAAGGCTTTGGCATAGTCAATAAAGCGCGGGCGGCTGCGAGCCGGCTCACTAAGCGCGGCTGAGAGGAGCTACCCCACGTCCGAGGGCGGGGCAGCGGCCTAGAGTGCCAAGCTGCGACGGCGCAGGAACGGCCGAGAGGAGCTACCCTGCGTCCGAGGTCAGTGGCGGCCGGGAGGAGACACCCCGTGTCCGAGGTCAGGGCGGCGGCTAAGAATACTAATCATTAAAGATACCACACTGTTTATTGTGTTGCTCAAACTGTTCCAGCTCCGGCCGTGGGGCGTGCTCTCCATTGCTTCTGAGCCCCCTGACATGCCCATCCTTCTGTTCTTCGAGCACTACCTGGCACCACAGGATGGTCCAGGCCCATCTTGTACTCTCCCTACCCCAGCCTTAGAATCAGCCATTAGTCCAAGGAATCTCAGTTTGTTTGACAGAATGGTTTAGAAACCACTCCTGGGCCCAGTGGTTTTCGTCCCAAACCCATAAACCCAATCTAACCATGAGAAATACACCAGACAAATACAAACTGAGGGGTATTCTATAAGAGACTGACCAGTACTGCTCCAAGGGCTTCCTAAGTGGCTCTGGTGGTCAAGAACCCGCCTGCCAGCGCAGGAGACAGAGGAGATGCAGGTGTGACCCCTGGTCGGGAAGACCCCCCCGGAAGAGGGCACGGCAATCCACTCTGGCACTCTTGCCTGGAGAGTCCCGCGGACAGAGGGGCCTGGGGAGCCACAGCCCATAGAGCTGCAGAGTCAGACACGGCTGAGCGACTCAGCACACACGCACGCACCACTCAGAGCTGTCAGAGAGCTGGATTCAACGGGATATGATGCCCTGGATGGGGTCCCGGGACAGAAGAAGAAGAAAACTAGTAAAACCCAAATAAAATGTGGGCTTTGGTTCGCAACTATGTACCACTGCTGATTCCTCAGTTGGCACAAAGGCAGAAGACACAGCAGGTCAGCACCGGGAGCCCAGTGCACTGGCCCCACTAGGGACACTGCAGCCTCAGGAGCGCTCCAGACCATCGTTGCTCCCTTCCCGCGAACCCAGAACTACTCTAAAGCAAAACGGTTATTTTCAAAATCAGTATGAAAAGCATACAAACAGTACAGGTATAGCTTTGAGAAAAATAAAACCAAAAAGTAAATCTGCAATATGTGTATTAAGAACTGACATCAACCAAGCAATTTCGTTTTTGAGCATCTTCATATGTGTGTTGTTTTAAAAGAACAAAAACAATCAACAGCCAGTAGGCAGTTTAGTCGACTGACACTGTAATTCCTATTCACCATGGAGGAGACAGCTGACGGGATTTAAGCTCACACTATCCGGACAGGAACCGAATCCAAGCCCGTCCACTCTGCTCAGGCGCGCCTTTGCTCCAGCACCAGACTGCCATGCTTCTGCGGCTCACCACTCAGCAAACAGTGATAGCTACCCCGACAGTCTGGAGCCGCAGGCAATGGAACTTCTTAAGACCTCACACAGAAAGGGTTTGACACTTCTGCCACGGTAAAAATAGGCCAACCTAACCCTGAGACAAGAACAGAAACAGTGAACACACTGCGTATTTCCTAAGACCAGAAAGTCTAAAGCCACTCTTTGAAGACCGCTCCAGATCACACAGACTGGAGGCTCTGTCACATCAGATTGTCGTTTTTCATGTGACAGTCTTGCTTCCCTCTCCACCACCCGACCACGTATTCACTCTCTCCTCCTCTGAACCACAGAAATGAGCTTAGACACACACAATCAAATATCCTACCAATTAACAGGCAACACAATTTTCAATATTCCAACAACTTTCACCACAAACTCCCCCCTCTCAAAAATTAATAAAAACAAAGCAAAGACCAGAGACAGAAACAGCACCACCTTGGTCACCGCACCTCCTGAGGTTTTATGATGTGAAATCCCACTAGGAAGGAGTTAAAAAGCTCAAGGTAAAGAAAGTTAAAATATAAACAAAGACATCCAAGCACTCCAAAAGGAATGTGTAGAATTAGATTAGCGGTGGTAGTATTTGCCCAAGTATATAGAGAATATACTTTTTTTAAAATTCCTGAATTATACCCTTTATAATGGTTAACTTTATGTTATTATGAACTGATATCTCCACTTTTAAACAAAGAAATGGGGTGGGGGGGGCACCAGGTCTCTATGCAGAGTGAATCACAGCCAAGAAAGAAAGGTGAGTTATTCTGACAGTTCTCGGGTGCAAAACGAACTTCCTATAAACACAGAAGATAGCATAGAGAAATAAAAATAAGATGGAGGAGAAAACATAGAAGTCTTTGCCTTGCAAAGACTGATAGCAAAAAACCATATTTAAGGTGTCTTTCCAAGAGCTGACCCGGTGAGAAACCGGCAGCCAGCCCATCTCTCTACACAAGCGGAGGAACAGGAGGCAGGAAGGTCCTGATGCAGGAGGAGCCGGGAGGGGAGGGAGGGGAGTGGGGAGCGGGGAGGGGAGGGGACGGGGAGAAACAGCGGGGAGGCTCTAATGGGTCTGAAGAAACAACCCAAGTGGTATTCGGGGAAGCTCAGTCCCAAGATCTGAATGCTTGTGCTCCCCCAAATCCTTCGCTGACACCCAGCCCCGACGACCGTGAAGGCATGGACAGGCAGCCTTCAGGAGGCCCTGAGGGTGGAGGGGAGCCCGCATGAGTAGGACTAGCGCTCTCACAGAAGAGACCCTAGAGGCCCCCTCCCCCCTCCCCAGTGACGCCCCGGGGAGACGACTCTGAAAGAAAGCAGGCCCTCACCAGGTGCTTAACCTCCAATCACCAGGACCTTGCACCTGCCAGTCCTCAGAATTATGAGAAACAAATTCCTGTTGTTGATAAGCCACTCAGTTCATTGTGTTTTATTATAACAGCCTGAACAGACTAAGACCTTCAGTATTCTGGAACCCAAGATTACAGTGTTTTGTGGGTAAGATGATACAAGTGTCAAAACTTAGAAAATTAAATGATTTATTTGCAAAACAGAAATAGGTACAGAGAGGTAGGAAACAAATGCATGGACGCCAAAGGGGGAGAGCGGGAGAGGTGAGCTGGGAGACCGGGATTGACGCATGCGCACTCTGGACGCTCTATATGAGACAGACAACTAACGAGAACCTGCTGTAGAGCTCGGGGACCCCTCCGCAGTGCTCTGCGGTGACCTAACTGGGAAGCTCAGAAACAGAAAAAGAGCAGACCTATCTACGCATATAGCTGATCCACTCTGCTGCACAGCAGAAACCTACATCGCCCGACAGAGCAATAACATTTAAAAAATTTAAATACACAAATGACCCGTCAATTCCACTCCTGGGTATATACCAAGAAAACTGAAAACATGTTTATGTAAAAACTTACACAGAATGGTCCCAAACAATAAAACTCTGGACAATGTAGAACTTGTAAACAAAAATTTCGCCATTAATCATAACAGTAAGAATGTGGAAACGACCCAAATGTTCTTCAACTAACGAATGGATACACACAGTGTGGTCTAACCATACAGTGGGATATTATTTGGCAATCATAAGGAACAAAGCACTGATACATGCTACAACACAGCTAACCTGTGCTAACTGAAGGCGGCCAGCCACAGAAGGCCTCACGCTGCCTAATTCCACTACATGAAACGCCCATGAGGCTGGAAAGCAGATCAGTAGTGGCCAAAGGCTCGTGGGCGAGGACAACCAGAACTTCATTTTTAATTAAATGATACAAAGCACAGAAAACAGAAGCACAAAACCCCACTCTGAGACCTATCTCACCTACTTTAGCTTTGTCAGGGAGTCACAGAAAGCGCCATTTCTCAATCTTTTTGTCCTCTGCCCTCTTTTGACAAACAAGAAAAATCTAAAGCCCTTTTCAAGGTATTTTAAATTTCTAATACACAATTCATTACTTACTGCTATTAGAAAAGCAAAGTAATCAATAGTAATGCTAGAGGTAAAAATTGCCGGGACCCAGCGTGAGGAACCCTGCCCGTGGCAAAGGTCATGAGGAAGGAGGCTCGGCATTACGCAAAGGCGGGATCGAGCCTCAGGACACCCCTTGGTCCCGAGCATCTACCCCCGAAACCAGAGTCTGCCTGCTTTACTGCGTCATGCTCTCACCTACACGTCTGACTTTACAGGGGCTGCCCCCCACCTCTCTCAGAGAAGGAGTTAACTTGCAGCTCCAAGTTAACAAAAATTCCTCGGCGTGACAAGAGTGTTTCAACTTACAAACTCCTCTGAAGGTTCTCTAGCCTGCCTGAGCAGGTTCGTCTGGCCACATGTGATTGTTTACAGCCTCCCAACCGTGAGAGGCACGAGATGCTGTAAACTTCCTAAATACATTTAGACTCTTTTGAGAAGTTAGAAAATTAGCAGAGTATAGTGGGTTGATTAGAAATTATATTGGTGAAGGGTTTTTCATTTGTTGAGCCAATATTTGCTGCTAAATCTCCATATTCCCTGCCCTTATAATGAATATAACTAGCATATGGGAGAAATAAGTATTAACCTTTTACATTAATCACATTAAACGTTAGGCTAAGTAAATTCCTTTTCTTGATTATAACCCCCTGCACCCTCACCCTATGGGAATGCAACTTTATCTGGTACCTTCGGAGGGTGGCGCCTGGTTTAAGAAAAAATCACCCCTGGAAAAAATAAGTTTTCTGGTTGACTTACCATTATCAGAAAGGGCCATAAAATGCCAGCAGGCCTCATGGCCAGAAGATGATGTAAAACCCCTAAGACCTTTGTATACTTTTATATGAAGCACCTGATTTTGATAAAGGTCAGGTTGGCTGATCCCGCGTGACTCCATATTCATCCCTATGTATAACAAAAAGTATATAAGCAAACCTGGAAATAAAGAAAACGGATCAGTTTCTGGAAAGACTGATTCCCCCGTGTCGTTCTTTCCCCTTCTGGCTGAATTCCCATCTGGAGTGTGGATACTCTCCAAGCCTGCTAATTTTGCCTGGGCTTCTAAGATCTGACCAGGGAGGCCTGTGTCTCCTCTCCTTCGGGAGAACGGAAAGACGCCTGCGGCCTACGGAGGCGGTGCACATCCCTTGTCTTGGAGTTTGATTGGTAGTCCACGTAAACCAAGTTATTCAGCCTCTTTTTCTCCTCTAATATTTCCTACTACACTATCCTTTTCTAATCTCTCTTTATATCTGTCATTAAATAAGTTCCTTCCTAGGACGCCTCCTCCGTCTCCCCTTCAAATTACCCTGGATCCACCGGGGTTGGACCCTGGCAAAAAATGTACATTAACTTTTTGGTTCTGAAATTTCAAAATGAAAACTACACAGTGTGGAGTCAAGGGAGAATAGAACTTACTTGAAAAGTGAACAGTAATTCAAGCATCTCCACGGGATGGCTGGTTTTGTTTTGGTGGGGGCAGGGGAGGATAAGCAGTTTATATAATAAAGTTAAGGTTCATACTGAAGCAAAATTCAAAAACGTCTCCTGCAGGGTCTCAATCTTTTTCACACCATGACATTTATGGCTAAAAATGCAAAGGTCACGCCCTCTCATGGTTTGTATTACAATAGTGAATTTGTTTCCTAAATATAATATCACATTATAACGATAAACATATTTTATCCAGCTCTACATGGCCTACCCTTCACCCATGAAGAAACACCGTAATCTCCTCATGGGAGGAGGTACTCTACCAGGAAACTTTACCTCTGGGTTAGGAAAAGACAGAGGTAACTGACAGGTATGAGTCCAGAGTCTGAAGTGTTCCCGAATGGAGACTTGACTGACTCCATCCTTTCCTACTAGAACCACAGCATCTCCTCTGATCTAACTTTATCTAATCCTTTTATTTCCTCTGCTGAACTTGAATCACTTGGACTTCCCTGGTGGCTCAGACGGTAAAGCGTCTGTCTACAATGCGGGAGACCTGGGTTCGATCCCTGGGTTGGGAAGAATTCCCTGGAGAAGGAAATGGCAACCCACTCCAGTACTCTTGCCTACAAAATCCCCCGGACAGAGGAGCCTGGTGTCCATGGGGTCACAAAGAGTTGGACACGACTGAGCAACTTCACTTTCACTTTCAAACTTGAATCTCAAGGGTGAACTGAATGAATCAATCCTGCTGGATTAAAAATCAGAAAAACCTATAAAGTGAAATGCTCTAAAATTAAAGTCTCCACAATTACAGCATCTAATCTGACCGTGTTTCCATCCAGAAGCTATAAGCCACTAGATAAAACAAAAGCATGTGTTTTCTTCCTGGGTAAGTCTACCATAAACGCCCCTGCAGGGTCAGAGCTCTGGGCACTTATCCCCCCAGCCCTGCTCAGAACCTGACTGAGTGTGGTTCTGTTTCGCAATCGGCCACCTCTGTGTAGAGACACTCTGACTCTGATAACCAACCACACCACCTGTAGAAAGAATTTTACAATGCAGCCAGGTCCCTCACCAGCAGGTGTCGTGCCTCCCTCTCCCCACGCAGGGCTCCAGGCCAGGGCCGAGAGCGCACCGAGGTTGTTCAATGTGACGTGGGATCACAGGCCCATTTCCCTGGATGCAAATTTTAAGCATGAGAAACTACAGGGAAAGGTACTACGTGTACAGGAGAACACGTGTTTTCCTAAAACAAGGATGAGTGAGCCCAAATGATGCGGCTGTCTCTGTTACAAGTCCTTGGTTGAGCAAGTGAAAAGGAAAAACCACTTCACCAGACAGTGTGACTAAGAGAATACATAAGAGGGTGTTACGAGTGACAGGCCAAACGAGTATAAATACAGAGTATTCATTCTGTGGTTTAAAAAAGCATTTTTACTTCAAAATGAAAAATGTCAGCTTATTAGCATAATACCGTAAGTCTAAAAGTTTATGTACTTAAGTGCTAATCAGTAACACACATATGGAATAATTTTCTTTCTTAACTAAAAAAAAAAGAATTTTAAAAAATCTGAATTCTCTTGAAAGAAAGAAAATGGGAAAAGAGAAACAGACAACTCACTTAAACCTTCACATCTTTCTGTATCCTAAGTTTCCCCTAAAGAGCACACATTTTTAATGCTTTTCAAACGAAAACAAAAGAAAGCAGGAACCATGAGGGAAAAAACCTGATACTGTGGACGTCATCAAAATGGTAAACTACCGATTACTTCAAAGTGAAAGTGAAAGTCGCTCAGTTGTGTCCGACTCTTTGCGACCCCACTGACTGCACCATCCATGGGATTCTCCAGGCCAGAATGCCAGAGAGGGTAGCCTTTCCCTTCTCCAGGGGATCTTCCCGACCCAGGAATCGAACCGGGGTCTCCTGCATGGCAGGCAGACTCTCTAAAGGCACAAGCAAAGAACAGTTAAGCCCCAGATTGGGAAAAAAAAGTCTGCAATACGTGGCAAAAGACAAATCCAAATCCCTAGAGAACGCCTACAGTCACTATTTTTTTAAAAACTGTTTTTAAATGAGCAAAAGAATTGAACAGACACTTCACAACAGCAGGTATATAAAAGGCACGTATGTTAACAAGTGCTCACCATCATTAGTCATCTGGGAAAGGCGCCCTAAACCCATCACAGGATGCCACCAGCCAGCAGCTGCTATGATGAAGCAGACAGTACCAAAAGCTGGAGAAGAGTGTAAAGCGCACAACTGCTTTGGAAAGCTGGCAGTGCCTTCGAGGTCAATCCTACGCCTATCCTATAAGCGATTCCACTCCTCAATATTTACGCAAAAGAAATGAAAATGTGGGACTTCCCTGGCAGTCCAGTGGTTAAGAGCTTCCACCGCAGGGGACATGGGTTTCAGGGAACTAAGACCCCACATGACCGGGCCAAAAAAAAGAAGAAAATGTACGTCCACAGTCCTTACAAGAATGAGTGCTCCCTGCCCCAGATGCAGATCAGGAGGAAAATGGCGAAACCGCGGCAGATCTGTACACGGGGACACTACTCAGGAACAGAAAGGGACAGACCACTGATACACGCCTTTCCAAGTGCTGAATTTTAAATGGTTATGCTGGGAAAGAAGCTGGATGCAAAATGTACATACTGTTTAATCTCATTTATATGTTATTTTAGAAAAGACAGAACTAATCTGGAGTTATACCAGAAAATCAGTGTTGCTGGCAGGGGAGTGCAGGCCACCTCCAGGAGCTAAGAGAGCAAAGCCCTCAGCAAGAGACAGCCAGTCGGCGAGAAAACCAGGACGTCAGTCCTACAAACACAACAACTGAACTGTGCCACAACCAAAAGGGTTTACAAGAGCACCCTGAGCTCCGGAGGAGAACCACAGCCCAGCACAGATGGCAGCCCCGTGAGCTTGGGCAGAGGCTGCAGCCAAGCCACGCCTGGACCCCTCACCCACAGAGACTCTGAGACAACAACGGTTATCGTGTTAAGCTACTCAATTTGCAGTAACTTATTATATGGTAAATAGAAAACTAATATAAATTTCACACACAAAAAAGCTTTAGAACTTAATGATGTTTTAGTTAAAAAGGATAGAAACTATAGAAGAATCTTAAAGACATTATGCCAAGTGAAACAACCCAGTCACAAAAAGACAAAAACTGCATGACTCCAGCTGTGTGAAGTATCTAAGGCAGATAAAGCTATAGAAACAGAAGCAGAATGGTAGTTGCCATGGGCTAAGGGGATGGAGGAAATAGGGAGTTATTTAATGGATACGAAGTTTTAGTTTTAAAAGATGAAAAGTTCGAGGTTTACTGGACGATGATGCAAATATATTTAAGACTACTGAACTTATTTAAAAATGACTAAGATGGTAAATTGGGTTTTTTTTAATCACAATCTAAAAAAATATAGAAATCAACATAGTCTTCCCATTTGGTCAATAACGCAAGTCGTTTTTAAACAGAATAAGTGAATTTAAGAGAAAACACACCACCATAATCACCATAAGAATGAAGACTCAATCAGCTCTCACTGACCACGCGGCCTGCGTGAGCCTCTGTGAAGAACAAATACACCAGCATGGTGGCCCGAAGCACTGCACCTTAGACAGCAACTCCCCGGAGTGACCGTGACCCCTCTGCACCTCTGGGCTTCTGAAAAGGAAGAAACGGGCAGGCGCTTCCCAGGGAAGGCAACTGGAGGGCTGACCTTAGTACTGCTATGACCCACGGTTCAAAACTTAAAACACGCAAGAAAAAGAAAGTGAGAAGCCTGACTTCCCAGCTGTAGACGTCTGGTTGATGGAACCTGATCAAGTGTCTCCAATCCTCACTTTCCCCAGCAACAGGATGGAAGCGATTACCGCACCAAGTTCACCTGGCGCAGTGATACGCTCGCCACTCCAGCTCTGCCAGCAGCAGCACGGCAACTTCAGAGGCGCAGCACAGGCTTCCACAACCCACCATCGGAGGGACAACCCAAGGCTGGAGCTGAGGTGACTGGGATAGCTCAGAACCAAGGAAATAACTTCTACTTCATCTATGCACTTAGCTTAAATTGTTCTTTTGATAGTCACTTACATCTGCTTTATTAAGTTATCAACAACACAACACACCAAGCGTATTTAAAAGCTCTCATCTGCCTGCAAAAATCAGTTAAAAATAAAGTCAGAGGCGTTCCCAGGTGACCCAGTGGTTAAGAATCAGCCTGCCAATGCAGGGGACACGGGTTCGATCCGTGTTCCGAGAAGATCCCACATGCCTAGGGGCAACTAAGCCTGTGCACCCAGAGCCGAAGCTCTGCAACAAGAGGAGCCACCGAATCCAAAGCCCGGGCCCGGCGACGAGGAGCAGCCCCTACTCGTGACAACCAGAGAAAGCCCGAGCACAGCAACGAGCCCGGAGCACTCAGAAACAGAAATTAGTTTTAAAAATATTCTTAAATCTAAATACAAGACAAAATCATAGTTCATTTTTCATCTAAGAGTACATTAGCCAGTAAGCTACAGGACAGAATGGCACAAGAACACCTTGGGAGAAAAAATGCTCATCATCTCTCAAACGGCCTTCCTGCCTTGGCAAGCAAGACAGTCTCAGGAAAACTTGAAGAGTCTTAATAGCCCTCCAGAACCAAATCCAGTACTCTTCCGTCCAAATCTTCCTCTGCCTTTTAGCCAACGGGATACTGCCCTCCTCCTCTTCTGTGTCCCCGGGCTTCCCTACCCTCGGGTACTCCGCGATCACTACCAAATGTCAGATGCTCCCGAATCTTTATCTCCAGCCTAACTCCAGACCGGATCGCCAATTGACCACCAATCTGCTTGGCCACCGTAAGCACTGTGGATTTAACCGACCCAAACCCACGCTCAGCATCTCCTCCTCCCATTCTTCCCATCGTGGTGGGCGTCACCTGCTAGTGAGTCACCCACGAGAAAGACAAGGAAATGATCGATGCATTCCTTCATATTATATGCTAAGGACCGACACAACACACCAGTGCCCTCGTGGAGACTGCAAATGTAAGTGGAGGAGACAGACAATAATCTAAACAAGAAAATAACTAAGTAGGGAATTTCCTGGTGGTCCAGCGGTCAGGACTCCATGCTCTCCCTGCCAAGGGCCCAGTTCAACCCCTGGTCGGGGAACTAAGATCCCAGAAGCCAAGCGGTATGGCAAAAGAAAATAAAGAAAAAAAGTAAGTAAAATGGAGTCGTGCTGCGAATAGTGAGCCGTGCCAAGGAGTGCGCGGGCAAGAGAGGGCACAACGACACCCAGAGCAGCCGACCCGGACGCACCTGGGCGCACCCGAGTGAGTGCAAGACAGGAAGGTGAGCGGAAAAGTCGAGCTGTGGCGCTTCCAGAACACTGCGAGAGCCTCTGCAGAGGAGTGGCGGGCTGAAGCCCTCCCGAGGCCACCCGCCCCGGCAGTCCCCCTCTAACTCTGCTCCCGGCTCCTGTCGCCGAGGCTACGCTCCGGACACGCTGCCCCTCCACCTCGCCCCTTCCCAACCTGCAGCATCGCCACTCCCAGGCCTGCCTCACAGCCAGACTCACTCACGCAGAGCACTCAGCACACGCGTAGTGTCATCCGAGGTCCAGACTTCAAGCTGCCCCCGAGGGCAGAGCACGCGCCACTCAGCTGGTTCTCAGCGGACCTGTAAGACCGTGCCTTCGCATCTTAGCAGGCTAATCCTGTTTATCCCAGGCCACAAAGCCGACATCTAAACTCCCCAGCACTTCTGTACTGATCGTGTATTTGTTAATAAAGTTCTGCTTTCTTATCATCCTTCACTTACATTCCAGGTCATACAAATCCTACAATTTATTTAACTTCTCATTTTTCAATTTCTAGCTTTCTTTTTATAGAATTCTAGTCTGAGATAGTTTATAGCCCTACATGGAAAGCTATGCACTGACTTATTTTTCAACATTATGAAACACGCTTAAGAAGGTGTAATTTTTTTTAAAAATGTAAACTTTAAGTCACTGCAGTTGAGCTTTTACTCACTATGAAATGCTTAAGGCATCATGTGGCTCTCCTCTGCCTTCTCCTCCCTCCTCCTCGCTGGCGATGCCCACACATGTCTTTCTTCACTATGCACGGTGGACAGTGCGCTTAGAAAACACTGCCAAGCCAGGTGACCGAGCCAGGACACAGTGAAGTGACCACCCCACTGTCGTGTCAGGACAGCACAGGGCGGCCAGACGCGTCTGCAACATGAGGTTGCATCCTTGGATGACTCGGAGAAACTGGCTCTCAAGAGAGGGTCCTCCCCCCACATACAATCCCACACGATCTGGAATTTTTAGCATTTAGTATGTCTGTACTCTTAGAGTACCTAGGAAACAGAACAACGGGTCACATTTCCCACCTTGACAAGTCTTGCTGCCGGTCTGTGAAAGAGGGTCATCCTAAATAAAACTATGAGATTTAAGGACGCTGTTCCAATTTCTAATGGAACTAGTCACTTAACTAGTACAATGTATATACTGAGCTAATTATTCTGATCAATGCCTCAGTCATGTTCTACAAAGAAAGTCTAGAAATTTAACTCATGCAAAGAATCAAAGAACCAACTGCCCCTTCACATATCAATTTAAATGGTGTATCACAAATGTTCTGCTCTCACACTTTTAAAAAACATTTAGAAAAACAAGAACTCCTTATCAAATGGTTAATATGCAAACTCTGAATATGCTGCTTAAGGAAAAAGTAAAAAAAAAAAACAAAACCAAAACCCAGCAACAATACATAATCTTTAATACAAAACTGCCTGCCTCTACAAATCTTTTCATTTTTTAGAGAAAGAGGTACAGCAAATGTGACCCGAGTACGTATTGCAGGGCAGGGATGCTGCAGGTTAAGCAGGGGCAACTCCAGCCTAGGCTGATGCTGTGGACGAGGCACTGAGGGTCCGTCACTGGAAGAAGAGGGTCGCGGGCGGGCGCGGTCCAGCCGGCCTCTCCGGAGGGACCCCGCACGCTTCCGAGCCGCCGGCCGCCCGCCCGAGAGCGTGACAGGCGCGTCAGCCCAGGGCGGTGCCGCGGGAGAGGGCGGAGGCCGGAAGGAAGGGGACGGGCTCGGACAAAGCCAGCCGCGCCGGCCGCCCCCGCCCTGCGCGCCCCGGCCCCCTCCCGGGGCGGTTCCCGGGACCCCAGCTGGCCCCCCGCGGCGGGGCCGGGCCCGAGATGCTGGCCGGGCGGGGCCGGGGCGAGGCGGGCGGGCGGAGGGCGCCCGGACCCGCAGGGGCCGCGGCGGGAGGGGGCCGGGGCCTGCGGGGGCAGCAGCCGCCCTGGGGGCCGGCCGGGGCCGGGGGGGGGGGAAGCGGACGCGCCTGCCCGAGGACCGCGGCCGGCGGAGGGCACACGCGCGCGGCCGGGGGGCCCGGGCCGGCCGCCGACTCACCGAGCTGCTCCCACGGGGCCGCGCGCTCGCGCTGTCAGCACCGGGAGGGCGCGGGCGCGTGCGCGGAGCCGGGGCCGCCGGGGGCCGCCGCCTCAGCCGCCTCGGGCGCGGCGCCGCGGTCACGAGCGAGGGGCGCTGGCGCCGCGGTCACGAGCGAGGGGCGCTGGCGCGGCCGCCCCGCAGCATCCTCAGCCGCCCCCGCGCGCTGTCTCCCGCGGCTGCTCCTCGCAGCTGCAGCTCCGCGCCCGGCCGGCTCCGGGTCTGCCGCTCGCGCCGCCGAAAATGGCGTCCCCGCGTCCCTCCCCCGGCTCGGCGCTCCCGCCCCATCATGCCGCGCGCCGCCGTGACGTCACCTGCCCCGCCGCCGGGGGGCGGGGCGGCCGCCGCGGGCAGCTCGGGGGGCGGGGAGGGCCCTCCTGGGGCGGCCCCGCGGGGGCACGGGGCAGAGGGGCGCCCGAGGGAGGCGCTGGCCGAGTCCGGCCGGTCAGCACCACGCCTGGGCCTTTCCCTCCTGGGCGCGGCCGGCTCGCGCTCTCACGCAGCAGGAATAATGTTTATTCTTATGCTTTATGTGCTCATTTAAATCTTTCCAGAACCCTCGAGGCGGGGTGGGCTGGGGGAGCTTTCGCCAGCCACAGCAAAGGAAAGGGTCCAGAGGCGCTGGGATAAGCCAGGAGGCCGCCGGCCAGGAAAATCCAGTCTTCGGTGGAGACCTGGCTCCCAAGCCCCCGTGCCCTGCCCATGGTCTCATTCCCTCGCCCCTGGGCCATCGGGTCTTAGAGGGCCCGAGCTCAAAGGCACTGTCCAGGCTCTCCCCGCGGCCTCCAAGTCCTCGCAGGAACCGCACCCCAGGCTCATGAGCGGGGTGGGCTGCTTACTTAACCCCTGCTTCCTGCCAAAAGCAGAGATGCCACCTCTGCTGTCGGACCCCACCCGGCAGCCATCGCCAGGGCACACCCCTGGCCGCGCGGTGCCACGACCTCCAGCCCAGCCCGAAGGGCAGTACTTCCAGGTCAGACCACGCTGCTGGGCCCCGTCCTGCTGCATCGCGGCTCTGCGGGCCTGACTCAGCAGCCAGCCCTGAGGACGTGCTGATTCAGTGGGCAAGGCTCAGCTTTCCTTGCCTGCCACCAGCTTGAGAGAACCGCATCCTCCCCCCCCCCCCCACCCCCGTGCCTGCACAGGTCCCAAGTGGCATGATTAACCAGGAGGGCTTTCGGTGCCAGCCCCACACCGCCCCCCCCAGCCCCCCTACACACTTGCTTTTGAACTGCTGAGCTTTTCAGATGTTACCACCCCAGCACCAGCAGCCATTTTAACCCTGCAATTACTGAGTCACCCAGGAGGAAGTAAATGCTGCTAGATTTTCACAGGGAGGTCCAGCTCCTTTGCTTTCATTTATAAATGCGAAGTTGAGCTAAAAGAGGGGACGCTCCCAAGGTGACACAGCAATCACTGGGCAGAGAGAGACCAGCAGTTAATCAATCAACCCCTCCACACTCCCTTACTGGCTCAGCCACACTGCAGCTTGGATGTGATCTGCTCCTCAACAACCGCCTTAGACTGGGCATGTTGGGCAGCTGTGACCACAGTGCTACAGAGAAGGAGGAGCAGGCTGAGCAAGGCTTCCCCTCTGTCTGTGACTCTAGGCTCAGTGACTGTTCCTTCCACTCACCCATCACGGAAGCAAGTGAGGGACCTGGGCTGCTCACGTCCTTTTCCGATGGGTGGCCAAGAGTGGACGTCTTTGCGATTGCTCAAGCACATCCCTCGCATCCCCACTGCTGCCAAGCTGTTCAGGCCCTATTATCTAGCTCTTCTATTCTCTCAGCAAATACCTGTTGAACTGCCAGTGGTCAACATAAGAGCCAACGAGCACTGGTAAACAGGACACAGAAGATACCTGCTCTCGCTTGTGCAGTGCTCAGTGATGCCCTGGTGGCTCAGCGGTGAAGAATCCGCCTGCCAAGCAGGAGACACGGGTTCAGTCCCTGGGTCGGGAAGATCCCCTGGAGAAGGAAATGGCAACCCACTCCAGTATTCTTGCCTGGGAAATCTCACAACCAAGGCGAGCCTGGCGGGCTACAGCCCATGCGGTTGCAAGAGTCAGACATGACTGAGTGACTCAGGACTCAGGCACACACGATTACCACTGGCAGAGGCAGTGAGCTCAGGCAGGCAAGTGGGCTGAGATCTAAGCAATAGGAAGGGGCCAACTGCAAAACTGCTGGGGACACAGGGGCCACTCCAGGCCAGAGTCCTCAGGCGGGGATGAATCTGAAGCGATGAGGAAAGAAGAGCAATCACCCACCATACCCGGGGACCCTCCCGGAAGCACGTCGAGGCACCCTCCTCTGGGCAGCGGGGCGGAGCACCCATCCTCACCAGGGTCTCCCACTGAGACCAGCAAGCGTCTGTCCATCTGCCTGTCCATCTGTCTGTCCCTGTCTGTCCATCTGTCTGTCCCTCTGTCCGTCTGTCTGTCCATCTGTCTGTCCCTCTGTCTGTCCATCCATCTGTCCATCTGTCTGTCCATCCATCTGTCCCTCTGTCTGTCCTCGCTGAGGATCCTGGGCATCCCATCTCCTTCAGTCCTCTAACTCTTACAGTGACCCCCAAGAGAAGTGCCGCTGTCTCCATTCTACAGATGTTGCAGCTGAGGCCCTGCATGTTCTGAGGTCTGCCTGCTGCCTCCCTGCTGCTGGGGAAGAGGCATTAATTCATCTTTAGGAACAAACGGCAGCCCTGGGTCTCCGTGTGCACGCACCCGCAGAGCCAGGAGTTGATGCCTTTGTGGTGGGGAAGCCTCTGCAGGGGCAGCGAAGCCTTCACCTGTCCTTCCCATAAACCTGGAGACAGGCAACGAGTCTGCACATCCCTGTAGCCAACAGCCTGTCAGACCAGCCTGGGTCCTGGAGGGGTGGAGCTGTGCCTGGGGGGCCAGTAGGCACCCCACCCCATAGGCAGGACTAGGGGTTCCTCCCTCCTCACTCCTGGGTGAGTGATCTGTTCCAGGAAGGCAGCCTTGGCCGCTGCCTCCTCCTCTCCACCCGTCTCTGCCTCATCCTCCTGCCCTGCCCTCTGCCCTCCTCTGCTTCTGTCTCTTTCCACCTTCCACGCCCCTGTTCTAACACCTGAGACATCAACAGGCAGCCTGTAGGTCAAGACAGAGGAGTTGGACCATGTGGCTGCGCCTGCTGTACAGCCCCCAGGGCCCAGATGGAGCAGTGACTGAGGTCCCTGGTCAGTGAAGAGTGGGGAAAAAAAAAAACCATGATAAATGCTAACCTCCTGCTATTTGGAGTCACTGAGGCATCACAGGCTAGGAGGGTTTGGTTCAGTTCAGTCGCTCAGTCACGTCCGACTCTTTGCAGCCCCATGGACTGCAGCACACCAGACCTCCCTGTCCATTACCAACTCCCGGAGCTTACTCAAACTCATGTCCATTGAATCAGTGATGCCATCCAACCATCTCATCCTCTGTCACCCTTTTCTCCTACCTTCAGTCTTTCCCAGCATCGGGGTCTTTCCCAATGAGTCAGTTCTTCACATCAGGTGGCCAAAGTATTGGAGCTTCAGCTTCAGCATCAGTCCTTCTGATGAATATTCAGGACTGATTTCCTTTAGGATGGATCTCCTTGCAGTCCAAGGGACTCTCAAGAGTCTTCCCCAACACCACAGTTCAAAAGCATCAGTTCTTCAGCACTCAGCTTTCTGTACGGTCCAACTCCCACATCCATACACGACTACTGGAGCCAGGATTTATTGAGAACCACTGATGTCCGGTGCAAGGTTGGGCAATGGGAGAACGCCCCTGCACAGGGGAGCCCAGGGCCTGCAGCAGCTGAGACAGGAAGCTAGGCGAGGAGGGTGGACCAGGTGAGGCAGGGATCAGGGGACCCCTGCAAGAGGGGCATTCACATGGCAGCTGGGATCGCCCCAGTGGAGGAACTGCAGGAAGAGATGCGTGGTACCCAACACACCACACAGCCTTCTGTCTCCAGTAGACAGTGGGACCTGCCTTTACCATGGTTTTGAAGCATCCATCTTTTTATTGGAAATGTCTGTGGTTGTCTGTGTCCAGCGGCAGCCCTTTGGGGGAGACCAGGATCAGGGGTTTCCCTTTGATCCTGCGGGGTCTTCAGAGGTGGGAGGAGGAGGCAGCGGCCCCAGTCCTGTGAGGGCCTGAGAAGGAGGAAGGGAGGGAGGGAGGAAGGGGTTAGGAAGCCAGCCTGCCTGGGAGGGGCCGGGAAGCGGTACTTGGGTGGCGACCCGGCCCAGGTCGTAAGGGCGTTGCTCCCCCGGAGGGACAGGGAGCGGGGAGGGTATATACAGGCCGTGCAGCCAGGACCCCTCAATTCCCCGCCGGCCCCACCGCCGGAGCAGCCTGGGCATTCTCTGGCCTTCTCCCAGCCGGCGCACCCGTGCAGCGGGGCAGCCTGGCATCCAGACCCACCGGGTTGATCCCTGAGCAGCCAGCCTCGCTCTCCGCGGAAGGCCACACCCTCTCGGGCTTCGGTTCTGAAAATGGTATTTATCAGATTTTCAGGGGTTTTCCTTTAAAGAACCGGCGCTGCCGGCCTTCATTGAGCTTTGGGAACGGCTCGCTCAGACAAATGGGAAAACAGCGGGCTCGCCGGGTGGGAAGGGACCCGGGGTGGGGCAGGGGGCGAGGAGGCAAGGGGAGCTGCAGGGAGAAGCTCCGCCCTCTCGTTTTGTTTTGTTTTTTTCGGGTGTGAATCCTGGGTTCTGCTGGAGAAGCCCGAGCCCGCGGGAGTGCCCTGGGCTCCCAGCATTCCTGAGTGCTGAGTGCAGTTCATGATTCCTTTCTTTCTTTTTTAGGAGAAACCTATGCAACGTAGGATGCGCACATCGTTTTCTAAATCTTATTTTGTTTATGTATTCGGGCCTGCCCAGTCTTAGTTGCGGCACAAGGGGTCTTCCCTGACGCAAGCGCAAGCGGGACCTAGTTCCCGGACCAGGGTTCAAACCCTCACGCCCTGCACTGGGAGCGGGGAGCCTTAGCCACTGGACCTCCAGGGAAGTGCCCGCACGCGCCTTAAGGAGACCATGTGGTGCGTTCTAGTACATGCTCACAGCTGCGCCACTGAAAGCCCCATAAGAAAATGGAAGCCTCCCATCACAGCACAGAATGCCCTCCCGGGCCTTCCCAGCAATCGCCCCACCATTGCACTCTGCTGTCTCCTTCGGTTTCACTGTGATGAGCTTCGGGTGCTCAAGCATTCTGCCTGAAAGGGAGCCACAGGGTGTCCACCCGTGTGCCCGGCACCTTTCCTGCAGTGAGTCGTGTGCACCCCTGTGGGTGCCTTCCTCCTGTTGACGGGACTTGGGCCACTTCCACGTCGTTTACTGTGAATGACTCTGATCTAACCTTTCTCCTGCAAGTCTTTGGGGAACATGTTGTTGTTGTCCAGGCGTGTCCAACTCTTCGAGACCCCATGGACTGCAGCACACCAAGTTCCTCTGTCCTCCACTATCTCCCAGAGCTTGTTCAAACTCATGTCCATTGAGTCGGTGATGCCATCCAAACATCTTGTCCTCTGTCGTCCCCTTCTCCTCCTGCCTTCAGTCTTTCCCAGCATCGGGGTTTTTTCCAATGAGTCAGCTCTTTGCATCACATGACCAAAGTACTGGAGCTTCAGCTTCAGCATCAGTCCTTCCAATGAATATTCAGGGTTGATTTCCTTTAGGATAGACTGGTTTGATCTTGCAGTCCAAGAGACTCTCAAGAGTCTTCTCCAGCACCACAGTTGGAAAGCAATGGAGGATATACATTTTCCTTTCTCAGGTGAATACCTAGGACTGGAACTGCTGGGTTATAGAGCAAGGGGCATGTTTAGTTTTATAAGAAACTTCCAGACCTTCTTCCTTTGTGACTGGCCATTTTACACCCCAGTGTATGAGCATTCCACATGTGGCAATCTGCTAGTCTAGCACCCTTGAAAAGATGGCTTGGAACAGAGGGCAGTCATACCTCCCAGCAAGAATCCCCAGGGGCGCCCCACCTGGATTACGGTGGGGTGATGCTGGCCAAGCAGAGATGGCTGCTGGGAGGCCTCAGGCCTCCTGCAGAAAGGGCCATAGTTCCTCAGGGACAGCCAGCCCCCAGGTGCAAATTCCCTTCATGAGACATCCTGTAGGGCACAGGTTCTGCTGTTAAAAACCAATGATTAAGGATTTCCCTGGTGGTTCAATGGCTCAGATTCCAGACTCCCAGTGCAGGGGGCTGGGGTTTGATGGTCAGGGAACAAGATCCTGCTACAACCAGGAGTCCACAGGCCACAACTGAAAGATCCCCAGGGCTGCAACTAAGACCCAATGCAGCCAAATATAAGTAAATATTTTTTAAATGATTATAAACACTGGAACATGTGCTCCAAAGCTGCAGGAACTGGAGGTGTGGTGTGGTGCAGAGTGAGGAAGGGGCACGAGCCATCATCTCAGGGGACAAGATGGGTGGCAGCTGGGTGGTCTTAGGACCAGCCCCCCTGCAGGCCCAGCTTACAGTTTCCAAAGATGGCAGCCTCAGTCTCTACCCACCCCCACCCCCACCCCACCGCCACTACCACCATATTCTTCTTACCAACTGACTTTGACTTTCCTCCCAAGGAAGATAGTGTCTCTGCCCCCTCCCTTTGAATCAGGGCAGGCCTGCGCTACAGTGAAGATCTTGGTTTTTGTGTACAGTTCTTCTGTGTATTCTTGCCATCTCTTCTTAATATCTTCTGCTTCTGTTAGGTCCCTACCATTTCTGTCCTTTATTGTGCCCATCTTTGCATGAATTCTAGCATCTGCCTATAATGCGGGAGACCCAGGTTTGATCTCTGGGTTGAGAAGATCCTCTGGAGAAGGCAATGGCAACCCACTCCAGTACTCTTGCTTGGAAATTCCCATGGACGGAGGAGCGTCGTAGGCTACAGTCCATGGGCTCACAAAGAGTCGGACACAACTGAGTGACTTCACTTTCACTTTGCATGAAATGTTCCCTTGGTATCTCTAATTTTCTTGAAGAGATCTCTAGTCTTTCCCATTCTGTTGTTTCCTCGATGTCTTTGCGCTGATTGCTGAGGAAGGCTTTCTTATCTCTCCTTGCTATTCTTTGGAACCCTGCATTCAAATGGGTATATCTTTCCTTTTCTGCTTTGCTTTTCACTTCCTTCTTTTCACAACTATTTGTAAGGCCTCCTCAGACAGCCATTTTGCTTTTTTGCATTTCTTTTTCTTGGGGATGGTCTTGATTCCTGTCTCCTGTACAATGTCATGTCATGAACCCCCATCCATAGTTCATCAGGCACTCTGTCTATCAGATCTAGTCCCTTAAAACCATTTCTCACGTCCACTGTGTAGTCATAAGGGATTTGATTTAGGTCATACCTGAATGGTCTAGTGGTTTTCTCCACTTTCTTCAATTTCAGCCTAAATTTGGCAATAAGCCTTTGACAAAATTCTGAAAGAGATGGGAATACCAGACCACCTGACCTGCCTCAGAGAAACCTACATGCAGGTCAGGAAGCAACAGTTAGAACTGGACATGGAACAACAGACTGGTTCCAAATAGGAAAAGGAGTATGTCAAGGCTGTATATTGTCACCCTGCTTATTTAACATATATGAAGAGTACATCACGAGAAACGCTGGGCTGGATGAAGTACAAGCTGGAATCAAGATTGCTGGTAGAAATATCAATAACCTCAGATATGCAGATGACACCATCCTTATGGCAGAAAGTGAAGAAGAACTAAAAAGCCTCTTGATGAAAGTGAAAGAGGAGAGTGAAAAAGTTGGCTTAAAGCTCAACATTCAGAAAGCTAAGATCATGGCATCTGGTCCCATCACTTCATGGGAAATAGATGGGGAAACAGCAGAAACAGTGTCAGACTTTCTTTTTTTGGGCTCCAAAATCACTGCAGATGGTGACTGCAGCCATGAAATTAAAAGACGCTTACTCCTTGGAAGGAAAGTTATGACCAACCTAGATAGCATATTAAAAGGCAGAGACATTACTTTGCCAACAAAGGTCTGTCTAGTCAAGGCTATGGTTTTTCCAGTGGTCATGTATGGATGTGAGAGTTGGACTATAAGGAAAGCTGAGTGCAGAAGAATTGATGCTTCTGAACTGTGGTGTTGGAGAAGACTCTTGAGAGTCCCTTGGACTCCAAGGAGATCCAACCAGTCCATCCTAAAGGAGATCAGTCCTGGGTGTTCATTGGAAGGACTGATGTTGAAGCTGAAATCCAATACTTTGGCCACCTGATGCTAAGAGCTGACTCATTTGAAAAGACCCTGATGCTGGGAAAGATTGAGAGCAGGAGGAGAAGGGGAGGACAGAGGATGAGCTGGCTGGATGGTATCACCGACTCGATGGACGTGGGTTTGGATGAACTCTGGAAGTTGGTGATGGGCAGGGAGGCCTGGTGTGCTGCGTCTCATGGGGTTGCAAAGAGTCGGACACGACTGAGCGACTGAACTGAACTGAACTGCACTACAGTGGAAGTGACGCTGTGTGACTCTGAGAAGCCAGCTCTCACGGGCTGATCCTGCCTCCGCCTGGCTCTCTTGGGAAGCTCACTCTCAGCACCTGGCCACCATGCAGCTGGGAGGCCTGAGCGCTCCCCAGGTGAGACCGCACAGAGCAGCCTGTGTAGACCGTCAGCTGACAGCCAGCATCACCTTCAGATGTTTGAGTGCAAAGGCCTCCGGACGGTGCAGGCCGCAGTGCTGGTGTCCCCCAGCCCCTGAGCTGTTCAGGAGCATGGACAAGCCACCCTAGGTGTGTGTGCCCAGCCCAGACCCTTGGCCAGGCTGGCCGTGAGCATAGAGCACTGTGTTGCGCCGCTGAGTTTGGGGGTGGTTCGTTCCCCCAGCAGGACTCCGTTCCTCCAGTGCTCATGGCCCTTTGGGAGCCCTGACACCCGGGGACGGCCAGGGGTGGCCCTGAGGGCCCTCAGCACCGCCTACAAGGCCCCTTCCTGCGCACAACTGTGGTGAGGCCCTCCTGGTGGACACAGAGCCTTAAACGCAGAGGGCGGGAGGGAGAGAAAGAGGAGGCGCTGCAAGGAGTCCTGAGCTGCCCACCCACCTCTGTGATCAGGAGATTCCTGCTGGAGTCCAGAGATCCGGACCCAGCTGCGCCTGTGAGGTGGAGATAATCACGCTGCCCACCTGCCCCTGCGAAACTTGGGAGGAGCCCGTGGGTGGGAGAGGTCTCAAGGGTGCCAGTCCTGTGTTTCACCCTGATCCCCGGGCTCTGCTGACCAGTGGCCGTGAAAGAGCCCCTCACCTCTCATCTGCCAGGGGCCAGCATGAGGAATCCCGCCCGTGACAAGGTCATGAGGAAGGAAGCCTGACAAAATGTAAGGACGTGATCAGGCTTCAGGGGTTCCCCCAGGAATTTCCTGAGCATCCACCCCCCAAAAAATAAGAATCTGCCTGCTTTTCCACTCTTCTGATATTCTCTGGAAAAAGTCAAATCAGGGCTTAAGTCTTCCGCATTTGAAAGGGATGTTTCAGTTAAACCCCCTCTGATAGCTCTCTAGCTTGCCTAACAGGTTCCCCGGACCTCTTACAGCTTGTGAATTGCTTGCAGCCCCCCAACCGCGAGAGGCACAGGGTTTAAAACATCTTCAAGATACAGAGCCTTTTCTAAAGAGCTAAAGATCATATTGGTGACGGGTTTTCACTGTTGACTCAATGATTGCCGCCAGGCCTCCATATTCTTCATCTTTTAGGCACCTGGGAGGATGTTAATCAATGTAAACAGGATATGGAAAAAGATATATAGTAGTTTTGATTATAGCAACGCTAGAATTTTGAGTTAATTACTTTTCTTTGGTTATAAATCACTGTACTCCTCTTACTTGTTATAAATTGCTGTATCTTTGCTGTGTAAGAATGTAACTTTATTTAGAGCTTTCTGAGAGTGGCACCGGACTTTGGGAAGATCAACACAAATAAGTCTTCTGGTTGACAAACCCTTATCAGAAAAAAGGCTGTAAAATGTTAATTGGCCCTTTTGGCCAGAAGATGATGTAAATTACCTAAGACTTGTGTATACAACTAGGTATGCAGAGAGAAAAGTCCGGTTTTGATAAGAGTCTGGGCTGCTAATGCTGCATAATTTTGTACTAACCATTGATCTCTATGTACAATCAAAAAGGTATAAAAGGCCTTTCTAGACAATAGAGGCCGGGCCAGTCGCTGGACTGGTTTCCCCCGTGTCTCCTCTTTACTCTAATTTCAGGCTGAATTCCCATCTGGAGCAGGGCGGCTTACTACGTCTACTTACTTGTCCTGGCTTCTGAGACCCACGTGAAAGGGAGCCTAAGGCGGGGCACCCTTGTATATTCAAGTGGGCGCCAGTGGCCCAATGTAGATGGTGCAAATCTCTTGTCCTGAGATTTTATTGGTCTTCCCCATAAGCCAAGTTATTCAGCCTTCTTTCTCCACTTAATTTTCCTACTACACTATTTCTTCCTAATCTAATCTTATATTAATAAACAAATGAGTTTTCCTCGCCTACGCCATCCACGCTTCAAATTTCCCTGGATCCACCGGGGCTGGACCCCGGCTCTCACCCACCCATAATGCCTGGCCCGGGCTTCAGCAGGATTCCACCTTCCAGGTCCCAGGCTCCCTGGTACCAACCTCTGGGAGAACACCTCGACTTGAAAGGGAAAGTGTCAGTCGCGTCTGATTCTTTGCGACCCCATGGACGGTATCCCACCAGGCTCCTCTGCCCATGAGATTCTCCAGGCAAGAATGCTGGAGTGGGCTGCCATGCCCTCCCCCAGGGGATCTTCCTGACCCAGCAAGTGAACCCAGGTCTCCTGCAGTGCAGGCGGAGTAAGACGATGGGAGCCTGCTGCTACCGGACGGGGGACAGCATGGAGGTAGGGGGCAGGTCCTCTGTGCAGGGGGCTCTCTGAGCTCACGCAGGCGTTTCCCTCTGGGGGTGGGGTGCAGTGAGGAACCGCCAAGCAGACCTCCAAGCAGACGTCTGCTCTGGCTCAGCCAGCCAGTTTTGTTGGACCGTCAGGCCCCATGTCCCTGCCTCCAGACTGGCTTCCATCCTTCCATCCCCAAACCCCTGGCTGCCAGACACGCCTGACTATGTATGAAGTGAGACTGCAGGCGCCGTTGACGAAGGTTTTCTCTCTTCGTAGATTTCTTGGTCCCCACTTGACCGGGTGGACTCACCATCACCTTTGGGAGAAGAGGGCCTGTTATCCCGTCCCACTAGAGTCGCCTGCTGGTCGGCCCAGCTGGGACCACATGACCTGAGAAATGTCCAGGACGAAGGGCATGGGGCACGGGGGGCAGAGGCCAGTCGGAGTGGACCTAGAGGAGCGGCACCCCCCGCCCCTCCACAGTGGCCGCCGCGCTGGTCCCGAGTGCAGAGGGGAAGCCAGGCCGGCAGAAACCCTGGAGCCAGCAGGCCCAGCCACCGCGCCCATGGAGGACTCTCAGCCCTGGGATGGGCCTCTGTCTGTGCCAGCCGCCCCTCCCCACGCAGCTCTGCAGGACAGAGCGGGGGAGGGACGGGCGCTGAACAGGGAACTCTGCAAAGGGGCACGTCACAGCAAGGGCTGCGAGGGAACACACCGGCCTCCAGAAGAGCCGAGGTGCGCTCACTTGGGCTGGGCTGTGCCGGCCCCTCTAAGCCACACCCAAGGCCTCTCGCTTCATCCAGCACGGTGACCCCGTCTGCAGAGACGCTCAGAAACCACAGACCACCTCATCCCGTGTTCTGGCACACCCATTCCCCAAGAGCCAGCCAGGGCAGGAAGCACGATCCCACTTCACAGATGGAGAAGCTGAGGCTCAAGAGCGGAAACTGGCCATAAAGCCTCAGCTGAGGTCTAGTCCCTGGACCCCAAGTCGAGTGCCCACTTGGCTGCTGCAGTCAGAAAGACTGAAGCCTCTGCCCACGTTTTTGCCTCTGAAGATTAGATTCAGGAAGAGGCTTCTGGTAGGGCCTCTGGAAATTTTCATTTATTGATTCATTCGAGAAGCTGCTGATCCATCAGACATAAATCTCCCTGTCCTCTTCAGGGCTGTAAATCGACCCAATCTCATCCAAAATGCAGTGCGTTCTCCTGCTCGTCTCCTTACTCACCGTAAGTCTGGAGCCCGTCAGAGTACGTTTTCTGTGGTGGCCAGAACAAAAGGCCACAAACCAGGGGCCTTTAAACCCGGAAATGTGCTCTCTGAAGGTCAGAGGTCGGGACTGAGGTGCAGGCGCGGCTGCCTCCCTCTGCATTCTGTCACAGGCCTCTCCCCGGCTTCTGGCGGCTCCCGAGGCCCCTGTTTGAAGACGCTGCGTCACTGCAGCTTCTGACTCCGTCTGTCTGTGCACAGCCTTCCCTGTGTGTCTTGGTTTCCTCTCCTCCCCTTTCTAAGGACACCCTTAAATCCAGGATGATCTCTTCCTGATATCCTTATCCTAATGACCTCTGCAGAGCCTCTGCTTCCAAATCAGGTCACCATCCCAGGTAGGAAAGGGTGGGAGGTGGACGCACCTTTGGGGGCCCACCAGGACAGTCAGGCTCTTCACAGAACCAGGAAACTCAAGTGAGCCACACTGTTTTTTAAAATTGTCTGGCAGCCACAGTCCAAAAAAAAAAAAAAAAAAAGGTGAAAAGAAGCAGGGGAAACTAACCTTACTAAGATAGATATATTATTGTTTTTTCTTCAGCAGATTTTACCAGAAAAAAATTATTGTTTTTAATTGGGGCAAAACACGTTGTTGCTGTTTAGTCACTCAGCCGTGTCTGACTCTTCGACACGCCGTGGGCTGCAGCACGCCAGGCGCCCCTGTCTTCTATTATCTCCGGAGTTTGCTCAAACTCATCTCCATTGAGCTGGTGATGCTATCTAACCATCTCATCCTTGGCCGCCCCCTTCTCCTTCTGCCTTCAATCTTTCCCAGCATCGGGGTCTTTTTCCAATGAGTCGGCTCTTCGCATCCAGTGGCCAGAGTATTGGAGCTTCAGCTTCAGCATCAGTCTTTCCAATGACTATTCAGGGTTGATTTCCTTCAGGATTGACTGATTTGATCTCCTTGAAAAACAGACATACTAAAATATTTTGTTAGCTACCGTAGGTGTACGGTTCAGGAATATGAAGCATATTCGCATTATTGTATGACATTGCCATGGAACTTTTTCATCTTCCCGGGCTGAAATCCTATACCCACTGAACAATAACTTCGCCTCCTACAGCCCCTGGAAGTCACAGCTCTACTTCCTGTCTCCGGGAGTTTGAAGACTGCACACACTTCACATAAGCGGAATCACACAGAATGTGTCCTTTTCTATTTGGCGTGTTTTACTTTATACACTGTCCTCAAGGTTTAGCCATCTTACAGCCTCTGTCAGAATTTCCTTTTTTTCTAAATTTTAATTAATGTATTTGGCTGCACACGGGACCTTCAACCTTCACTGCAGCATGTAGGATCTTAGTTTTCTGACCAGGGATCGAACCCAGGCCCCCTGCAGTGGCAGCACAGTCTTAGCCCCTGGGACTCCAGGGAAGTCCCAGAATCTCCTTTAAGGCTGTTTAATATAGCCCCTTGGACTGCAAGGAGATCAAACCAGTCAATCCTGAAGGAAATCAACCCTGAATACTCATTGGAAGGACTGATGCTGCAGCTGAAGCTCCAATACTTTGGCCACCTGATGCAAAGAGCCAGCTCATTGGAAAAGACCCTGATGCTGGGGAAGATTGAAGGCAGGAGGAGAAGGGGACGACAGAGGAGAAGATGGTTGGATGGCATTACCGAGTCAAGAGACGTAAGTCCAAAAAAAAAAAAAAAGAGACGTAAGGCCATAAGTCTGAGCAAACTCCGGGAGATAATGAAGGACAGGGAAGCCTGGCGTGCTGCAGTCCATGGGGGTTGCAAAGAGCCTGACACGACTGACTGAACCCGATATATCTAAGCACCATTTCAGCATGTAATCTATTGGACAGATAAAAAGCTACGAGATGGTTTGCATTCCTTTTCTCACGCTAAGTCTGGAGTCTGGGGTGCAGCGCAGGCTCAGAGCACAGCTAGGCTCAGCTCAGCCAAGCCACATCTCCAATGCTCGTGGCCCTGTGGCCTCAGCTGCAGCGCTTCTTGCCAGACAGACATCCTGGGAAAAGCTGAGTGGCTGTGGCTGGCTCGGAGCAGCTCCTGGATCCCCGCCCCACTCGGCCAGGTACTGACTCCCCTGAGCAGCCCACCTGTTCTCCCAGGGACACAGCCTCTTGCTTCCCCTCCTCAGTTCTCAGCTCTGTCCTATCCCACACGCTGCTGAGCCCACACTCACACATTCTGACCGCCAGCCCCCAGGACCAGAGAAGGGAGAACACTGCGCACCGCACGTCCTGGCCTGGCACTAAGGACTTCCTGTGATGATGGAAATGTTTCAAAGCTGTGATGCTCGACACAGCAGCATCCGACAAGGGCTGGGGCAACCGAGTACTAGCTGAAGCTCCAATACTTTGGCCACCTGATGCGAAGAACTGACTCATTGGAAAAGACTGATGCTGGGAAAGATTGAAGGAAGGAGGAGAAGGGGGTGACAGAGGATGTGGTGGTTGGATCACCCACTCAATAGACATGAGTTTGAGCAAGTTTTGGGAGGTAGTGAAGGACAGGGAAGCCTGGCACGCCGCAGTCCAGGAGTTCGCAAAGTCAGCCACGACTGAGCGACTGAACAAGGGCAACTGAGGGACTGAGTTTTAACTCTACTTTATATTTACTGAAATGCAAAGAGCCACACTTCTCGCTTCTCCGCCTTTTGGCTAAGATCAAAGGCCTTCCCTGTGGCTCAAATGGTAAAGAATCTGCCTGCAATGCAGGAGACCTGGGTTCCCTCCCTGGGTCAGGGAGATCCCCTGGAGAAGGACATGGCAACCCACTCCAGTGTTCTGGCCTGGAGAATTCCATGGACAGAGGAGCCCGGTGGGCTACAGTCCGCGGGGTCGCAGAGTCGGACACGACTGAGCAACGAACACACAAACACAAAAAGCCACGAACGGCCGGTGGCTCCTGGACTGGACAGGCTACTTCACGCCGCTGTCCTTGCCACCCCGAGTCCTGGCAGGAGCTTAGCAGGGTCTCGGCCCTGGCCACCAGCAGAGTGATCAGGCCATGGCCTTCCTTGCTCAGAGCCCTCCATGGCTCCCCTCTCACACTCAAGGGAACAGCCGGGGTCAGTGTGGTGGCCTGCCAGGCCCTGGCCTACCTCCCGAAACCGTCGCCCCCCGTGGTTTCCGTTGCCCCACCACACTGGCCATCCTGCAGCTCTTGGCTCTACTGGGCCCCCTGCAGCCCCAGGACCTGTCACTGCTGCCCAGATCTGGGTCAGGCGTCTTTGCCATCCGCTCCCTCCCGAACCTGCACGTGCTTATTTTCCCAGCGCTGGGCATCTGGTGACCTTACTGCAAACGTCTGCCCCTCCAGGGTTCCTGCCAGCTCTGTTCACGGACAGCCCCCCTCCCCGCAGCAGCCTTGTGCTCCAGGCACTGAACAGGACACCTCCAACCTGGGCTTTCAGCATTCATCCTCCCTGCTGGGGGGCGGGCCCAGGACCTGGCCGGGCCAATCAGAGCAGGTCTGATTCCAGAGCGCCCTGGGTGCAGAGCCCCGCCTGGACCCTGTGCCCTGAGGGGCCGCTGAGGCCCTCCGAGGGCTGCTCCGAGGATGCCAGGCAGCCATCTGAATGAAGCTCCAAGAGCCGTGCCCGGCAGGAAGTAACACGGGCTCACTATTGTCATTACTCAGTCAAGGGGTCCAGGGCTACATTACTCTCGTTAGCACATCTGTGTGTCCAAGGCTGACCCTGCACCGGACAGCGTGGGGAGCCAGGCAGGGGCTGGGCACGACGACAAGGAAGAAGGCCTCCTGCCCTGGACGGGGCAGTCACGTCCCCTGGTGACCTCTGGGCCCACGTCTCAGATTCCGGAGTTTGGGCCCAGATGCAGCGGGGCTCTGGCTGACAGGAGGCCCCCCGCCATGGTGGGGGAGCTGCGTCTGTGCAGGTGGCTCGGCAGGTGTCCTGTGAGGGGACGCCCCCAGCCAGGGCTGTACTTGTCGCCTGACCACTATGGCTAGGCCTGGGGAGGCAGCACACACTAGGATGCTCCTTTCTTCTGAAAACAGAAGTCTTGTTTTCCTCCTGCTTTTCCCAGCAGACGGGCCCCGCTGCCAGAAGCCAGTACCCGCAGCTGCGGCCGGAGCTCTGAGATGAGGCTCGTCCACTCCGGGGAGGGGGGCACTCTGCACAGCGGTCAGGCTTCCAACAAGGGAGGTCACGGAGGGGTCTCCTCAGGGCAGGCAAGGCGGGGATCAAAGCGCGGGCTCATTCAAGCAGGGGTGAGCGTGGAAGACTCCCCTACGTGACAGCTACCTACAGGCACCTCCCGCTGAAACTCCCACTGGTGCTGGGGCTCGGCTGCCTGTCCCCCTCCCCCGTGGAGGCAGGAGGTGCTCAGGAACTGGGCCTTCGGATGTTATTAGGCGCTAACTTCTGCATTTGTGAGGAGCCTGGTCAGTGCTGGGCACTGTCCCCCCACACACAATTGTAACATGCCTGGGGGCTCTGCCAGGTGAGTCACCGCGGCCAAGGAGGCTGAGGCCGGGCCAGTCTCCCCGGAAGGCTCCTCAGTGCAGGCCGGCACACAGCCGCTCCTCAGGCCCTCGGAGGCAGCTGGTCCAGTATGCGGTAAGGGTTACGACAGGGAAAGACGGTGCACTCAGCCGCACTGTCAGTGACCCTCGCCAGATGGGTCGAGTCCCCTGCACTTCCGATGATCATCCTGGTTCCTTGTGGGGTTCAGTTCAGTTCAGTCGCTCAGTCGTGCCCAACTCTTTGCGACCCCATGAATCGCAGCACGCCAGGCCTCCCTGTCCATCACCAACTCCCGGAGTTCACTCAGACCCACGTCCATCGTGTCCGTGATGCCATCCAGCCATCTCATCCTCTGTCGTCCCCTTCTCCTCCTGCCCCCAATCCCTCCCAGCATCAGGGTCTTTTCCAATGAGTCAACTCTTCGCATGAGGTGGCCAAAGTACTGGAGTTTCAGCTTTAGCATCAGTCCTTCCAATGAACATTCAGGACTGATCTCCTTTAGGATGGACTGGTTGGATCTCCTTGGAGTCCAAGGGACTCTCAAGAGTCTTCTCCAACACCACAGGTCAAAGGTATCAATTCTTTGGTGCTCAGCTTTCTTCACAGTCCAACTCTCACATCCATAGATGACCACTGGAAAAACCATAGCCTTGACTAGATGGACCTTTGTTGGCAAAGTAATGTCTCTGCTTTTGAATATGCTATCTAGGTTGGTCATAACTTTCCTTCCAAGGAGTGTCTTTTAATTTCATGGCTGCAACCACCATCTGCAGTGATTTTGGAGCCCAAAAAAAGAAAGTCTGACACTGTTTCCACTGTTTCCCCATCTATTTCCCATGAAGTGATGGGACCAGATGCCATGATCTTCGTTTTCTGAATGTTGAGCTTTAAGCCAACTTTTTCACTCTCCTCTTTCACTTTCAGCAAGAGGCTTTTTAATTCCTCACTTTCTGCCATAAGTGTGGTGTCATCTGCATATCTGAGGTTATTGATATTTCTCCCGGCAACCTTGATTCCAGCTTGTGCTTCTTCCAGCCCAGCGTTGGGGGGCAGCAAATATGAGCAATTAAAAAACCAGTGTCTACAAACAGCACCCGATGACCAACCTAGATAGCATATTAAAAAGCAGAGACATTACTTTACCAACAAAAGTCTGTCTAGTCAAGGCTATGGTTTATCCAGTAGTCATGTATGGATGTGAGAGCTGGACCATAAAGAAGGCTGAGCACTGAAGAATTGGTGCTTTTGAACTGTGGTGTTGGAGAAGACTCTTGAGAGTCCCTTGGACTGCCAAGGAGATCCAACCAGTCCAACCTAAAGGAGATCAGTCCTGAATGTTCATTGGAAGGACTGGTGCTAAAGCTGAAACTCCAGTACTTTGGCCACCTCATGCAAAGAGTTGACTCATTGGAAAAGACCCTGATGCTGGGAGGGTTTGGGGGCAGGAGGAGAAGTGGACGACAGAGGGTGAGATGGCTGGATGGCATCACAAACTCGATGGACATGAGTTTGAGCAAGCTCCAGGAGTAGTTGGTGATGGACAGGGAGGCCGGCTGTGCTGCCGTCTATAGGGTCGCAGAGAGTTGGACACGACTGAGCGATTAAACTGAACAAACAGCACCCACACACAGAGGGGGAGAGAGACAATTTTATTTGACTTTTTAATTCAGAAGCATTAAATCTTATCAGCGATGTTTTCTGGGAAGAGCAGAATAAAATATATCACTGAGATAACTTTTATTCTGTAATTATTTAAAAGTCTATCGAAATATTTAAATATGGCTGACAGAATCATATTAAAACAACCTAATTTTTTTAAACTGAGCATACAAATTTAGAGCCAAATTCGTGTGTGTGCTCAGTCATGTCTGACTCTGTGACCCCCTGGACAGTAGCCCATCAGGCTTCTCTGTCCATGGGATTCTCTAGGCAAGAATACTGGAGTGGGTTGCCATTTCGTCCTCCAGGGGATTTTTCCAACCCAGGGATTGAACCTGGGGCCTCCTGCATTGCAGGTGGAGTCTTTACCACTAGCGCCACATGTAAATAAACGTAATTAAAATTTACTTGATAAACAAGGACTTACTATAATGGGAAATAATAAAAGAATACAGGTATACATATATGTATGTATAGTCGAATCACTTTGCTGTATACCTGAAACTAACACAGCATTCAAAATCAACTGGACTTCAATAAAAATTTTATTTGCATTTATTTGTGACCTAAAGTAACATTTAACATAGTCATTTCATTTTAAATGTTTAAGAACTGAAGAAAGAGGAAAATAGCACTGGCATTTCTCGTTAATTCACTCAGCATTTAAGAACCTAGCAATACAGTTCACACCATTAGTCAAGTAGCCACTTGGCATTAAATTATTACAAAAAGACAACATACAGTTACTGCATTCCAACCACACTTAAGACCCGCGTTGCTAAAGCCTCTCGAGTCCCCACTGTCTAACTGCCATGTGATTTCTGTCAAGTGCAAATGCCTGGAGGTCCACTCGGGACTCTGGGCACCAGGACTGGGGGTGCTCTGCACCGCGCCCCCCGCTGCCGGCCTCCTGTCACAGGGGTGTCGAGACACCCGTCGTCCCCTCCCCACCCCCAGCCCAGGACGCGGCCACTGTGGGCGCTGCTGCTTCAGATGGTTCTCAAAGCAAACTTGCCTTTCACAATTTTTAATTACAAAGCCTAAGAACCACACACGCTTTTTGTCTGAATACAGAACATGCTTTTGGCTCATCCTGAAGCCACTCTTTATTTGGCGATGGTGGGTCTCAGCTTCGGTGTGTGGGCTCTCTGCAGGGGGTGCAGGCTTCTCTGATGAAGTGCACACGCTTTTCTCTCACTGTGACGAAGTCACTCTTGAAGCATCCTGGGAACCATGGGGCAGCAGCATCTCCTGGCCCCAGCCCCCAGGGGCTCAGGCGGGACCAGAGCCTCAGTCTCTGCCCGGCCCCGCATCGCCCCGCCACCCCAAGGCCCCAGCAACCCTGGCAGTCGGGCTTTCTCCAGTGTGGAGGCCCACGGGGCCCGTTCCTGAAGACCTCTGGCTCCTACCTGTGACTTGCCCCTGACCCTTGCCCAGAGCTTACCTGACTAAGGTTCTGTCCCTTGGAACCTCAGGAGGCCTGCCCCGAGGAGGCAGGTTACGACCCATGCAGCAAGAGCTGTAGAGGGAAGACGTTCTTGGACGAAACAAATACAGGGAGTGGGTCACCGGCCACCAGCTGAAGCCCAGAGTGCACCTGCTCAGTGAGCCCATAAATCCGCTGTCGGGAGGTCCAGGCTAACCGCCGGGACCTCAGCATCTCAGGGTGTCTCAGGACGTCTCAGGACACACCCGCGTCTGCACGGCCACTCACCAGCCCACAGGTGACCATTCTCAAGCTCTCCCTCAGTCTTCACAGAGATGGGAACTCATAACAAGAGGGATCTTTTAACTGTTTGCAATACTGTGAAAAGACACCCTCCAAAATCTCTAGAAATTGATGCACAAAAGGAATTAAAAACCACACCACTGGAAGTTGCTGGGGGATCATGCTCAGTTGGCGAGTCGTGTCTGACTCTTTGTGACCCCGCAGACTGCAGCGCGCCAAGCTTCCTGTCCCTCACCATCCCCTGCGGTTTGCCCAAGTTCCTGTCCATTGAATCGGTGATGCCATCCAACCATCTCGTCCTCTGTTGCCCTCTTCTTCTGTCTTCAATCTTTCCCATTTAAGACTTAAATAATTTGAAAGCCAGTCAATGAGTCTGACTGGATGGGAGCAAGAATTAAAAGCCAGAGAACGAAAAAAAAAAAGCCAAAGAACAGTTCACCCCTCCAGGCTCGCTCACATGGAACCAGGGCCCTGCCTGGCCCCCTAACCCTGCTGCTGTCTCTGCAGACCGGCGGTGTCACCGGGCTGGCAACGGGCTGTGTTGTGCGGTGGCGTGATGAGTGAGACGGGGTTATTCCTGGGAGGCCTGGTGTTTCAGGCTGCTTGGTGCATGCGCTCCACTCCGTGGGGGCCTCTGTGGACACTGGGTTAAAAGCCCACGGAGCTGACGGACCGCGAAGGCTCGCCTGGCACCTTGACATTCCCACGTCCGCCCGTGGGGCCCTTAGCAGCCTGGGGTACAGGGGGGCGGATGTGTGTGCTTCCCCTGGTCTCCAGAATTTCTCCTTGGAGACCATCTTCAGTGGCAGTTAGTAAGCTACAAGAAACCTAGCCTGTTGACCGCTGTCACGCCTCATTTTGGAACAAAAACCTCTGCCTTTCGGTAAAATCCAGATGTCTTGTCTGTCCTTGAGGACATCCCCCCGCCCACCGCCACGGCTCCAGGACACAGCACAGAGGGAGCCTCATCATTTTATAACCACATAACCCTACTTCTAACAATACTGCTTTCACAAGGATTGAAACAAAGGGAATGACCCATAGCAATCTGCTCTGGAAAACCTGGGGAACAGGCTCTGCCTCACCGGGGTAAATGGAGAAAACTCCGAGGCACCCCTTTGGGCCCCTGGGGTCTGTGCAACTCCCAGGACAGCTGCGTGTCTTCAGGGCCTGGACCCGGGATTGCAGTCTCCAGGGCCCACTGGTTGGGGAGGCCATGGTGACACCACACCCAGCCTCCAGATCATCCCCGTCAGTGGAGTCAAATGTCTGCGTCAAAGTCTGTAACGTTTTTATGCTGCTCCCTTCCAAACTGTGCGTGCGCCCTCAGTCGTGTCTGACTCTCTGCGACCCCATGGACTACAGCCCGGGGGCTCTTCTGTCCATGGGATTTTCCAGGCAAAAATACTAGAACAGGTTGCCATTTCCTTCGCCAGGAAAGCCTCCCAGCATAGGGATCAAACGTGCGCCTTCTGCATTAGAGGTGGATTCCTTTACCACTGAGCCACCTGCGAAGCCCTCTCTTTCAAACTGCTGTAATTCAAAAACTCAGAAGACAGTGCTTGCGTTTTATTTGCTATCACCTCGGTGGCCAAGAGCCAGTGTCGAATTCGCAGTCAGGACAGAGCCACATGGGCCTCAGCGTCAGTACCAGGACCCGCGTCCTCCAGCCTGCCCTGCGCTCACAGGTTTCAGTACCCTTGTGAAACGAGTCCCAGAGGCAGCTGCTTCTCGAGGAACCTCAGACGAGGAACCGGCTGGATGGGTGAGGGTGGGCTCCTAACTGCTGGTCTTCTTTTGTTTCGGTCTAAGCTTGTTCCAAATCCTCTCCAGGGCCACTTTTCCCATGAAGAAGGTGATGGCAAAGTTACGCTTATACCAGTCCCTGCAGGGGAACAAGATGAGTACAGGTGGCACGCGCCCGGGACCCGAGGCCAGCAACCAGGCATCTGAACCGCCCCGCCCCTGCCCCGCCCCGCCACAGCACCTCTGCCTTCTCCCACCCTCACTAAGGTCCAACTGTCCACAAAAGCCTGCTCTCCGTGCACCCGGGCTGTCGTCAGGCTGATGTGCCCAGTGGCCCCCCTTCCCACTCCTGGAGGCCGCTGCAGCCCTCCTCTGATTCTGCTAGAAGCTCCAGAAGAGCCTTCAGAAGCCCTGAAGCCCCCAGAGCCCTGTGGCATTCTCCAGGGAACACAGCACAGAGTGATGCGGGCACGACCGCTTGGCAACAGGAGCGGTGCGGACCCTCCTGGCTCTGGCCCCTTATGTGCGTAAGACGCAGATGCCACAAGCACTCCGCCTTGAGACACTAGCTTGTCGCAAATGCCGACACCGTAAAGTTCCGTGTCTTCTTTTTCTAGGTGATCTGGACTTTGGGGCAACTTGTGTTTCTAAAGCTTCTCACTGAAATGAAATACTAGGATGGCGTTACAGGCAGTCACAGGCACACTCGCCTGTGAGTTACTCTACAGAACATGTCGAAACTTGCAAATTCACCACGGGGTCAGCAACTAAATGGGCAGCACTTGGCAGGTTTCCACAATGGAACACGCACATTCCAGACTCCCAGTGTTGAGCCCTTGGAAGCAGAATGCAACAAGCGCCAATGCTTTTCGTCCAAATGAGCCAATGAGGGAACATGGAACTGCCAGTCCACATGGGACTCAAAGGGCTGACTGGATCAGCATGGAAGACACAGAATACCCAAGGGCTTAAAGGCGAGAGGTGAAAACACTAGCTTCCCAGAGCCTTCACAGGACCAGACAGAAATCCCTCTCCACAAGTGACGCGATAAATGGGAAGCAACGCCCGAAATAAATAACAAAGGCTTCTGGGAAAAAGGAAACTGGTATCCCATGGAGACGAAAGTTCTCATGTTGCTAAGGGAAAGCCAGATTCCACTGCAGCATACAGACAACCCGACTGATAAAGTGCAGTGGGAGAGACAGACTAAGCGCTCCCTGTTTCCATAAAGAAAGCAGGGAAGGAGGTGAGCCCACGGGGAGGGGCGCGCAGGCTCCATTACGGCCGCCCCGGTCTCTGCTCCTCTCTCTATTCAGAGGGCCGCAGGCAACAACACGGGGAGCTGGCCTGAGAGGAAGCAGGATGCCGGCCTGCTATGCTCAGGCCAGAAATCAAAGGTCCAGGGAAACCTGGCTTGACTGAGCAATTCTTCCAGTTCAGAGTGACGCATGACAGCATCCGCAAGACTCTGGACGCTGCAGGACTGGGCTTCCCGTCCGAGCGCCACTCAAGAGCTCCTCCAGCCTCGACCACCAGCCCACTCTCCAGGCCCTGCCCCACCGCCCGTTTGGCATGGTCACTGCTCCAGGAATGCCAGAGCAAACCCCGGAACATATCCTGTCACCCTACCTGGGAACACGTGTTACTGTGCATCGTCCAAACGCTTCTTAAACACACAGGACCGCAATACCATCACTCCGTCTGATGAAGTGAACGGTAACTCACCACTCGCAGTCCCTGTGTATTAATGCAACCTCACACAGAGCCGCTGCTGGCTTTCCTCTGTCAGGAAGGAGCATCTCTGTACAGGGGTTTGCCGGAACGAAGTCTCTCTCATTCTGTAACAGTGCCCCCTCCTCTGTAACAGTGCCCCCTCCTCGTTCATTTCCTCAACCCCAGTTACTTGCTGAAATTGCAACAGCTGTCTCGTTGCACCTCCAGATCTGGGAGCTGCGTCCTCACACCCTGACTGACGCACGGCCGGTGAACCACACTCTCCGCACACACCCTTTCGTCTCCTCCCAACAACCTGGCGTCAGACCCAGGGCCGGGCCGACGGCAGCCCCCCTGCGGGTGAGGACCTCACAGCCGCTGCTGGCGGCCTCCCCCTGCGTCTCACAGCCTCGCGCCCAGGCCAGGGCCTCGCCCTGCACGGCATGAAGAGGCCCCGGGAGACCGGGCGCCGTCAGCCAGGCCCAGCCACGGCGGAGTCCCCGTCGGCCCTGCTGCCCAGTGCCTTCGGCAGTTGCAGGTGATTGTGCCCAGATCTAGTATTGCGTCAGGAAAAGAGTCCCTTTCTGACTCACCGCTCCTTCTCTGTCAACAGCCGTCATCCTCGCACGGCTGAAACGGCTTCGTCTCTGGCCTGCGGGAGCCCCTGGTGTTGCCTGCTGGGCCGCTCTCCCTGACCCCACTGGGCTCCGAGCCTCCCCACTTTCAAACACGAGATGCCGTGACCCCTCCGGCTGCCCCTGCCCCGGGCTGTGCTCCGCTCGGCAGCGAGAGTGTGGGCAGAACTCACTGTCTACGCGCGGTGCACACCGCGAGGGGCGGCCGCGCAGTGACTGTGAGCCGGCCACTTTACTTAAAAGGACAAAAACCAAGTTGACAGCAACGTCTACTTTTAACATAGACAAGGATGTTAAATTCAGGTAGCAAAACAATCCTTGCCAACATGGATGTGATTTTCAGATTTTCAGGAAAAAAATAGACACCCACCTGTTATAATACATGTGCTTCTGGAAATTTTTACTTAAAAATTCCTTGTAAAAGTCAGCCATTTCTTCTGCATTCAACGTCGCTTTCTGACCTGAAAATTGAACACAACTGAAACGTTAAGACCCAAGGGGAAGGTTCTACAGACGATTACTAGAGATAACGGATGAGTCCAGCAGGGCTGCAGCGTACACCATCAATATACAGACACCAACTGTATTTTGATACATGGGCGATAAACCATTTGAAAATAAAATTAAAACCATTCTAGGGACTTCCTGGTGGTCCAAGGGGTTAAGAATTGGCCTTGCACTGCCGGGGATGAGGGTTCGGTCCCTGGCCGGGGAACTAAGGCTCCACGTGCCGAGGAGCAGCTAAGCTCCTGAGCTGCAGCTGGGCCTGCCTGCCGCAACGAGGCCCCGGTGCTGCGACTGAGACATAAGGTGGCCAAGCAGACATCCTTCCAGAGGCACGTTCACACCACACTGTGCTCCACCATGCGTGCAACAGCATTCTCTCTCAAAAAACACACGAAGCTAATTACAAAGTAATGCCGTTGGAAACTGCACCAATAGACTTGCTCCATAAAACATCTAATTTGTAAAAAAAGAAGACACAGCATCCTCAAAGTACAAATAAGGGATGCCTGTATAGGATGCCATTTATCTGGAAATGTCCAGAATAGATAAATCCATGGAGACAGAAGTAGAGCGGTGGCTGCCGGGAGTTAGTGGGAGGAGGCAGTTGGGAATGACCGCCAATGGGTACAGACTTTCTTCTCAGGGATCAGACAGTGGTGATGGGTGTACAATCTTGTCAGTACTAGGACTACTGAGCTGTACACTTTTAGAGTGTGCGTTCTGTGGTATGAGGATCATATCTCAGTGATTAAAAAAAGACTTAGGAAGGAAAAACTACCTTCCTCTATCATTAGACCCTGGTCACCTCACGGGAGGAGATGCCCAGCGTGGCGCCTACTCTCAGGAATCCCCCTGCCCCCCTACACGCTCACCAGAAGTGCAAGACCACTCAGGACAGAGGCCACAGCCTGCCGGGGCATGCAGTGGCACTCCTGTGACGCGGGACGGCCCAGCAGACGGGGCTCCGGGCCCAGGAAGGAGGCCGTGCGGGAGGGGCGCTCCGGCTTAGGAGGCCCAAGCGCCTGTACCTGCAGCGTGCACCCATGTGGAGGGCAAGCCCACCCACCCCTGACGGGTGCCGTCTCCAGGGGGAGGCCACGTCTCCCGGCTGCAGAGCGACGCTGACGCTTCCAGCCCACCAGGATTTGGGGGAGACAGAGCCAGAGCCAGGAAGGCAATCCCCGGGCACAGCTTTACAGAAACAGGAGGGACGTGGCCAACGCTGTGCCCACACAGTACACAGGCAAACACAGAGCGCACAGCACAATCGTGGCCGTCCCCAAACAGGAAACAGGGGCCACATCCCCGCCAGTCTGCTGAGCGGCCTGTGCGCCACCTGGACACCCCCTGCCCTGGTGAAGTCCTCGCTCCTCTGACCCAGGCCCCTGCTGCTCCTCAAAACCTCCATCTAGAAGCTCCTCCCCCAACCTCCCCCGCTGCCTCCCCCGCAAGAGGTTCCCCCAGGCCCCTGTGCAAACGACCACTTCGTCTGCCCTCCCAGCTTCCCTCTCCTCCAGGGGTCAACGACCCGGGAGTGCAGAGCGCAGTCACTGCGCGGGGGCCCCCTCCCCCCCAAGGAAACCAGCCCCACAAAGGCGGGGCCACGGCTCTCTTGTCCCCACCAGTCCCCAGACTAGCCTGGATGTGGCAGCTGTTGGATAAATACTGGAAGTCAACCAATGGATGGATGCTAACCAGGCAAAGAGGGGAAACAGCCGCCCGAGGAGAGGGAAGCTGAAGGATCCAGGGAAGGTGACGGTCAAGCTGGCTGGGTCTTGAAGGGTGAATAGGGTCCTGCAGGGCAGAGAAAGGGGAGCGGCCCAGGCAGAACAAATGAGGATCTGCACACAGCAAGTGGGAAGCCCGGTGGGAGGGGCTGGCAGGGCGGGAGCATGGGGGGGCAGCCTCAGGGGGTGGGGCCCCAGCAGCCCTCCAGGAAGAGGCGAGTGGGCGCCCTCCTCCAGCGTCCCCAGCCGCTCCCAGGACGGGAAGAGCGGAGAGGAGGGCAGCGCCGTTCGGGCAGAGCAGGTGGCAGCTCCTGGGACGGGGTTCTGACCCTCACTGGCCTGCAGCCGGCCTGTGGCGTCTCCCGTCTCCACGACCCGGATCGCCACAGCACACCTCATAAGGCTGCTTTGAAACAAAGTGAGTCACGGCTGCGAGGCAGGCAGGCCGGGCCAGAAACAGAGGGCGCACCCATCGCTGCTGCTGGCTGAGGAGCAGGAGCCCCAGGGCGCTGAGGGCAGGCAGGGCGCCCTCCAGCCACTGTCGAGGCTGGGGTCCTGCCCAGACGCTCCCCAGGGCGCTGAGGGCAGGCAGGGTGCCCTCCAGCCACTGTCGAGTCTGGGGTCCTGCCCAGACGCTCCCCAGGGTGCTGAGGGCAGGCAGGGCGCCCTCCAGCCACTGTCGAGGCTGGGGTCCTGCCCAGACGCTCCCCAGGGCGCTGAGCGCAGGCAGGGCGCCCTTCAGCCACTGGTTGAGGCTGGGGTCCTGCCCAGATGTTCCCCAGGGCGCTGAGCGCAAGCAGGGCACCCTTCAGCCACTGGTCGAGTCTGGGGTCCTGCCCAGACGTTCCCCAGGGCACTGAGCGCAGGCAGGGCACCCTTTAGCCACTGGTCGAGGCTGGGGTCCTGCCCAGACGCTCCCCAGGGCGCTGAGGGCAGGCAGGGCGCCCTCCAGCCACTGTCGAGTCTGGGGTCCTGCCCAGACGCTCCCCAGGGCGCTGAGCGCAGGCAGAGCACCCTTTAGCCACTGGTTGAGGCTGGGGTCCTGCCCAGACGCTTCCGGGTGGCGCTCAGCAAAAAGCAGCTGCGCAGTAACTGCTGAGTCGTTCGGATTCCACGCCCGTCAACACTGCAGTGCGACACTGAACTAGTAAACGAAGGAGGTGGGACAACCCACTTCATTACACACTCACCGAGGACCGAGGGGGCGCTTCCATCCTGATAGCACCCCCGCACCCGCACAAACACTCCTGCAGCGAAGGGAGCCAGGGGCGCGAGTCCCGCCACACCTGCCCTACAAACGAGGCTGAATCAGGACAGGCCGAGGTGACGTCACGGTGTTCTGCTTACTGCACTTGAAATTCAATCAACAAGTTTTCTCTACTGCTGAAGAACATTCCAGAGAACGTCTAGAGTCAGAGGGGCCCCGTGGCCTTGTCTAAAATTATCAGACGCTTCCCTGCTGGCTCAGATGGTGAAGGATCCACCTACAATGCGGGAGCCGCAGGAGTCGTGGGTTCAATCCTCAGGTCGGGAAGATCCCCTGGAGGAGGGCACAGCCACCCACTCTCACGGACTGTCACCTGTACAGTCCCGCGGACAGAGGAGCCGGGTGGGCTGCAGTCGCAAGAGACTCGGGAATGGCCGGAGCGACTTAGCATGGCGCAGCGCAGACCCTCGCCACTGTCGGCTCTGAGGGAGAACGCTGCATGGCAGGAGAACCCTTTCTCCAGGGTAAACTCTTAGATATTCTGCGGCCATGGTTTCCCTGCCTCCTAGCATAGGCATACTCCATGCAGCTGAATCCTTCTGGAAGGGAGCTGGGAAAACATCTTCGGCTTGGGTTCAGTTAAGTGTCAAATGAGGGCTGGCTGCTGGTTTAACATGCACTGCAAGATACGGAGTTTGAGCCAGTTTTTTTCTTGGAGTTACATTATTCATCTGTAGGTGTCCTGTTACTCCTGCGAATTTGTTACGGCTTCATTTCAGAGAGTCCAGACTGCCTCCCCACCTCTGCTACAAATGCCCCCAGCCTGCTGTCCACTGCTAACGTGTCTGCCTGCCCGGCCCTCGGGCCTCCTGGGCATCGGGTATGAGTCTGCTGCACTCAGTGGACAGAACGTGGCCTGGGAGGAGCCTCAGGCTGGCGACTTCCTCGGACTTGGGAGAGAAAGCCCGTTCACAGCAAGAGAAGCCCGAAGCGGGGGCAGAGCGGAGTGCACACGAGAGCGGGGGGCACCGGGGTCAGTGCGGCCTGCGCCCGGGTCTGAGCACCTCCCTGTATCCTCAGCTAACTCTCCTTTCCAGAAGGAGAGACCACGGCGAACGCTGCCCAAGCCAGACAGTGTTGGTTCTGACCTTCTAGAATCCTTTGCCTTTACTGACGAGCGCGGGGACTCGCCGCCACTCCAATAACGGCGGCAGCTTTTGTCCTCTTGGACTCTCTATAGCTGGGAGTGATGTACTTTGCTTCTTACTCCAGGAACAACTGACTCTTAATAACTAACCTGATCCATTTGGAATATATTCAAATTACAGGGAGCATGAATCTAAATTGATCCTTTTGGGCTAAAAGCACTTACTTTCTCCAACATCATTTATTACACAAACCACCTCTTCCCTGGGTTCTGTGGGACCCCTACACTCAGGCATCACACACGCGGGTTCCGGCTCAAGGGGGCGACACAGCCGCTACCCCCCCCCCCCCACACACACACCGCGTCTCCCTCGCTGCAAGCTCGTAACTGTCTGAACGGCCAACAGGGCGGGCAGCTCCCTCCCCGAGGCCTTTCTTCAGTACATTCCTTCCTGTTTTCTTACCAGACTAATCTGAAATCTAATCAAGGCCCATCTTTCAGTGCTCAGTCACGCCATCCACAATAGTAACAAAAGACCCAGAACAACCTCCCCGTCTGTCAGGAGAGGGCTGTGGCCGTGGCCTGGGACCCATTCTCCGGACGGTACCTGGCCCCTCCACTTACTCACTGTGTGACTGTGGTCAAACAGCTTGCCCTCAGGCACCTCCTCCACAAAACGGTAAAAGTCACAGTTGTGGTTGCTCAGTCGGTCAGTCATGTCCGACTCTGCGACCCCTTGGACTACAGTACCCCAGGCTCCCCTGCCCTTCACCGTCTCCCAAACTCACGTCCATGGAGCTGGTGATGCCGTCCAACCATCTCGTTCTCTGCCGCCCCCTTCTCCTCCTGCCCTGGATCTTTCCCAGCATCAGGGTCTTTCCCAGTGAGTTGGCTCTTCGCATCTGGTGGCCAAAGCACTGGAGCTTCAGCATCACCCTCAGTCCTTTCGGAGAGTAATGGTGACTAGCAGCGCCCACTCCAGGAGCCACTGCAGGAAGCAGCAGAGAGTGCGTGCCGATGGCGGGGCAGTCCTGGGGTCAGAGCCGCCTCTCCAGGCTTTGGGAGGAGAGCCCGCCTCACCTCGACGCCCCCGCCCTGGCCTCACACTTGGAGGAGGATTCGATGGGAGTGTGCAAATGTGAGATAAAACGTCTCAGCTGTACCTGCTTGTGGTTTAGCTTTGTATTTGAAAAAAAAAAAGAAAAAAAACTTGAAGACTGTCATCATAAAAAATAAAACAAAAATTAAAATATTTATTGCTGGGGACGTCCCTGGTCATCCAGCGGTTAAGAATCCGCTTGCCAACGCAGTGGATGCAGGTTAGATCCCTGGTCAGGGAACTAAGACCCCACACCACAGCTAGAGAGAAGCCTGTGCACGGGATCAGAAGATCCCTCATGCCACAGTGACGGTCCTGATGCAACCAAAGAAATTAATTTAGAAATACATTTATTGCCCAGCAAACAAACAACAAATAAAACCTGCTGGGACACCACACCTGGGCTGGCTCCACCATCCCCAGCCCCGGATCCTACGGTGAACAGACAGTGACAGTGCTCCAGCCCAGCACAGGCCTGGCTTTAGGGGTCAGTGGTCTCAGGTTTCCCATCAGAATGTTAAGCAGGAGATGTCTGCTTAACCACCAGTACATAACGTCACTCAGGTCTAACATCAACAGCTGGAGAAAACGATGAAAGGTTATTTTGAGCACTAGACTCTCCATCCACAAAGAAAGGCCAGCACAGCAAGCAGGGGGAGCCAAGTGCAGCCTGAGCCCAGCACATCAGGGGCGCAGCCTGGGGGCGAGAGAGGGGCGAGACGGCAGGGGCCGGGCCGGCCTCTGATCCACATGGAGGGGCACGGCTGTCCTTCTGCCGCCACAGGAAATCTAAATGCCTAAACAAGCTGAGGGGCAACTGTCAAAGCTGCATTTTGTAGAAGAGTCTGGCTACACTGCAAAGAATGGATTTCAGGCAAGAGGGTTAAACTACAGCCTGTAGGCCAAACCTGGCCTACACCTGGTTTTGTAAACAAAGTTTTATTGGGGCAAGTTCACACCCATTAACTTATGTATTTTCTACAGCTGCTTTCACAGACCAACAGTAGAGTTGAGTAGTTGAAGGAGAGACCCTCATGGCCAGGAAGGACTCAACTATTTACTATCCAGCTCTTTACAGAAAGCTTGAAGACCCCTGATTCCAAGCCTGGGGGCCAGGGAGCCAATCAGAAGATCCTGCACTAGGCAGAGTAACCGGGGCCTGAATCACAGCCCTGTTTCCCGGACGGGGGGCAGCAAAAGTGCGGAGCAACGTCTCAGAGGAAAACTGGGGGGGGCAGACCACAGGGTGGGGAGGGGCTTTCAGGGTGACCCCGCGGCCTCCAGCTCGTGGCCGGTGGGACCAGGAGGAGAGGCCAGGGCAGGAGACAGAGGCTGCTGAAGCCACGGGACCTCGGGATGGAAGTCCAAAGGTCAGCAAGCAGTCATCGACTGGAAGGACCCAGAATGATGAGAGGGCTGACCTCGCCCAGAGGGAGAAGAGGGAACGTGGGGAGGATGGACACACATCCCACCGAGAACTTGCCTGCCCCACGGAGCCAGACCCGTCCCCGGAGCTTCTGCTGCTTCATTCAACACCCCCCAGGCCCCTGCTTCCCTTCTCGGCCGTGCAGAGACAAGCGGGATCTTGGTTCCTCGGCCAGTGGTCCAACCGGCGCCCCTGCAGTCTGCCACGGAAGCCCCCTGCAGCCTTTCTTCCTCCTCTTGCCATACAGGTGCCCCAGCAGGGCAGGGAGCGCAGGAGAAGAGCAGACTGACCTGATGCAGCTCTCAGATCCAGGCCTTTGGCTTTGAGTCTTGAGCGAACAAATTCTTCTTTTTCCTGAAAGAAGACAGCTATCAGAACTCCCTTTCTTCGTCTCTCTGTTCCCTTGGCTGGGACAAGCTCTCAGCGCTCTGGAGAAGTCTGGATGTGGGTCTCCCGAGAAGCAGTCCATCTCAAAGCCCGTTTTAAACCATCTCAACTTAGTTAAAAGTTCCGTGCTTGAGAGAGGATTCGAAAATGAGAGCTTTAATAAACTTAGGCAGACACTGTTTGTTTAGAAAGCCACAGAAAATAAATATACTCCATTTGACGTAGCCTGCCCAAATGGATAAACACGCACCGCCTAAGTCTCCCTTCTGGATTAGAGCAGTTAGACTTCTTTCTCACGCAGCTTACTGATGAGCATGCTGTTACGGACTCTGAATTCTCGGGAAGAAAGACCACACACACAGGCTGTCGTGAACACACGCACAGGCGTGCGTGCACGGGAGTGCGCAGCTCTAGCTCCGGCCCTCCTACTCACTCCCTTTAGCTCTTGGAGTCTCAAGACCTGTGAGTCTATGAAGGACCAATGTTTCTTCTCTGCAGTTACATACTGATTTTAAACTTCTAGGTATATACACCCACGTGTATGCATGGAGGGGAGGGACTGAGGAGCTACCAAGGAGCTGAAAGGCAGAGCAGCTACTAAAGATCCAGCGCCCCCAAGTGGCCAACTGTATTATTGCACTTTCTGGCCTGAAACCTAAACATACCTTGTGAAAAGTCAAATTCTGGTCTGCCCAGAACCGTTGGTTCCATTCTTGTGTTTCCTGTCTCAATTCTCTTAGCTTTTGTTCCAACGGTGACTCATTTTCAGGGATGTAAAAGTGAATCGGTCGAAGGTTTGAATATTTATCCGGAGGTCCTATCCAATCATGGTGAGATTTTCTTGGAGGGCAGAATCTTGAGACCTTCAACAAAAAGCGTGGAGTTAACATACAACTAAATGGATCTCTAGTATTATATAACATATTATAAAACGAACAGTCCGGATTTATTAAAGACCCTTGTTAGCTTCCTCTTTTTAAGACTATGTGCCAGAGATATCCAAATTAAAAGAACTATAATAAACAGCATTAACACAAACAGTTCATTCAGTTCAGTTCAGTGGCTCAGTTGCATCTGACTCTTTGCGACCCCATGGACTAAAACACGCCAGGCTTCCCTGTCCATCACCAACTCCCGGAGTTCACTCAAATCCATGTCCGTCGAGTCGGTGATGCCATCCAACCATCTCATCCTCTGTCGTCCCCTTCTCCTCCCGCCTTCAATCTTTCCCAGCGTCAGTCTTTTCCAATGACTCAGTTCTTCGCATCAGGTGGCCAAAGTATTGGCAGTTTCAGCTTCAGCATCAGTTCTTCCAATGAATATTCAGGACTCATTTCCTTTAGGATTGACTGGTTGGATCTCCTTGCAGTCCAAGGGACTCTCAATCAAGAGTTTTCTCCAACATCACAGTTCAAAAGCATCAGCTCTTCGGCGTTCAGCTTTCTTTACATTCCGACTCTCATATCCATACATGACCACTGGAAAAACCATAGCTTTGACTAGACAAACCTTTGTTGGCAAAGTAATGTCTCTTTTTAATATGCTGTCTAGGTTGGTCACAGCTTTTCTCCCAAGGAGTAAACGTCTTTTAATTTCATGGCTGCAGTCACCATCTGCAGTGATTTTGGAGCCCAAGAATATAAAATCTCTCACCGTTTCCACTGTTTCCCCATCTATTTGCCATGAAGTGATGGGACCTGATGCCATAATCTTAGTTTTCTGAATGTTGAGTTTTCAGCCAGTTTTTCACTCTCCTCTTTCACTTTCATCAAGAGGCTCTTCAGTTCTTCACTTTCTGCCATAAGGTGGCATCATCCACATATCTGAGGTTATTGATATTTCTCCTGTCAATCTTGATTCCAGCTTGTGCTTCACTCAGCCCAGCATTTTGCATGATGTACTCTACATAAGTTAAATAAGCAGGATTACAATATACAGCCTTGATGCACTCCTTTCCCGATTTGGAACCAGTCTGTTGTTCCGTGTACATTTCTAACTGTTGCTTCTTGAGCTGCATAAAGATTTCTAGGGGGCAGGTCGGGTGGTCTGGTATTCCCATATCTTGAAGAATTTTCCACAGTTTGTTGTGATCCACACAAAGGCTTTGGCGTAGTGACTATAGCCATGAAATTAAAAGATATTTGCTCCTTGGAAGAAAAGCTATGACAAACCTAGACAACATATTAAAAAGCAGAGACATCACTTTGCCAACAAGGTCCGTATAATTAAAGCTATGGTTTTTCCAGTAGTCATGTATGGACATGAGAGTTGGACCATAAAGAAGGCTGAACGCAGAAGAATTGATGCTTTCCAACTACGGTCCTGGAGAAGACTTGAGAGTCCCTTGGACTGCCAGGAGATCAAACCAGTCAATCCTAAAGGAAATTAACCTTTAGGTTAATGCTGAAGCTACAATACTTTGGCCATCTAATGCGAAGAGTCAACTCACTGGGAAAAGACCCTGATGCTGGGAAAGACTGAGGACAGAAGGAGAAGGGGGCAAAAGAAGATAAGATGGTTGGATGGCATCACCGACTCAATGGGTATGAGTTTGAGCAAACTCTGGGAGATGGTGATGGACAGGGAAGTCCGGTATGCTGCAGTCCATGGGGGCACAGAGAGTCAGACATGACTCAGTGACTGAACAGCAATACCACCAAGCATGCTCAACAACGGCGCTGGAAGAGTTTACATCCTCAGACCAAAACCAGCGTCAACCTGTGCTTTATACCAGCAATACCACCAAGCATGCTCAACAACGGCGCTGGAAGAGTTTACATCCTCAAGACGAAAAACAGTGTCAACCTGTGCTTTATACCATGTACAAAAATTAACGCAAGACGGAGCAAAGACCTAAAATGAAAAATGCAATCCATAGAATTCCTAAAACACAGTAAAAATCCTACACCCTTATATTAGGCAAAGATTTCTCACATACAACACCAGAAGCACAATCCACAAAACAAGGAATAAATGACCTGGACTTCACCAAAGTTAAAATCGTCTTTTCTCCTAAAGATACTATTAGGAAAATCAAAAGACAAGCCACAGGCTGGGAGAATATACATGCAAATCCATAAAAGGACTTGTTTCTAGAATATACAAAGATGTCTCAAAACTCCACAATAAGAAAACATAACACCCAATTTAAAAATGGGAAAAATATATAAAAGCTTCCCAGGAAGACATAAAGATGGCAAACAAGCATTTAAAAACAAACAAACACTCAACATCATGAGTCAAAAGGGAAATGCAAGTCAGAACCACGAGATGCCACTCCACTCCTATTAATACGGCTATAAAAAAATAAAACCTGCCAAAACAAGAGCTGTCAAGAATGTAAAACAATCAAGCTCTTAAATATCGCTTGTGGCAATGCAAAATGATACAACCACTTTGGGAAAAAAGCCTGCACTCCATTATAAAATTAAACACACTCTTAACATACAAGCCAGCAACCCCTTCCCAGGTTGTTTACGCAAGGTGCAGGAGTACATATGCTCACACTAAAACCTAGATATGACTGTTTAAAGTGGCTTTACGTATAACCGCCAAAATCTGGAAGCAGCCCAAATGCCTTTCTGCTGCTGAGGGGGAAACAGCACGGCGCATCGGTGGGACAGAGGCCACTGGCGAGGAGGCCACAGGCAGCGTGGGCGGCTCTCAATGGCACCAGAAGGCCGCACACTGATGAGTCTGTTGCCCAAGCAGAGCCAGTGATTTCACAGACTAGCGCAGGTCGCCAGGGCCGCGTGTGCTCTGCAACGGCCGCCTTGGCAGGAGCAGCGCGGGAGAGAGGCGAGGCCAGGGGAGCTCAGCTCTCTGCGGGGGCCTCAGCCTTCTGTCCACGGAGTGGCCTGACCATCTCTTAGGTCCCTAGACTCAACCCCTGACAGCTAAAGGACCAAGTGGAGACTGAGAAAGGAAACCAAGTCACTGTTTAGGAAACACTGACAGTTTTCGCTTGGATGGCCTCCACTAATCACCACCAACCCACAGCAAGCATCGTGAGAACTTGGCACTGACTGAAGCAGACAGCTAAACACAGCACCACCGGCCGGCATCCTACTCGCCTCGGAAGCTATGACCTTCCTAAATCGTCTAAATTCCCAAGCAGTCTAAAAACAGGAAGAGTTTAAAACACGACCAGGATAGCATCAGGTTTGGTCGGAAGTGGGTTACAAAGCTTGGTGCAGGCTCTCAGCATGAACAATTCAGACCACAGAGAGCGTTGCAGGAGGTTGCGTCTGCTCTGCCATCACTACCCAGGGTTCCGCAGGTCCAGTTATAAAACACCCAGGTCACCTGCTCATGCGGAAAGCTTTCCTTCTCATCTGAGAATGCAGTATTAGGACGGCACTGGAATTCATGATATTTTATTAAAACCTGTGGTAGGTTCAGTTCAGCATCTGAATGCTTCAGTTCAGTCGCTCAGTCGTGTCCGACTCTGCGACCCCATGAATCGCAGCACGCCAGGCCTCCCTGTCCATCACCAACTCCCGGAGTTCACTCAGACTCATGTCCATCGAGTCGGTGATGCCATCCAGCCATCTCATCCTCCGTCATCCCCTTCTCCTCCTGCCCCCAACCCCTCCCAGCATCAGAGTCTTTTCCAATGAGTCAACTCTTTGCATGAGGTGGCCAAAGTACTGGAGCTTCAGCTTCAGCATCATTCCTTCTCAGAAAATTATTTTGAGTCTAAAATAAGTGAATGAGCAGGAAATCTTAAAAAGTATATAGGATTCCCTCAGACCTTCAAAGTTTTCTAGGAAAGTATCTTTTTAAAAAACTTTCAAAATTTTAAGGACCCTTGACAGATTAAGTAAAAAAAAAAATAGCTTTTGAGTGGGGAAAAAAAGATTGATAGAAAATGTTCAGTCACTAAAAAGAAGCTATTATTGAGTAACAAGTTAAAGATTTGATGACAAGTGAAATACAGCCTAAAATTCACCAAAATTGACCCAGAAGTAACGGAGCTTAAGACGCTCCTGGCAGTTCAGTGGCTAAGACGCCACACTGCCAGTGCAGCGGGCCCGGGGTCAATCACTGATGGGGAACCTGGATCCCACATGCCCCACAGCATGACCAAATAAATAAATAAAAATACACTGAAAAATAATAATTCTGTCCCATTAGCCTCATTTCTGAGCAATGAATATTAACTCTTAGCAGGTTCTAATGCCTCCAATACTTTTTTTTTTAATCATCTTCTGACTTTTGGAGAATGAAGCTGCTAGAACTAAAACCTTCTACCCATTTCATGCTAACTGATTTCATGATTGATACATTTTTATTAAGATGAGTTTTTCTCACAGCTGCAGAAGCAGTAAGAGCCTGTAGCGGATGAAAGTTAAAAGGGAATCTCACGCTATCTTTGGAGAAACCTCCTTCTTTGTGGCTCAGAGAATAAGCTTACGGAGCTCCAGGCTCAAGCAACACTTAACTCTGGCGTCCTCACACCAGGCCCAGTGCGGACGGAAACAGCTTGCAGCTGCACCAGCCTCCGCCCGCGGCGGCGTCTCCAGGCCCAGGGCAGCAGGCAGATGGCTCCAGCTCCGAGCTCAGCCAGCGGGAGCAGCACCAACTGCCTCCAGACTGCAGGTCCCCACGGCCACCAACTCTCCAGACTGCAGCCAGAACAACCTCTCCGCAGCACCCACCCTACCTGTGCCAGCCCTTCCCTTCAAATCCTTCAGTGACCACTCATCCCCCTCAGGACAAAGTCTAAAATCCTCACCCAGGTCTAGCAGCCAGGCCTGCCCACCTCTCCCTCCTCGGCCTGAACGGAACTTCATGACAACAGGGCCGACTTCAGACCTCGACCCTCCACAGGCCTCGGGGTCCGTTCCGGGGTGCATCCCCAGTGTGTCCTGAGCCCCCTGGGAGGTGAGGAAACACAGCTGTCTCCCACTGGATGGCAAGCCCACGGGGGCAGGAACTGCACCCTCTGGAGGAACAGGTGCGCGTGGAGGGATGCTCTTCCCAGCTGCTAAAAATCTTTTCTGTTCCTTTGCTCTACGATTACGCAGAGAAACCCCTTCGTCTTCAAAAAGCCTGATTTGCATGAAGGCCCGGTGGAGAGACATCCAACCGGTGTAACTAGACCCGCGCTGAGCAGCTCTGAGCCGGCTGGAAGCTGCAGCCACCAGGCTGCTCCTTACGGAACTGCGGGTTCTCTGGCGCACTCTCCAAGGCTGCACAGCGCAGACGCAGAAGCGAGCGGACCAGCTGCGTGCTCTGGAGGACAGCTTAGGTGAGGCGGAGGTCCGGGGAGGCCCAGGCGCTGGTGGGCAGGTCAGAGCTGCGGGAGAGGGGAAAGCCAGGCTGAACACTGCTGGCGAGGGGCAGAGGGAGCCAGGACACGTCTAGGCACAGCCGTCACCTCCCGTGGCCGGTGCGCACTCCACACCAGACTAGCTCGGCACGGCTGTTTCACTCTGCATTCGTTTCTTCTTGCAGACTCAAGACATCTTTACCTGTGACCATTCTTATTTTCGTTTGGTTCCTCTCTTGGTGTCACTGGGAAGCAAAGCTGAGCCATAAAGAGGCACAGCCAGAGTGGAGAGTTTCATATGAAGGCCCAGCCAGTCCCCATGAAGGGCTGAACTCATTGTTCGTGTGTGGAAGGAGCAGGGCCCCCGACAGGCAGAAAGGCAACCGCATCTGCTCCTCAGACCGAGACTAGGTTCCTCACCAGCAGGGGCGAAACATGCCGACTCGACACCAGACTGCCTTAAGAATCCTTTTTAGCAAAGGCAGGACTGCAACGCAGATCTTTAATGGTTTATCCGTTATTCTAAGAACAATATATGGTTACCACATTTTCCTTTTAAAAAAGCCCTTTAAAAAAAAACAAACTACTTTTATGCAAGTATTTCTGGACTTTTCCCGCACAGCTTTTGCATCTGTGATACTCAGGTGTTCTCAGAAACTAAGGGCGATTCACACAAAGGGGCCCAGTGAGCGGAGGCAGAGACAGGCCTGGGCCCTGCACGGTGAACTCCCCCCGCAGGCTGGGGGCTCCCTTCCCCTTCAAGCAGGCCGGGGAGGCTGCAGAGCAGGCCTGGGAGGAGCCAGCCCGGCAGGCAGCAGGCAGGTGGGGGGCGGTGCGGGACAGAGGTTCCACCCTAACGGTTCACGGTTACCTTGCAGAACCGTACCCCACTTGTCCCGACAGGACACTGAAGAAATGTCTTCTTCTCCTATGAAGAAATGTTCAAGAAACCACCCCAAGCTGCCCACACGTGAAGAAGCAGGTCAAAGAGGTGCAGGCGTGTCGGCGACCGTCCCTAGGCATCTCTGAGTTATTGCTGATAAACTGCTTTACAGTTTATATGTGAACTCTGTGAACTGACTCCTTCAATCATTCTCAGTTTTCCATTATAATTTGAGAGATCGTATCTTCAATTATGGTGGAAGCAGTTCCTCTGCTCTCCCCTATAAACATCCATTCTGTCTTTGTTCCCCCAAGAACTGCTATTTAAAAGGGAGGAGACGGAGCAGCTTCGGGGAGGAAAAGAATCCCTTTGAGGTTTGAATAATTACCATAATTTACAGTTCTCACAGCAAAAGCACACGAGGCCCAGCTTCCTGAGGCTGGGCTGTGCTGGGCTGTGCGTGGGAAGGCGCTCGAGAGCCGTCAGACCTGCCTGCTCTGCCTGGGCACACTGCGCTCTTGTGACTGGGGGTGGGGTGGAGGCGAACCTTCCAGCTTTTTCTCCAGTTGTAAACTGCCAAGCCCGGCAGCCCCACGCCGGCGTCTTCTGGTCCAGCTCTGCGGGCACAGCCTGGCTCTCCACCCCTCTGCATCACAGCAGGCTCCTGAGCTTGGCCGGCACACTCCTACCCCGGGCCTCGCCTTCTAGAAGCCAGGACTTGGAGCAGGGCGCCCTCCTTCCCAGAAGTGCCTGCACACAACACAAAGCTTCTCGGAGTTAGCATTTCACAGCCAGCCATGGGGACATCGACGGGCAATAGTGAAAGGAACAAACATTGGCAAGATTCAGTGTGCTTCCGTGTGTTTCCTGGCCTAGAGTCCTAACTCCTCTGGGGTGGGGACTGAAAACCTTTGGGAGGGTTGGAGCCTCCCACTGTAGACGGATGCTAGACAAATCAGCACTCCAAATTCAGCACAGAAGGGCCAGTGCATCGCAACCAAGCTGGGTTTACGCTGGGGGCACAAGGTTGGTCTAACATCAGAAAATCAGTCATCGATGAAGTACCCTTCTGAAAATAAAAAAGTCAAACCTCCACGAAGTCAGGGCTCTAGAACACAGCCGTCTCTTTACAAGAGACACACAGTTACATTACACCTTGGGAAGGCAGTCGGCAAAATCCAAAGGACACACTCCCCTGAGCCCCCCGGATAAACTGCTTGAGAAAAGGAAAAGGAGGGCTCCTTGGTGGTCCAGTGGCTAAGACTCCGAGCTCCCAACGCAGGGGACCCGGGGTTCAATCCCTGGTCAGGGAACTACATCCCACATGCCTCGACTAAGAGTTCGCATGCTGCAGCTAAGACGTGGAGCAGCCAAATAAATAATTTTTTAAAAAAATGTTATCGGAAAGGCACAGAGGCAAACCCTACAGATTAAAAGACAGCTAAAAGGATATTACTCAATCGTAGTGTGTAGACCTAATGTGGATCCTGACACAAGCGAACTGTAAAAGGAAACATTTCTGATATTTCTAAGACAAAGAAATTTGAACATTCAAAATTTGCTGGGATTAAGGAATTACTGTAATATTTCAGGTGTGACAATGGTATTTAGTTTCATATAAATATATCTGTATCTTTTAACGATTCATACTGAAGTACTTACAAAGGAAATATGATGTCTGCTATTTGCCACAAAATTATCTGGAAGTGGGGACTGGATGGGGTAAGGATGAAATAAACAGCCATGACGGGGTAGCTGCAGAAGCAAGGTACTGGACACAGAGCAGTTCTTCATATTCTGCTGCTGCTGCTGCTGAATCGCTTCAGTCATGTCCGACTCTGTGCGACCCTATGGACTGCCATCTGCCAGACTCCTCTGTCCGTGGGCTTCTCCAGGCCAGAATACTAGAGTGGGTTGCCACGCCCTCCACCAGGGGATCCTCTCCACCCGGGGATCCAAACCGGGTCTCCTGCACCGCAGGCAGATTCTTTACTGCTGAGCCACCAGCGAAGACCCATATTCTTCTACCTTCGCACATTTTAAATTTCCCATTAGAAACAAAAAAAAGGGACACCCAACAAACCAACATAATTTTCTGCATTAACAGAACAAGGGAACTCACGTGACCATCTCCACAGGTGAGGAAAAAGCATCTGGGAGCGTTAGACCCTGAAGTAAGCGTGGGCCAGCCCTGGCTTCAGTCCTGACTCTGGGATGCCAGGCAAGTCCCTTTGGCTCTCCAGGTCCCAGTCTCCTCACCTTCATGGTGAGAGAGTGAAACTATGTGGTCTTCAAAGTCCTCCCACCTCAGCCTTGTTTTCCAACTATTTACTGAAAGTCTTCTAAGTACTAGAGATGCCACGTTAACCTTAACAGCCGACGGCCTGCTTTCTCACCAGCTCCCCATGCGTCCCGAGTTTCACCTTCCCATGGAGTTCGCTCCAGATCTAACCTTGGGAAGCCTGGCACTCCTGCTTCGGTTTTGGCTGCCCTGGGTCTTCACTGCCACACACGGGCTTTCTCCGGCCGCAGCAAGAGGAGGCCACTCTCCAGTCTCGGAGCACGGGCTCTGGTCATGGGCTCAGCAGTTGTGGGGCACGGCCTTTGTTGCCCCACGCCATCTGGGGTCCTCCTGAACCAGGGATGGAACCCACGTCCTCTGAACTGGCAGGCAGATTCTTAACCACTGGACAACCAGGGAAGTCCTGGAGATCAGTCTCCTTGATGAAAACGGGACACAAAATGTGACATCAGAAGTTCCCATTCTCTGTCGTTGGGACACATTACCTCTCTCTGCTGGGGGCCTGTTTCTTTGCTCTTGTTCTTCTAAAAACTACTAAAAGAAATATTTTAATTAATCTTCCTTTAAATAAAGGAACTAAAACATACATATTCCTATGTGTAAGCATTATGATCTTGAAAAAATTATTCAATCTTACTGTAAAAGTAAGTAATTACTGAAAAATAAATACTCAATATTTAACTTATATGCCGAGTACATCATGAGAAAGGCTGGGCTGGGTGAAGCTCAAGCTGGAATCAAGATTGCTGGGAGAAATATCAATAACCTCAGATATGCAGATGACACCACCCTTACGGCAGAAAGTGAAGAACTAAAGATCCTCTTGATGAAAGCGAAAGAGGAGAGTGAAAAGGTTGGCTTAAAACTCAACATTCAGAAAACTAACATCATGGCATCTGGTCCCATCACTTCATGGCAAATAGATAGGGAAACAGTGGAAACAGTGACAGACTTTATTTTTGGGCTCCAAAATCACTGCAGATAGTGACTGCACCCATGAAATTAAAAGATGGTTGCTCCTTGGAAGAAAAGCTGTGACCAACCTAGACAGCATATTAAAAAGCAGAGACATTACTTTGCCAACAGAGGTCCATCTAGTCAAAGCCATGGTTTTTCCAGTAGTCATGTATGAATGTGAGAATTGGACTATAAAGAAAGCTGAGCACCAAAGAATTGATGCTTTTGAACCGTGGTGTTGGAGAAGACTCTTATGAGTCTCTTGGATTGCAAGGAGATCCAACCAGTCCATCCTAAAAGAAATCAGTCCTAAATGTTCATTGGAACATGAATTTCATGCTGAAGCTGAAACTCCAATACTTTGGCCACCTGATGTGAAGAACTGACTCATTTGAAAAGACCCTGATGCTGGGAAAGATTGAAGGCAGGAGAAGGGGAAGACAGAGGATGAGACGGTTGGACGGCATCACCGACTTTATGGGCATGAGTTTGAGTAAACTCCGGGAGTTGGTGATGGACAGGGAGGCCTGGAGTGCTGCAGTCCATGGGGTCGCAAAGAGTCAGACACAACTGAACGACTAAACTGAACTGAATTATCCAATCTCATCTGTAAATAGGGATGATCAAAGCACCTACTGAACACAATTGTGACGTTCAATTAAAATATGCAAAGCTTTCAGAACAGTGCACGCAAATGCTTGAGAAATGTTAACTATAAGTATAAATGTCAATGAAATTCAGACTATAAGCAAATATTAATACATATAACATGTAGCCGTGGTTCTCTAACTTGTGAACTCATTAGACTTGAACCCAAGAATCCTGATGTTTTAAGGGAGCCCAGCCTGGCGCTCTATGGTAATCTAGAGGGGTGGGACACAGAGAGGGGAGGGAGGGAGGGAATATATGAATAATTATGGCTGGTTCCCACGGATGGAGGAGCCTGGTAGGCTACAGTCCATGGGGTCGCAAAGAGTCGGACATGACTGAGCGACTTCACTTCCACGGCTGGTTCACGTTGTTGTATGGCAGAAACTAACAAACACTGTAAAGCAATTTTCCTCCAATTAAAAAATAAATTAAAATTTAAAAAGAATCCTGATGATTTATCTTAACAAAACCGGGGGAAAAACAACTAGACAAATGGAGAATATAAGTAAATATCCTGATGCCCAGACCAACCACATGAGACTCTCCGGGGGAGGGTCCCAGTACTTTTTACTCTTCCAGATGATTCCAAACATGCAGGCAAAGGTGTAAAACAATGATATAAACAACAAAGATAAAGAATAAGCAGGTATGACACAGCTAGAGAACATGTGACCTGACAGCTGAGTTTAAGTTGGATTTCGAAGGAAAAGTGGTGCTTAACGCTAAGTTCTATACTGTTTTTCTACGAAAAACTGGTAGTCAGAGAATTCCCTGGCAGTCCAATGGTTAAGACTCTACATTTTCACTACTGAGGGCCCAGGTTTAATCCCTGTCCAGGTAACAGATATCTCACAAGATGTGCTGTGCAGCCAAAAAATAATAATAATGATAATTTTAAAAAAGCTGGTAGTCTGGGGCTTTCCTGGTGGCTCAGTGCCAAAGAATCCTGCCAATGCAGGCAACATGGGTTCCATCCCTGCTGTGGGAAGACCCCACGTGCCGTGGAACAACTAAGCCCGTGGGCCACAACCACTGAGCCTGTGCTCTGGAAGCCACGCTCCGCAACAAGAGAAGCCTCAGCAATGAGAAGCCCTGCCACCTAGAGAGTATCCCCCACTTGCTGCAACTAGAGAAAAGCCTGCACTGTAACAAGACCCAGCACAGCCAATAAATAAACAAAATTTAAAAACAAAACAAAAAAATCCAGGGACTTCCCTGGTGGTCCAGTGACTAAGAATCCACCTTGCAATGTAGGGAACACAGGTTCAATCCCTGGTCAGGGAACTAAAATCCCACATGCCGTGGAGCAACTAAGCCACTAGGACCTGATGCAGTCAAATAAATTAATCAATTAATTAACAAACAAACTGATAGCCAGAGATGAGAGGTAAATAAATCTTGTAGATCCTAAAAGCAGACCTCCTTAACTCAAGTGAAGAACAAAGAATTAAAAAAATACATAGAATGAAGTAGAAATACAGGATTAAAATATATCTCTTTAGATTAAAAAAAAAAGATTTACAGCCTGTGACTTCTAAGAAGACCTCATATTTAAAATCAACAGTCTCTCTGGCCTGCAGGAACTGAATTACCTAGAGAACTAGCTGTGTGCTCAGGAAGCACAGAAAGATGAGGCCAAACACACAGGAATTACACATTTCCCTGAGGAAAGAACTGTTCTTTAGTGTCCCAGCCAATACCTTGCATAATGGGGAACACAGCCCAAGAAAAACACAAGTCATAAGGCTAGAACTGGGAAGGTGTGACTCACGGGTCAGCTGCTTCCCTTTCAGCATCATCGCCTTCACAGGTGGAGGCAGTCTCACAGGTGTGCACCGGCTTGTCACCCGGACCGCAAAAGCCAACCCAGAGCTCGTCTCAAGGAGCAGACCCACGGTAAGACTTACTTTAACAAAAGGTTGGGGGTCAATGGAGAAACCTGTTTGGGCGCTCTTCTTTTTTCCAGTGCTTGTTCACAAAATTAAGCTGGGCTAAGTCCCCGCCCTGCGGGCAGCTGTCTGCCCTTCCGGAGCATTTTCAGATACCTGTTGAGTATCTTTCTGTCCAAAGAGTGGGATGCTGGGTGCATTTTATGTTCTAAGAATAAAAGTCAGGGGCGGTGGCCACTCAATCAGGGAACTGAACCAGAGGCTTGGGATCCCAGTGACCAGCTGCCCTGCTAACAGGCAGGCACGCTTTGGAATTAACAGGCTCTTTTTAGTCCTTCTTTAAGGACGGTTTAAAGGATGCTCTCCAGCCTCCCTCCTTAGCCTGTTGGCAAATGAAGTGTTAGTATTTAGATTTAACTTGGTTTAAACTTTCTATCTGCAGCCCATTCCATGCCGTTAGCCCATATTTTCATATGACAGCTGGAATGAAGGTCTAGGGCTCCCTCAAACTAAAACATCCTTCCCCAGAGCGGGGCAACTTCTAAAAACTGCTTGCCACTCCTTGCCGCTGCAGATATTCATCTTTGGGGACCTCTGGTCAGGAACAGGGATGTATGCACACACCGTTTCCAAACTAGAACTGTTCAACGTGTTGAATGAGCCTACGAAATACGATAGTAAAGTTTGCCACCACTTGAAGAAAAGCACTAATAATCTACATGCGGCCAAACGCGCTGGCGCGCACACACATTCTGTGCATATCAAGAGCTCTTTAACCATAAAGACTAATTATCCTCGACAAGAAGTTCGGCACAAATCAACTTGCCAGCGGACTCTGCCCCTCCTTGTCAAGAGCCCTGGGGTGGCGGCGACGCGGGAGCCTCGGAGGCTCGGGACTGCCCCACTCTCCCCGCCGCCTGCGTCCGCGCGGAGGAGCGCCGGGGGCCCGGCCCGCGCCGGCTCAGGGACCCGGCTCCTGGGGAGCTCCGCCGGCGCGGGGGACGCCACCACGGGTGTCGCCGGGGGGGGCGCGGCCCGGCCTCTCCAGGAACCTCACTCACCCGGCTCGGCGCCGCATCCCTGCGCTCGGCGCCGCGCTCGGGGGCGGGCTGACAGCCGCGGCCCGAGAAGGCGCGGCAGAGAGCGCTGACGACGAGCCTCCCCGCCGGCCGCCGGGCCGCCATAGCTGCCCTCCGCCGACTCGCGCGCCGCACGGCAGAGTCGCGGCGTCGCGAGGCGCTACCTTACGGCACCGTCGCAAAGTCCGCGGAGGGCACGGCGCGGCCGACCGTGCGCTCGCCCGGCGCCTGACAGGCTGAGGGGTCGGGCTGACGGCGCGTCAGGGCAGCGGCTCCGCGGGAGCTGCCATTCTCGGCGGCTTCTGCGCCGGGCGGCCAGCGGCGGGCTCGGCCAGGGGAGGAGTGCGGCGCGGACGCCGCAGGACGTCCTTCCCGAGGCGGGGGGGGGGGGCGGGTGTTCGGCCGGGCCCGGGGCGACGGCGGGAGCTGCGGAGTCGCGGGCCGTCGGCGGCGAGGCGCGCCATGGCGCGGGCGGCGCAGGTGAGCGCGGGCGGTCCCGGACGATCCCCGTCTCCCGCGTCCGGAGCCGGCCGGGCCCGAGTCCCCTGCCTCCGCGTCGGCTCGCCCGGCCCGGCCGAGCGCGCCCGCCCCCGCCCCCGCAGGCCATTGTGAGGTCAGGCGGGCGGGTGCGTCGTGGGGTCCGGGCGAGACGCCCGGAGCGGCCGCCGCGGCCAGTAGCTGCCGCCGCCACCGCCGGCCCCTTCACCGGCTGCCGCGTCCAGACCTAGCCGGGAGGGCTGAGGGATGCAGCTTGGGGCCCGGCTCCGGTGCCGCACCCCGTAAAGGGCTGACCTACCACCTGGCCACTTCACCCGCGGGACGCCGAGCCCGAGCCCGCCTAGACCGCGTCTGGGTAAAGTGCCGGGAGGGCAGGGCGAGGAGGGAGGAAAGAACCGAGGCAGCCCGCCGCTCCTGGCCTCTCCGGAGGCGCGTTCTTGGCTCGGACACCGGCAGGGGATTCGTTTCGATTGAGCATCCATCCCCCGCCCGTGAGCGTTTGATAGAAACCCAAGAACGTGGGCGGGGGGGGGGGGGGGGGGGGCAATGCATTAAGCCACTCGAGCCTTAATGGGAGGCTGATGAATGAGTTAGTCATCGTTGTCTCATTGTCTTGCGGTGTGTTTTGGAGGGGGGAGCATAACAGGGCCTAGGGGGTACCAGGCCTCCAAAGCCCAAGCTAGTGCCTTTATCGTGATGCCAGGCGCTTTCCCTGTGGAATTCAAGCCTCTGCAGGGAAGGTTTATGAGGTACACAAAGGGTGGGGCGAGAAACAGGGCGTCTTTCTGGAAGTGTTTAACGGGTGGAGAGGCATGTAGAAACGGGGACTTCCGCGAGTGCCCGCGAACCCCATTGTTTGTGTCAGTGGCTCAGTTCCTTTTACGGGAAGCTAGGCCGGGTGGGTGGAGAAGGAAATGGCGACCCACTCCAGTGTTCTTGCCTGGAGAATCCCAGGGATAGGGGAGCCTGGTGGGCTGCCCTCTCTGGGGTCGCAGAGTCGGACACGACTGAAGCGACTTAGCAGCAGCAGCAGCAGCAGCAGGCCGGGTGGGAGTGCTTAGATGCCCCCAAAAGGCCCGGAAGGTTATAAGAGCTACTGGTTTACTTTCCACAAAGGTGCCCTTCTCTTGCCAAGAAGCAGCTTCCACTGTGAAGACCTAAGGTGCTTGTGCTTTTTCCAAGCTGACAGCTCAACCTCATGCCATACTTATGTAGGCACACGCTGTTCTCTTTTACAACTGAGGAAAATTGAGGTTCCCAGGCCCAGCACTCCAGCTTATCTTCCACACTGCAATAACGCAGTCTCAATCACTGCCATATGGAGGTTGCTTGCGGGAGAGGGGTTGATAGACTCTGCTTTCTGTACTGAAGTGTGGTCTTTGGATTGCAGTGACAACAGGCCCTTTCGTAAGCATATCTTTTTCGAATGAGGTAATAATACACAAGTACCATTCTTCAGGCTTTGTGGTGTAACAAGTTATTTTTGTCATCTTTTAGTGCTTGTGAAACTGAACACAACAAAAGTATGGAGATGGGAAACCAACACCCTTCTATTAGTAGGCTTCAAGAAATTCAAAAGGAGGTAAAAAGCATAGAACAGCAAGTACTTGGTTTCAGTGGTCTGTCAGATGACAAGAATTACAAGAAACTGGAGAGGATTCTCACCAAACAGCTTTTCGAAATAGACTCTGTAGATACTGAAGGAAAAGGAGATATTCAGCAAGCCAGGAAGAGGGCGGCACAAGAGACAGAGCATCTTCTCAAAGAGTTGGAGCAGAATGCGAACCACCCACACCGGCTCGAAATACAGAACATTTTTGAAGAAGCACAGGCCCTGGTGAAAGAGAAGGTTGTGCCGTTTTATAGTGGAGGCAACTGTGTAACTGATGAGTTTGAGGAAGGCATCCAGGATGTCATTTTGAGGCTGACACATGTCAAGACCGGAGGCAAGGTCTCCCTGCGGAAAGCACGGTATCACACCTTAACCAAAATATGTGCCGTGCAGGAGATTATCGAGAACTGCATGAAGAAGCAGCCTTCCCTGCCGCTCTCTGAGGACGCGCACCCCTCTGTGGCCAAGATCAACTCTGTGATGTGTGAAGTAAACAAGACTAGAGGCACACTGATTGCCCTCCTGATGGGCGTGAACAACAAGGAGACGTGCAGGCACTTATCTTGTGTGCTCTCGGGGCTGATGGCTGACCTGGATGCTCTCGATGTGTGCGGCCACACAGAGATCAGAAACTATCGGAAGGAGGTTGTGGAAGATATCAACCAGTTACTGAGATACTTGGACTTAGAAGAGGAAGCAGACACCACATACGCATTTGACCTGGGACAGAACCATTCCATTCTGAAAATAGAAAAGGTCCTCAAGAGAATGAGAGAAATCAAAACTGAACTTCTCCAAGCACAGAATCCTCCTGAATTGTACCTGAGCGCCAAAACAGAACTACAGGGTCTGATCGGACAGTTGGATGAGGTGAGTCTTGAAAAAAACCCCTGCATCCGGGAAGCCCGGAGAAGAGCAGTGATTGAAGTGCAGACCCTCATCACTTACATTGACTTGAAGGAAGCCCTGGAAAAAAGAAAGCTGTTGGCTTGTGAGGAGCACCCCTCACACAAGGCGGTCTGGGACGTACTGGGAAACCTGTCGGAGATCCAGGGCGAAGTGCTCTCCTTCGACGGCAATCGAACCGACAAGAACTACATCCGCCTGGAAGAGCTGCTCACCAAGCAGCTACTCACCCTGGATGCGGTGGACCCGCAGGGTGAGGAGAAGTGTAAGGCCGCCCGGAAACAGGCCGTGAAGCTGGCGCAGAACATCCTCAGCTATCTGGACCTGAAGTCGGACGAGTGGGAGTACTGAACAGCCAGTGAGAGCCTGTGGCTCCTGATTCTGGTTTTGCACTTTATGCATGCATCTGTGTATCTGTAGAGAGCTTTCAGTTCGCTGAGCCTAAATGTGATTTATACATGCATATATCAATCTCAGTATTTAATGATTTAAGCAAATTATATTCAGTATCTGCTGTTTTTGATGTTGCAAAACAAATATTACAGCGTATCAACTTGTGCATTTGGATCGCTGTCCTTATGTTGTGTGGTTTTTGGGGTTTTTTAAAAAATCAGAAAATGAAATGGGGCAGCTTTTAAACCTTTTTTTTTTTTTTAGCTTTTAAAACATTTTTAATGGTTGTTCAAGCATTAAAATACAGCTATTTCAGAATCTAGAAATATGTGATAAATACTAAGACAATTATGAGGAAGGAGGAAATTTTTGGTTAAATAGAAGTAAGGTCCAAGCACAAACACAGTACAATGATATGTTTTGTTATTATGCTAAATAAAGCAGGATTTTTTTTCATTCATAAAACCCAGTGGTCCCACCCAATTTAATAGGGTGGGAATATGTTTTTTCTAGATGGTTGGTTCTTTGATAAACATGCTTTTGTTTAAAATACAGTGTCTGTATGTTCCCCTATACCCTGCCTTTGGGAGGGAGTCTTATTTTTGTGAGCAATATAAGAAAATTATGAAAATTAGTAGCAAAAACACCTTTGAGACTGCAGCGAAGAAGGGATGAAGCACCAGCTGATACTTTCGAGTTGTTTTTGTTTATAAGATCTAAACTTATAATTTCCCTTAGCAATCAATAAGGATAAGAACATTTAAATGAAGCTAATGAACTTTTTTTAAAAAAAGATAAAACACCCACACCCATAGTAAGATAGTGAAAAATGGGAATCAGTTACCAATTATCAGGTTATGCTAAAATAAGCAAAAAAGTCTACACATTGCATAATGGGCTTCCTCGAAATGGACCGCCTTGCTCCACATTCCTGATGCAGGTGAGAGCAGAGGCCGTCAGCAGGACCAGGTCTGCCAGCTTGTTGAGCTGGCCCCTGCTGTGCTCCTTAGCTCGAGTACCTGGCACATGGATGTTTCTCTAGTGCCTGAAAGGGCCAGTAAGGTCTTCTTCCACTAAAGGGTATACATATTTCTGTATATTTTGAGGAGCCTGTTGATGTGAACAAGAGAATTTCCCAAAGTTCTGAAGTGCCTTGATAACATGGTGCCCCAGCAGCATAACAACAAACTGCTTTGTAGTCATCCTCACGAAACAATCCTATCAGAGTACATCTTCTGAACTCTGAAGTAATTCATTGTTTTCTTTCAGATATTAATTTGTTAACTTTGTAAACAGCTAAAAAATAAGGTGGATAAAGGAATAGCCCTAAATACCTAAAAGATTAAATGTGTGGCCCTAAGGAATTTCCAGTTTGTCTCAGTACTGCCCAATAATGAAAAGCCTTGACGTGTCCTTCCTACTAGAAATATCCTAGATTCATAGGATAGTGGGGTCAAAGGGCAGTCGGAGGTCTTTGGGTGATGAACCTCCCGTCTGCACATCCAGTGGGCTCTCAATGCCCCTTATTGGTAGCTCATTCCAACCAAATGAAATCTTGTTAAATTCAAGCACAGTTTGAGTTATATCAGTGGGCGATCAAGGCGGTAACCTCACTTCAGACGCACCCATATCCTGCACCAGGCCTCCTGCTCACGGTGACTTTAGATTTGAAAGTTCACTGGCAGCACTTCCTTTGCCTGTCCACTGTTACCTAAAAGCCCATCTTCCCCTCCCGTTCATCTCCAGCAGTTTCCTGTGACTCGCAGAGACGGCTCAGGCGGCTCAGCTTTGAGCGTCGGGGTGAGTCCAGGATACTGAGCCGTCCAGTCATCTCGGATTTCTCACGTGGATTATTTTGGTCCCTGAGATAATCAGATCAGCCTTGAGTGACTGCTGAGGAGTGACGTTTCCTGACTTCAGTCTGCTCTGTCTCCTTGTGCCTGGTGACCCTCTTCCCTTAATGAGCCCTCGCTACACTGGGTTTAGCTCTCCTCCTCCCTTGCTGGGACGCGGCGTGTGGCCGTGGGCTGCTGCGTGTAATCTGTTTGCGCTGGGCTCACCGCATTGTGTTTTATGATCTTACGTGAAGAGAATCTGTACTAGAAGTAAAACCTACCTACCCCCTCAAAGTGTTTGGCCTTGGGCCTGCATTAAACTGTATCGTACATGTTCATGCAAAAAAAAAAATGGCTGGCAACGTTTGCTTTCTTTACCTTCCCTCAGCATTGCTTTCAGGCCATTCTTGCTCCAAGTGGACTGATCAGCCTGGAATGAGGTAGTTACGAGAATAAACGTAATGACTGTGTCTCAAGTACAATTTAATGCTCTATTTTGCTGAACTGCCTTGGTATAATACATTGATATTTGACATGATTTAGTATATTTGAAAGGCTTAGCCAGTATTTTTGTCATTTGTTTTACTTGGCCAGTTTTTAATCTGTTTTTTTTTTTTTTTTTTTTTTTGAGGCTCTAAGCTTACCCTGTACATACAGGTTTTTCTAAACAAAGCTCTTTAGCTTTTAACTCATAGTGTTTTTCTCAAGAATGATTGGAGAAATATTTGCCGTTGATGTCAATGTGTAATAAAGGTGTGTCATTCCAGTGTGTGGTTCCCATCCCCCTCCATCAACCGTGTGACTATTGTAGTACCATGTCTGAAATAATTCAGCATCATTTTGAGATATACATACTAGTATACCCTTAATTATTGATGAAATAAACAAAAAATCTCTTAGCTTATCTTTGCAGTGGAGAAAGGCTGTGAGTCTGAGGTGTGAGTTCTGTTCCCATGCTCTCACCTTCAGGTCCTGTCTGACTTGGGTGTGTCCTGGGCCAGGCCGGAGCCGGGGGCGCCTTCACTCTAGTTGGGGGCAGTGATACAGGGAGGCAGCTTCCCTGAGCACAGACCAGGGTTGGGGGGGTGGGTAAAGGGGTAACCGTTCCCATTCAAACAACCCAGGAGGCGTGGCCTCAGCCCTGCTTTCCTGAGGAGGGTGCCCTCCAGCCGCCGCGCACAGGAGTTGCCCCAACATGTAAGAGGGAAATCTCTAGGAGCATTCTGGAAAGAACGTCTCCCTGGAGAAAAGGTTTGAGTTAGTGTGCTATGGAAACTCATTAGTGGAGACCTACTTCTGACCATTTAAGCGTCTCCTGCTCCACCAGCCCGGCCAGCTGGGCAGCGGCACTTCTGACCAGTGAGTCCTTCCAGCGTTTCCAAAACGCTCGGACGGTTGCCCCCTCGTCCACCTCCCGGCTCTGCTTCCCTGAGGACCTGTCGCCCTTGCTCATTACCCGGGGGCAGCAGCTGCTTTTGCCTCCCCCCAGCCTCTTCCTGCAAGCCCTCCTTTGTCTTCTCCATGTTCCTTCCAGTGACTGAAGCAGAGAAGCCACATGGCCAGCCCTGGCCCGCGGACGTGTGGCCTGTGCAAGGCCAGGGCGAGGACAAGCAAGTCACAGAGGTTCAGAAGAGAGACGGGGGAGATTTGACTTCTGTCCGCTGCCACCCGCCAAGCTGTGCTCTGTCCCATCAGGCTTGGGTTACCAACACGTGAGAAAACATTGTCAAGGCCTTGCCATGCACTCGGCCCTGTAGGCTTCCTGATGGCTCAGCAGGTAAAGACTCCGCCTGCAATGCCAGAGACATGGGAGACGGGTTCGATCCCTGGGTCAGGAAGATCCCCTGAAGAAGGAAATGGCAACCCACTCCACTATGCCTGCCTGAAAAATCCCGTGGACAGAGGAGCCTCTGGGCTACAGTCCATGGGGTGGCAAAGGGCAAAGGGTCAGACCCAACGGAGCGACTACTGTCTCAACCAGACGCGGAGGTGGTGGAGAACTCAGTGAACCAGTCGTCCCGCCTCTGTCTCAGGCAGAAACACCTGGAGGTCGGAACTGGGCAGGTGTGTTGGAGAGAGAACATGGGCGCCAGAGGCCAGGGAGGCTGAGGTTTGGGGCTCAGGGACCCCCGAGGCTGGTCAGGAGCGAGACAGCAGAGACCCCAGAGCAGGCTGGGCAACGATGTTGCACAGGGGCTGAGGGACACAGCACAGCCATGCCGGGCTCTGGCTTCTGGGTGCAGAAGCGCCAGCTATGGGCCCGCGTGGGGCAGGTGCAGGTGTGGGGGGAGACCCGGCTGTCAGCATGTCTGCTGGGGCCTCTGCTATCATTGCATTACGTCATCCTTCAAGCCATCGCTGAATGAACCTTTCCATCTGCCGGGCCCTGTGAGAAAGAGCTGACATGCACGTTAGACTCTGGGAACCCTCCTAAGGGGGGTTTTGGTACTGAATGTATTTCACTTGCCCAAGCCCTCACAGTGAACCGGGAGGGCAGCCCACAGCCCATGCAAGCACAGGGCCCACCCAGAGGGGCCCACCCCTGGCTCTGATGTCATCCACGAGGGCCAGCTGGACAGGAAGGGGCTGGGGGCACTGAGGGTCAGGACCCGGCAACTGGTGGTTGGCATGTCCCCCCAGGGAGTCACAGACCTGAGACCTCGGGTCCCCTGACTCCCTGTTTGAGAAACACTGAGCGCCACACCGCGGCTTCACTCCTGGGTCACAGCAGAAGGCTGCTTTTGTATAATAGTCCTGTAAGCCCCTGTGCCTTTTCCCTGTAGCCTCCGGCTTCCTGGTGCTCACGCCCACGTGAGCGTCCCACCTCATCCTCCAGGGGACTCAGGACACAGAGGGAAGGACGCCAGGGTGGGCCATCTGTGGGTTCTGCGGCCTCCTGCCCATCCAGTGGGCATGGCCAGGTACCCGCCCCCCACCAGGGCCCACTGCCCGTCACTCCGCGGCCAGGCGGTGCCCTCCCCAGCAGAGCCGTCCCTCTGTCCTTGCTGCCTCAGGCCCTGGCAGTGGGAGGCACTCAGGTCTCCTCTGGACACGCTCCTCTTTAGAAAGTGTCCTTGGCTCCTGGCATATATACACGTCCCCCAAAACACTTGCTGATAAGGTAAACGGAAAGTCTCGGATCTTTACATCGCTTCATGAACTGTTTAAAATCGGGACTCCCCTGGCGGTCCAGTGGTTAGGATCTGGCACTTTCACTACCAAGGGTGCGGTCCAGCCCCTGGTCGGGGAAGTAAGGCCCTGCAAGCTGCGTGGTGCGGCCGAAAACCCAGATCAAATCAACGACCCTTTTTTGCTCATCAGGATTCCACCACCCTTGGTCTCCCGCACCTGCAGCTGAAACCCTGGTATCGCTGGCAGCTATCACCAGCGCCGGCACGGCAGGAAGGATGGCCAGTTTGGCATCTAACAGTCTTGCCTCTGAGCAACCACACTTGGCTGAGCACCCAGCTGGGTGAGATGCCAAAGGGACACGGCAGCCCCCATGTGAGGGGCCCCCGGGGTGGGCCCTGTGGCTTCCTCCATCACCTTGTCTTGCTGGCCAGGCTGGTGGGGAGGGTGTGCTTATGCCCTGGGCCCCTGTGCTGGTGGTCCACCCTTCACACTGAGACTCCCAGAGTGGGGGACCTCGAGGCAGCATCGGTGCAGGGGCCCCAAGTCTAGAGCCGGGCATCACAGGGGGCCTGGGAGAACCTCGGCAGGGAGCAGGGGGCTGGTGAGCCGTGGGAGGATTCGAGTCTTTGAAGACTCGGCACTTTGTTGAATGCTCGCCCCAGTGGCAGAGAAGGGCCTGAACTGGGAGCAATGGACCAGGCCAGGGGGGGCCCTCAGGGAGGAGGGGCTAGAGAAGCAGGCAGAGTGAGGGACCTGGGGGAGGATTTAGGGGGTGGTGAAGGTGGCACCAGGGGCTAGGGGCTCCCAGGGTTCTGGCCTAACAGCAGGAGGGTCTCCTCAAGGGGACAGGGTCACATAAGCAGTGCAGGGACCCCTGGGTCAAGTTGAGTAACCACGTGGGCTGGTATTAAAGGTGCAAAGAGGGAATTGCCTGGTGGCCCTGTGGTTGGAACTCTGCGAAGTCAGGGCTGAGAGCCTGCGCTGGGTCCCCCATCCAAGAACTAAGATCCCCCAAGGTGCACGGTGTGGCCAAAAAAAAAAAAAAAATCAAAGAATCCAACAGGCCCAGAAGCCAGCCCCGTCCTGGGGTAGCAAGGACCCGGTTTCTGGCTCCTGGGCCTGAGGTCTTGTCGGCTGTCTGCAGCCTCCTCATGCCCTGGCCGCGCTCATGGGCCTTGCCTTCTCTGGGAGGCCCAGGTTCCATCGTTCCAGAAAAAGGCATCTGGCCCTCATCCCCGACCTCAGGTGTGCTAGGGGTGGTCCCGGAAACAGGCCAGCGCGGGGTCTGGGGGAAGAGGCTGCCAGCCAACCAACAGCTAGTGCCCGGACCCAGAGGTACAGCGGGGGAGACCGCAGACTCGACCCTCGGGGCCTCGCTGGCTTGGGGAGCTAAGGGCACTTGGAGGGGCCTGACTCCATCCTAGACCAGAGTCCCCCAACCCCAGAACAGAGAGCCACCTTCAGGCGCCTCTGGGACCGGGTGCCTCTGGGGTGGGAGACACGCCAGGCCCAGCCCGCAGCAGCTCCGCCAAGCCTGGCCCGGGGACTTTTGCCCTGGACAGCCGTTTAGGGGCCAGAGTGTGCTTGGGCCAGTGTGGGCCAGCTGTCTGACCCTGGGTGTTGGGGCTGGGGGTCCCCCCAGATGAACCCCTGGACGCTTGTGTAAGCCCCACTGCTCGGCGCCTGCCGGGGCGAGTGGAAAGGGATGACCTAGAACGACCCGCCCCACGTCCCGGGCCCCCACAGAGCCGGGCCCGCACCTCGGGGCACCTGCTCCCGCGCGGCCCGGGCCCTTGGAGCGCGGCCTCCCGAGCCGGGCGCGCCCCCGCTCCGCGCCCCGTCCGCTTGTTGTTCTCTGTGCGGCCGCCACGCGGCGCCCGCGGTCCGGGATCCCGAAGCCCTGGACCCGCCCGGGCCGGGTCGGGGGAGCAGCCGGCCGCGCAGCTGCCGGGCCGGGGCCCCGCCGGGCCCACCCGCCCTCGGGATGCTGGACAGGTGGCCGCGGCGCCGCTTAGCTGCGGCTTCTGCCCGCAAGCTGGCCGTGCTGCTCCTGCGGCTTCCATGAGCTGTCTCACGGCGACCTTGAGCTCTGCCGAATCCTTGCGGAGGCCGAGGCCTCTCTCAGGTTCCTCTGACCCGCCCCTCAGAGCTGAGGGCTCAGCGGGACCATCCCCGGCCGGGGTCAGCCCCCCGACCCACGGCTCACGTGGCACCATGCCGCCAGGTGGAGCCGGGAGGCCTGGCAGGCAGGGCAGCCTCACCCTCTGCCTGCATCTATCCATCTCCACGCAGGCTGGTCCTCCCTCCTGGGGAGTTGAGGGCAACCTTCACGCCCAAGCCAAACACCACTTCCTGCAAGTACCACCCCTGCCCCGTGCCCCGTGTGCTGGCCCTCAGGGCTCCCAGATGCTCTGGCCATGGGCAGACAGCCCCCACCCCCAACACCAAGCCGGGTGATCCCAGTCTGTTCTCTGGCCCCCACTGGGGCTCTTGTATTTTGAGGTCTAGGGCAGGAGGGCCCAGGAGCTGGAAGACCAGCGGCAGGCGGGCGAGCACAGGCTGGGGGCCTGGGCCCTCGGGGTCTGGAGAGGCTGCTGTGGGCACTGGGGAGGAGAGGCTGGTCCTCACCGTGCCCGAGCGTCCCCCCGTGTTCCTGGCACCCAAGGAGGCCTGCTCTGCTCCGGGCCCCACTCCCCGCTGCAGACCTCCCCGGGCTGTCTCCGCAGCAACCATAGCAGCTCAGGTGACAGGGGGCCAGGCCGAGGTCTTGTGCCCTGGGAGGTGGGCCTCTGGCCCCGTGCTGCCCGCGGGTGTGGGGGCAGAGGCACCTGCTCCAGCCGCCTCGCCCACTCCCCGCCCCCCGGGCTCTGGTGGTGGCCCAGGGCGCAGGGGTTCCTCCTGGCCCCCAGCCTGGCATCAGGGTGGCACTGACCTGTGCCCAAGGCAGGTCTCAGTGACATTACCACCTCAGCACCGGGAGCAAAGCCCTCTCCGCTGCCCCTGTATTGACCGGCCGCTCCCACCTTGCCCTTCCCTCTGAGGACCTGGGATGCTCGCTCCCGCCTCGAGCCCACCGCCCACCCCTCCACGAAACCCCCTCCCTCTGCCACCGCTCCACCAGGCTCCTGCCCAAGGAAGCGTGGGGTGGTGGCCCTAAGACCCACTTGGCCTGCCCCAGGCCCACCTACCCTTCTAGGGCCCCGCCCCGGGCCCCTCTCCCCGCTCCTGCACAGAAGCCACGCAGTTGGAGCCCCGTGGGGCCTAGGGCCCCAAGTGAACCGTGCGGGGAGAGGGGGTCTTGAGTGACCCAGAGAGGCTGCGTGGACTGGGGAGGCCGCGGGGTCTCAGAGGTAAGACCCCCACGAACAAGCCTCAGCCTCCTGGGCCCTCAGGCCTTTACACAGAAGCCTGCCACTGCCAAGAGCTCAGGCCTTTCCCTGGGCCCTCGGGATTCTAATGGGCGCAGAGCTCATCCTGAGGATGGAGGTGCTCCCGGGAGGGGGGGAGCACCGCAGGAGGTAGCTCGGAAGGATGCAGCCCCCCTGTGGGGGAGGAGCCGGCACGCCCACAGGCGGGGGGAGCGGGGACCCCGGGGGCCAGGCCTGCTGTCAGACGCAGGCGGGGGCTCCGTGAGCCCATCTGTGACCCTGAGAGGGGGCCTGGGAGTCCGCCAGCCCCTCCTGCCCAGGCCTGCCCCAGGGGACCCGGCCCTCCCCGCCTCCCCTTGATGGAGTCCTGGCCGGCAGGCCTTAGGGGCCCCGAGGTCAGCTCCCTCACCGAGGCTTTGACGTCAGCTGATGCAGGCTGGGCCGCCCAGGGCTGCAGGGCCTCTGTGAGCTCCTGGAGGCCCGGGACACTGCCAGAGGCCCCACCGAGGCAGCTGCCCACAGGCCTCCGCGGGCCACTGTCTGTGAAGCGGGCAGTGAGGGCCACTTCACTGTGGGGTTGAGGCCAGGGCGGGTGCAGCAGAAGCCCGTGGTGTTGGAGCCCCGAGGGGCCCGGGCAGCCCCAAGCGAATCGCTGTGGTCCTGCTCAGCGTGCCCTTCAGGCCCGAGGAGCTCCTCCCCTCCCGCCATCAGCAGGGCCGCCGGCCTTGAGACAGCCCCTTGCCAAGGCCTCTGGGGTCCGACCCTGGGCACTGAAGCCCCTCAGGGTCCAGGGGCATCTCGGAGCCGAAGCTCTGCACTGCAGCCTGCCTCCCCTCACTCCTGCTGGGGCCAGGCAGAGCGCCTCGTGTGGCTGCATGTGTGTGTTGTGAGTGTGTGCACAGGTGTGTGGCACTGTGTGTTCCTGTGTGCGTGCTGTGTATGCACATGTGTGCTGTGTGTGCACTCTGTGCGGTGTGTGCATTCACGTGAGTGCTGTGTGCACACGCGTGTGCTCTGCATGTGCATGTGAGTGCTGTGTGCGTGCATGCATGTGATGTGTGTGTTTGTGAATGCTGTGTGCGTGCATGTGTGTGTATGCATATGAGTGTTGTGTGTGAAACAGTCCACCACGGAAGCCCCGGAGGCCTGCGAGTGTCCGAGGGGCCTGGGGCATAGGAGGGCTCGGAGACTGCGAGCAGCCCCTGAGCAGGGCCGGGCCAGGCTGAGGAGGGATGTCTGGCCACCAGCTCGAGGTGTCCTGGGAACAGGGCCCAGGAGGAAGCCTGCACAGCAGCAATGGCGGCGCCATAGCAACGCGGCACAGAGCGCTGGCCTACTTACACCCCGCCCCCGCCCGCTAGCGCCCGCCCCAGGGAGGGGCGCGGCTCCCAGGATGCGCCCCAGCCTTTGAGGGCTCAGTGCCCTGGAAGCCCCACGCCTGCTCATCCACAGGCAGGGTGATGGGACAGAACTGTCCTGCACCTGATGGTGCTCAGCCCCCTAAGGCTCTCCCTGTCTCCTGGGGGCTGGGCCCCAGTGGTTGCAAAAGGGCTTTGGAAGTTTCCAGCCCAGAAATTTCTGAGCTGTCTGTGCTGCTGGAGTGACCGCAAGCCCTAAAGTTCTCTGACCCCAACCAAACAACTGGGGCAAAGGCCCCCAAGTCAGGACAGCGTCTGGATGAGAGGGGCGGCCAGGAGCACTGGGGTGGCCAGGAGCACTGGTGCCTCTGCCCACTCAGACCCCCTCCTGGCCTCTGGCCTCGGTGCGGACAGGGCGCAGGGGCCAGATTCTGCGCACAGCAGGTGGGCAGGTGTGGAGGGCTGTCACTCTTTGAAGGAGAGCCCCAGGGCCGACATCAGCCCTGCTGACAGTACCAGGCCTCCCGGGCCTGCCTCCCGGACCAGTCTGACATCCAGGGCCATCCTCCTGGTTGCCTCCGCCTGCAGGAAGACCACCAGGTGCACTTCGAGCCTCGAGGCTGCAGACAAGTGTCTCCAGTGCCCAGGGAGGCTCAGCAAACCCAGAGGAGATCTGAGGCACCCGTGGGACATGCCTGTGACATCCATGTGGCCGGCACCACTGGCCTTCTTGGGCTAACCCGCCCAGCAGGGCCTCATGTAGGGGTCATCTCTGGTGCACAGGAGGTGCCCTAAGGAGGGAGGGAGCTCTGGAGCGCGGGGCCCTGGGGACAGGAAGCCCTTGGCCCCACAGAAGGTGGCTGTCACCCGACACCCACCAGGTGTGTTTTCGCATTGAAAACCAGGTGTTCCCCGGCCTCCCCTGCGGAGCCGCCGGGCAGAGTGCCTGCTCTGTGGCCTCAGGCCTGGGGCCTCTCCAGGCTGGCCTCAGCTTCCCCACAGGCACAGACGTGTGGCTCTGGGTGTCCAAGCACCCACTTCGGGGCGGCAGCTCCCTACCCAGCTCAGGAGCCTGGGGGCCACTGTGACCCGCTGTCCCAATTCCCCCTGCAGACTGGGAGCCCCGCCCCACCCGTCCACTCACTCCTTCATCCACCAGATGCCCTCCTGCGTCCCAGGGCCAGTGCCCAGTCGCGGAATGAATGAAGGAGCAGAAAGCAATGAATGAGTGAGGCCCTGAGGGGGCAGGTCGCACTCCCATGTGGGTGGGGGGTGCTTGTCTGCACACGAGGGCGTGTGTGTCTTAGTCCAGGCACCAGCTGCAGCCGCCCTGCCCTCCCCTCCCCTCCCCCTGCCCCCCTAATTTATTCCATGAGGCCTCCATGCCCCCCCCCCACTCGCTGGCCCCCTGCAGGGCGGCAGCTTTGTCCCCAGGCAGATTCCCAACGGCCGGCCGCCTTCGGGAAGAAAGGGCCCTTCTCTGGCCTGCGGTGAGGTCACCAGGAGGGGCCCGTGCTCACAAAGGCCGCTGCCCCCCAACCCGCCCCACTGGCAGCTGCCTCTTTGTGTTCAACTCTCGGCTGAGGAGAGACCCCGAGGGGCCCCTGCCCGGCCTTGGAGGCCCCGGGCTGGTCTCTGGGAAGAGCAGGGTTGGGGGCGGGGAGGGGACAGGAGCAGCCTTTCCCCGCCCGCTGCGCCCCCACCGCCTTGCTCCTGATCCGTGACAGCACCTGTTGAGGTGCAGACACACCCGGATGCTTTGCTGGGGTGCGCAGCTGGGGGGAGTCTTGGCCCAGCGGGGTGGGGGTCCAGCTGTCTGTCTGGGTCCCCAGGACTGGCAGGTGTCGGGGGTCGGGGCTCTGAGTCCATTATCTCCCCGGATCTCATGATGCCTGGCGTGTGCGCCTGTGCGCTCACCTCTGCGTGTGTGTGCATGTGTGCATGTGTGTGCACATATGTGAGCTGGGGTGAGGGGCTTGCAGGCTTTTGTCCAAAACCGCCCAGCCACCAGGGGCGGTGGAACTAGAGACACCCCCACACTCCTGCCAACCATCCACAGTGAGGGCGGCCCCCCTCCAGACGGCCCTGGGCACCTCCTTGGGCAGAGACCAGCGGTGGGGGGGCCGGGGGGCGCTGCTCAGCAGAGAAGAGGGACAAAAGCTGAGAAAGGGCGGGACCAACGCCGGTCCTGTGGACTAGGAGCTGCTGCCTCGGGGCCCACGAGGACCGCCCAGTTCAGGCAGAGCCCGGGCACCACGGAGAGGGAGAAGGCAGGCCGGGCGGGGTCCTGGACACCCATCTCTGGGGGCTGCGGGGGGACACGGGGTCTCAGCTGCCCAGGTGGAGGCAGGTCTGTGAGGGCGAGGGCCGGGCCGGACCAGGAGCTCAGGGACCATCGGCGGGGCTGCCAGCCCCCTCCCCCAGGTGCCAGCTGGCGGCGGGCCCTGCCCAGAGCTCCTTAACAGTCTCTCCACGGAGGGAGGAAGCAGAGCCGGAAGGGAGCCAACACAGCCCCTGTCTTGTCCCAGACAAAAGCAGCCGCGCTGGACACCGGGGCCAGCCGCTGGGGGTCTGGGGCCCTGCCAGGCGTGGCTGCTGGCAGAGCCGGCCCTGGCCAGGTGGGGTGCCAAGCCTCCAGGCTGGGGACGGGTAGGGCAGAGGATCGGGTCCTACTGAGGCCTCTAAGCTCTGCTTGTAACCCGGTGAGAGCCCTGTGCTTGAACCTAGAAGGACCGGCCAGGAAGCCTGGTCCGCAGAGGCAGAGGCCCAGTGGGGGCGGCCGGCCAGGAGGCTGGGGCAGCCTGAGCCGCAGGAGCCCGTGCCCACCACCCTCCCCCTGGGTGCCCAGCTCACAGCCCTGGCTGTCTCAGGGCCAGGCAGCCAAGGGCCTCGGTGTCCTGGGGGCCAGGGGAGCGGGGGCGGGGCGGCCCGGGTCCCCTCTCCTCTCACCCAGGAAGGTCTCTGGCCCGTCCATCACCCGGGGCCCGGAATGTCCATTGTGCCTGTAGCTTAGCAACAGGCCTCAGAGGGCCCTGCGCCCCCGCCCCACAGCCGGCCACCCGCATTCCTCAGCCGGGCACTCGCCCCCGCGGGCCCAGGCCGTGCTCACCGAGTGTGTCCAGTGGCTCTGAGCCTTCCCGTCGGCGCATCCTGGGTCCTGGGCAGCCATTGGCCCGCTGCTGGCCCTGTAGGTGCCCGTAGACGCCTCATCCCCTGGTTCACGCCCTCCCCTGCCCCCCTCGCCCCCCCAGATTCACCTTCTCAGCAAATGCAGTGACAGGGACAGAAGGCAGACAAGTGGCGTCAGGGGCGGGCGTGGAGGAGACAGACGAGGGAGGGGCGGGGGCCCGGGGGTGCGTGTGTGGGCCCAGGACTCCCCGAGCTGGTCTCTCCTTGCAGGCAGATCTCACTGCAAGAGGGTGGAGGCCTCAGCTACTTTCCGGGGGCCAGGGATGAGGTCAGGCCTTGGTGGCAGCAAGGGGCCAGGGGCCAGGGTGGCGGGAAGTTCTGGAAGGAGGAACAGGGCGGGCATCTGGAGGCGGACGGGCCAGGAGAGGGGCTCCTGAGGTCCACCCTCCTCCTCGGCAAGCGAGCTCCCGGGTCAGCGGCCACTGGACCTGCGCTGGGAGGAGCAGAGTGCATGTCTTACTGTGTGCCCGGCCAGCACCAGCCCCGTGCGTGTCTCTCGTGGCAAACAGTGTGTGACCCGCAGCTCCCTGCCCCAGCGCTGGCGAAGCCGGGACATGCCACCACCTTTGACTCAGGAGGAGTATGGTGACCCTGGGCATTGACCTAGCTGACCCCTTAACAGTTGCCTGGGGCATTGCTTCTTAAAAAAAACAGAAGTCGAAAACAAATGTTTTACTATGGAAAATATCAAAGAAATGCAGAAGCAGACAGAATTCCAGAGGCTGCCAGGTCTCAGGGGATCAGGATTTCAGCTCCCCCCTCCCCGACCTAGGTTATTTTGAGGCAGACTGCAGCCACCCTGTCATTTCACAGTATCATTAGCACGCCTAAAAGTCGTTCCCAAACCTTGGAGACATCCACTCAGGCTTCCAATGTTCCAACTGTCTTATTTTGTAAAATAAAACATTTGGTTTGTTCAAGTCAGAACCCAAAGAGGTCCCTGCTGCTCTCCGGGATCTCGGGGCCTAGTGTGATGAAGCCGCTGGGAGACTCGGTGATCCCAGAGGGGCCTGGGGCCTGAGCGCACAAACATTCCAACCAGAGGAAACAAAATTAACCTCTCACTGACAACAGCACGGCCTTGGAAAGAGCCAGGTGGATGGTGTTGGAAGCTCCCGAGTTGTGACCACGTCAAGGTTTGATGGACATCAAGGTTCTATTTAAGAAAGAAAAGAGCAGTGTGAGAGGCCCCAGTCCCTCTGGCGGGGGTCCCTGGACCCTCCACCCGCCCCAGCTCCAGGTGCAGGTGGTCAGGTGCGGGCCTGGGAATCTGCACTTCCCCGAGCTCCCAGGTGACTCGGGGGCAGCTGATCCAGGCCCCACCCCGCTCCCTAGCAGCTCCAGCATTTCCTGAACACACCCGCAGCCAACGTTCAGGAAAGTTTCTGTCACCTGACACATGATGACTGCCTGGTGCCTTTGTAACGATTCAAGAACCAAAAACAGTGGCAGGCATGCCCACAGCAGAAAGATACGATATATGTACGGTCGCAGTATTAGCCACTCAGCCGTGTCTCTCTGTGACCCGATGGACGGCCAGGCTCCTCTGTCCCTGGGTTTCCCAGGCAAGAATGCTGGAGCGGGTTGCTGTGTCCTCCTCCAGGGGGTCACATCTCTATCTCTATCTCAGTCAGAGCTACTTGGGGCTTCGCTGATGGCTTGGCAGTAAAAGAGTCTGCCTGCAGTGCAGGAGAAGCAGGAGACACAGGTTTGATCCCGGGGTTGGGAAGATCCTCTGGAGGAGGAAATGGTAACCCACTCCAGGATTCTGGCCTGGGAAATCCCACAGACAGAAGAGCCTGTGGCTACAGTCCATGGGGTCACAGTTGGACATGACTGAAGCAACTGAGTGCAGGCCAGAGGGACTTACTGAATTGCTACAAGGATGGGTTTGGCATTTTAATGTGCCAGTTGGTGGCAGGGTACCCAGGAGCCAACGGGAACATGGGCTCAGAGGACCTGCGACATCACCCTCCTCAGTCCTCTCAAGGCTACTGTGGGAGGAAAAGCTGGGTGGGAAATAAGATGAAAGAGGGTGACGTTCTCTCCACACCTGCCAGATGGACCGCAGACTTGGCCCTGAACTTCCTAGTGGCTGAAACAGAGGGAACAAGATTAGCTAAAAGTTGGAACCACCTGGGACATCTGCCCAAAACACACCTTGAGATTCTTACCAAGGCTTGGGATTGAGGCCAAGCTTGAGATTCTTACCGAGTCCTGTGCGCCCTGCCCCCCCCCACCAGACACGCAGGGGCTGCCGCCCAGACTGCATCCAGGGGACAACTCAGTGTCCCTGGGGGGAAGAGCGTGGCGGGAGCAGGACTCAGCCCTGTGCAGGGCAGCAGGCGAGGGCAGTCTGAGGCTGCCCCCCACCCAGCAGCAGCCCCACAATCTCTGCCTCTCCAGCAGACGTCTGGACGCTTCGGCGGTCGGCAGAGCGGGTGGCCAGCAGAGATAGAACCAAAGGCCAGGCGGTGGGAGGACACTTCTGCCTCTTGGGGGTAGGGAGGGCAGTGGGGCAGGACTCGTCCCGGGGAGGACCGACCGAGACAGGAAGTGGAGGCCGGGTGGAGCTTTGGATCCTGCCAAAGGCGAGGCCAGGCGAGCATCTCGCCTCCCGCCCTCCCCGAGAGGAGAGGCACACTGTGTGCAGACAGGGAGGGCCGGGCCCTCCCACAGGGAGGGCGGGAAGAGGGGACTCCGCCCAGGAAGGGAGCAGAGGGCCGGGCCCGAGGCCCGCTGGTGCCGGTGAGGGGCCGGCACACTCATGGCTTGGTGGGAGTGTGGGGGCACCGGGGCCACGTCCAGGCCTCAAGGCCTAGAGAGACCTGAGCCTCCTGCATTCTCGGAGGGGTGGGACTGCCCGCTGCCCACCAACACCTTCATTCTGCAAGCAGTCGGGGCGGGGGGCTGTGGGGGGCACCGTGGAGCCTTCTCTCAGCACCAGGCTCTGGGGCGTGGCATGCCCCTGGGGTGCCCGGGCCCTGAGGAATTGGCGAGCAGCGGGGAGAGCAGGAAGGAGGGAGGCGGCTGGCCAGGCAGGGACGGCAAAGGAAGCGGGGGCAGGTCAGCGGAGGCTCCCCACCCCGTCTGTCTCGACCCCCTCGGCTTCTTCTAAACAGGTGCCCGCAGCCGGCCTGCCCTGCTCTTTGAAGGGACAGCTGTCGGGGAGAAAGCTGATTATCGTCTGGGGCTAGAAGCTGTGACGAGCTCCCGGGAGCGTGACCCAATTCCGCGCTATTCTCAGCCTGGTGGGAGCGAGTGCTTCCCTCCCGCCGGCGCTGCTGCTTCCCAGGCAGCCTGACTTTGAAATGCCCTCGTCCCGAGGCGGGCTGGAGACACACACACGCACACGTGCGCACACACAGGGGGGAGGGCGAGGCCCCGCGTGCCCCCCGGCCCCGGCCCTGCAGCTCCTCCCCTAAAATCACAGGGTCTCTCCCTCCACTGGGACCCGAGGTTAGGCCATGTGACCAAAGGCTTGAAAAGCCCCTGCAGGACCGGGCTCGCCCCTACGCCTGCGGCTGCAAGAAAAGCGGGCCCCAGGAGGAAGGGGAGGGGCAGTTTACATAAGCTCGGGCCCCACACGGGGAAGAGCCGGCTCTGGTCGATTGCTGCCAAGCCACAGGCCCAGAGCAGCTGGCTGCGGCTTTAAGCCTGAATTTTTTTTTTGGAGCGGGGGTAGGGGGGGTGGGGGGTGATTATTTGTTATGCAGCATGTCTGTGGGCACAGCTGACTAATACACCTACTTCTGAACCTGGGGGTCAGCCGTGCTGCCTGCCTGTGTGTGGCCCAAGAGCCTGTTTCTGGTTTAGTTACACAACTGGCTATAGGCACAGGGACTTCGTGACCCGGATTTTCCAGAAGAGTCTCAGTGTCACGTCTTCTGATACACATGCAAATGTCCCTGAAGGTGCAAAAAGCTATTCAAGTCCTACAAAGTGCAGAGGACATGTCTCAGATGGACTCAGAAGCAAATTCTGGCCTTGGCAAATGCAAGATCAGAGGTCTTCCTGGAGGCAGTGGTGGCTCCCACGGGTGCTGTCATCGAGACACTGTGGACACAGACTGTCCACACATTCATGTGATGCCTCATCTCGTGGCAGCCGTCCCTCCCCCCGCACCCCCCAGGCAGGCAGGAGGGAGGGCGGATGTGATTCTGGAAGCCTGAGCCCTTAAGCGCATCCTTGGGAGGGCAGTGTGGGGTCTGGCTATCCCTGCTGGGGACGGGAGGCCTGTGGGGCCCTGTCCAAAGTCCTTGTTCCCCTGTGACTGCGGAGGCCGTGTCCTGGCAAGGCCTTCTTGTTCCTCCCTGCCCCCACTGCTTGCTTTGCTGAGAGCAGGCACTTCTTGCCTGCACCATCTGTGCCTGGTTCCCCTGAGCCCTTGAGGACAGGACAGGCTGCCCTGGAGGCCTGGGTGCTCAGCGCCCCAGGGTGCTCAGCCCGTTTGTTGGGTGAGGGCGCCCAAGGCTGATGAAGGTGGTTGCCGTGAGGACTCATCTTGCTTGCTCCCTCTTGGGAGCACTGGGAGCCAAGACCTCCAGCAGGGGCAACCCCCCCCACCCAGGACCCTCTCACCTGAGGCGCCACTAGAAGGAAGGCGCACCTCCCACCCTGCCCCGGCTGGCATGGGAGCCTTGCAGCCCCTGGGCAGAGTGGAGCACCGGTCCTGCAACCTGCGTGAGCTCAGAAGCCTTGCAAACGTGGCTGGCAGTTTCCAGCCAGAGGCTGCGCTCTGATTCAACCTTGCTCCAAAGCAGTCGCTCCTGGCGCTTTCCACTTCCTCTCCCGGGTCGTGGGAAGCTGTCCTGCCTGGGGAGGCCGCCTGCTCACCTGCCTCTAAGTCCCATCTGCCCTTCCACATGCAGGACCGTCGCCTCTCCCAAGGAGCCTTCTAGGATCACAACAGTCATGTCTGCCCTTTGGCGTCTACGGTCGTGCTGACAACCACACAGTTGAGCAGGGTGTCAGATGTGGGAGGTCCTGGGCGGGTGGGCGGAGCTGGGGGTGGGCCGGATCTTGGCAAGTCTCACCTCTGCAGCACAGGCCTTAGTTTCTCTCCCCACACATTGGGCTGGGATGGGGTAGGAGCCGCACCATCCCCACCCCCAATCCCGGGCCAGGGTCCCAAGCAGCCCACCCCGTCTCCCACACAAGCTAGACGCCCGAGAGCCATACATTCCTGGGAGAACAGAGGCCAAGGAGGCAGAGAGAAGGGGATGGGGAGGGGGCCAGGGATGGGAAGCCCACCCCAGCCCTGACCACACCCTGCGAGGCAGGTACTGATTCCAGGGTCCCTCCCCACACCACCCCAGGTTGAGCATAGAGCATGAGCCCCTCTGAGGTAGGTGATGGGGTGAGGGGGACACGGGGGGCCAGGGGCAGCTCACCTTGGGGCTGAGGGGGGAGGGCCTGGGGCCTTCCAGGGGAGCTGGCTGGAGGCGGCCCCCACAGAAGTGGGCTCTGATCCTGACCTGGGGCCCTCGGGCAGGTGAGTCTCATACCCAGGCCAGCTGTCTCCAGGGCTTGGGCCCAGGAGCAGGGGTGGGGTGGGGGGCAGGGTGGCAGGGGGATGCATCACACCCCTCGGGCCGGGGCCACGTGGGTACAGGACTTTCTGAGGAAAAACTGAAGGTCAGGGGTGCACGTCTGGGGTGGATGGGACTTTCCCGGTGAATCCTTATCCTGTGACCAGCCCCAGGCTGCTGCCTCGAGGGAGTGACCAAGTGACCTGCTCATCGGTCACTCACTCACCAGGGGCCCTGGGTGGCACACTCCCCATTTGAAAGATTTAAGGGAACCGCCTGGCTTCTGGCCATCTGTCTGCAGGGGAGATCGCGAGCTGGGGTGCCGGGGCACAGGGAAGGGCTGTGTGGGAGACCATCTGGGGGCGGGGGTGAGAGGCTTGAGGGGCTTTGAAGGGTGGGCAGGAGCTCACTGCTGGCTCAGGGCCAGGTGGGGCTCCAGGCTGAAGCCCCTGGGATGGGATCGAGGTCCGGTGGAGCTCTGGGGGCTTGGGTGTGGGCCCAGTCGAGGGGCTGGAGGACCATCCATCCTTAAAAGAGCAGCTCTGTGCCAAGTATAACCACGTGCATGGACAGGAGGCCAGGAATCCTGACCCCGAACCTGGTAGCCCTCCGCCTGTCATCCATCCTGGGCTGGCTTCCCTTCCGGCTCACAGGGACCCTGGTGCAGGCCCCAGAGCCTCACCCCAGGAAGCAGAGGGCCTGTCCCCCTAAACATACACCCCACAGGCCTTTCTGGAAGGCCGAGGAGAGCCCAGGCCCTTCCTGTCCCCACATTAGGCTTGTGGTCAGAGGTCAGCACAGGTTCTTGAAGGGGGACCTGACCCCTGGAGCAGAGCAAGGGGTTTGGGGGACCCTAGGGTCTCACAGGGGACACAGGTCTTCCTAGGAGACAGGATGTCCACCCCCCCCCCCCCGCCCCATCATCAAAGAGGAGACCGGTCCTCTTGGAGGTTCACCTCATTTGGCACAACCCCAAGGACCCCCAAAACCTGGGTGGTGGCCTGGGGCTAGAATAGCAGGCCTGGGAGGTTGGGCCCAGCCGGACATGGATGGACTGATGGACACACACACACATCCCAGCCGGATATGGACAGACACACACACACACAGCCCCGGAGCGATCTCTCCCCTCCCCCACCCCCACTCCAGGAACAAGCGGCTCTCTCTGCAGCCGGATGGGGGTGGCCACACACTGGCCCCTTTGTCCACCATGTCCCAGGCCATTGTCCTGGAGTCCACAGCCCTGTGGCGGTGGCCCTGGGAGAGGAAGGAGCAGGGGCCGGGCGGCCGTGTGGTGAGGTCCAGCTGGATGCTGCTGTAGGGAGTGGAGGACCGGCTTCGAGGCACCAGGGGACCAGTCATCGCGCGGGGGCAACAGCGTTTATTTCTCCGCCGCGCGTGATTGGCAGCAGCCCCAGGCCAGCACGGGCCCCTGGGGCTCTTGTGCCGACACAGGGTGACCGAGGCTCCTGCCGGCGGGCTGAGACCAGAGCAGGCAACTCAGGCCCTTTGTGAAACAGGGTGCAGGGGGAGGCCACACGGAACTGGAGGGCGGGCAGGGCGGGGTGGAGCTCAAGCCAGACCCCGGGGCCCCTCCGGGCAGGCACGCAGACCAGCTCTAGCACCGCCACCCGCCAGGAGGCAGGCCCAAGTCCGGCTCTGCTCTCTCCGCCACGTGACGCCGTCTTCTCACGGATACGCACTCGAGGCTCTGGCCGGGCCTCAGAGGCAGCGCTTCCTGGGTGCAGAAGCCAGGTGGTGGGTGGGGCCTGCCAGGAGGGAACCTGGGCATACGGCCGGTGCAGCGCCCAGTGGGAGCTCGGGCCTGAGGCCACCTCTCTGCTGGCAGCCGGGCGGTGGGGGTCCTGGGCCCAAGGCCACCGTCCCAGGCCTCCTCCTCCACCCTCCCTGTTTGGGGCCACGTGCCCACCCGGAGGAGCCCGCGGCAGTGAAGACCGCGAGGCCACGAACTGGCAGGGCGGGCACGCTGACCCCGTGGGGCCGCAGGCGGGAGCGCTCCCTGCCAGGGCCTTGATGCTGCACACGGCGGCAGCCCCCCTACCCGTCACCCCGCCAGCCGTCCGGGGAGGCCCCCTCGCCCCACCCTCCCCGCTGCAAGTCCATTTCTAAACACCAGCTCCGGCAGGCGGCAGCTGACCATACAAGGCAGTCTCTGGCCCGAGCTTCACTTCCCAGCTCCCCGGAGCTCCGGGCGCGGCTCCCTAGCCCGGAGTCTTGGTGGCGAAGGTCAGGTAGCCGGTGTGGCCCACGGTTTCCTTCATGGGCGTGCCGCTGCGGAAGGGGCCGGCGTCGGGGCCGGGGCTGGCCCCCAGGTCGGGCGCGGGCAGGCTGATGGTGCGCACGTTGTAGACCTGCGGCAGCACCTCCAGGGTGCTCAGCTCCGAGAAGCCGCAGGCCGCCAGCGCCTGGCACGTGCGCTGGACCTGCTCGATGCAGGGTGAGAAGGAGCAGAAGCGCCCACCTGCGCGGGGGGGGGGGGCAAGAGGCCGGGTCAGAGGGCGGGTCCCCAAGCCCCACCCCCAGCCGCCCCCGCCGGCATCCCTCTGCCCAGGGGCCTGTGGCCCGGACCTCAGCGCAGAGGAAATGCAGCCCGGCCCCTTCAGGAGTGGGTGTTGGGAGAGACGCCGCTGTGCGAGGCGTGGACGCCCGGAACCCTGCTCCGGGCTCCGAGGGCGGCCAAGCCCTCCGGCCACGAGGAGCTGAGGCCTCAGAGCGGAGGAGCCGGCAGGGCCCACGTGGAAGGGGCCGCCTGCACCAAGCCCACCACCTCACCCCGTGGGCCGCCAGCGGGCACGGCCACCCCGACCCCCACTGGCGGCCGAGGGCTGGGGCCAGGGTGGAGTCTCCGCACGGCAGCTGCTGGCGCACTCGCTGAGCCCAGAACGGCTCCAGCCACAAGTAGTGGCCTGGGGCGGGGGCTGCTGTCACAGAAAATTAGAGGCTGTCCTGGCTTCTGCGACTGGAGGCGCCTACAGAGCCAGCCCTAGGCTCAGGGATGACGGGCGGGGGAGGGGGTGGGAGCCCTTCCTGCCCGCCTTCTCCCCCAGCCAGCCCAGGCCCATCCCAGATCTCCCCTGCAGGGCAGGGGTGGGGAAGCCAGGCTGGGGGAGGAAAGGTGCCTGGGGACAGCCCTGAAAGGTCCCTGAGGCCTGGTCATCTCAGTCTCAGCAAGGAGGCCTGGGCTCGGAGGCAGAGTTGAGGTCAAGCTGGAGGGCACAGGGTCACCTCGGGGAGCCCAGCCCCTGTGTGCACAGCCGAGGTGGCCCCACTGGGTAAGGCCGAGCCCCGGGGGCTGCACTGAGCCGGAGCCGGGCTCACGCAGGCAGGCGAGCCCTGGAGAACAGCCAGACCACGAGGGAGTCGGGAGCCTCTGGGCCAGAACAAGCAGATGCAGAGAACAGGGCTCAGTGGGGCGGAGGGGACAGGACAACACATGCAGGGCTCCCGGGCCAGGGACCGCCTGCCTCAGCCCAGGCCACGCGCCCGGCTCTGGCCTCACGGGGTCCCTGGGGCAGGAGGGACCTGTGGGCATCGGGGGCCAAGCAGAAGGGGCGGGGGCGGGGGAGCTGGTGCTCCCCGGCTACCCTGGTACAGACCGAGGACACGGGAGTCCAACGCCAGTGGGCAGGGGACCCACTAGGACCCACTGGCCAAGCATCCTCGTTCAGAGGGGCGGGCCATCCCCAGGGCCTCCGGGCTTCCCTCTCCCGCTGCTCTGCTCAGCGGGGAGGAGGCAGGGAGGCCTGGCTGCCAGAGCCAGCAACTTCTCCAGAAAAGGGAAAAACCCAGGGCCTCGCCAGCGCCTCCTGGCTCAGAGCCGACCTCCCCGCCTCTGCACCCAACATCTTCCCTAAAAGGGGTGCATTCGCCCGGCTTGCAGCTAGTGGGGAGAGAAGACTCTGCGGGGACCGGCTGGGGTCAGGGGCTAACCTCTGACCTCCAGCATGCTCCACCTCTCACTCAGACAGGGCTGTAAGGACATTCCCCAGGGACCTCAGACATCACTCACCTTGGGGTGGGAGTGAGCCAAGCCAAGGGGCGGGGGCCCAGCTGAGCCCCGTGCTCCCCAGTCCTGACTCCTCCAACCACCCCCCAACCTCCCAGGACCACTCTGACCCACCCCGACCCCCTGACCCTTCCGCTCCCAGAAGCCCAGCTCACCTTCGACCTTGAGGGCATCCCAGGCGTGCCCCACGGCCTCCCAAGGCGAGGGGATGTCCAGGAAGACGGCGTCCGCCACGTGGCTCACGCCGAAGCCACTGCGGCACACGTCCTGGTTCAGCACAGTCACCCAGCGGCCCACGCGGTGCTCCTGGAACTCCTCCCGTGCCCTCTCCGCCCGCTGCTGGTGGAACTCCACCGTGTGCAGGTGCCCCGTGGGCGCGATGGTGCGGATGATGGCGTGGGACACAGAGCCGCTGCCGGTGCCTGGCCGGGCGGGGTGGGAGTCAGGCGGGAAACGAGCCCACCTTCACCCTGGGGAGACCACCAGGGCCCACAAGCTCAGCCGAGCCCGGGGTTATCAGCAAGGACCAGTCCAGAGCTCCTCTTGGGGTCCTGGGACACAGGGACTGTCCCAGGTGGGGCTGGGGGAGCTGCCTATTGATCTGGTGCAGGTCCTGCTGGGGGGGGGGCAGCCCTGCCCACCCCAGCTCTGGAGCAAACCCTACTGCCCAGACTGGGGGCCCCAACTGGGATCCTGAGAGGGGCCGGACTGCCCCAGGGCCCTGCAGGGTCTGTGCAGAGCAGACCAAGAGACTTGCCCTGCCGCACACGGTGGATGGGCCCGAGGGATGGGGGTCGGTCCGTCTTCCTGCCCCCAGTCTGCTCCCGCCACATGGGAGCTCTGCCCTCACCCTGAGTGAGCGCATGGCACCGTGACACGGTGACCAACATGCCCATGTAATCGCCCCTGTCTTCCTCCAGCCTCAGGCTGCCCTTCTGCTTGCCATCTTGTCCTGCAGTGCCGGGGGCGGGGGGGGGCCCTAGTCTCTTGTCACCCACCATGGCCTCCCCACCCCTCATGGCTCCAGGTGCCAAGCTTGATGGAGATACTCTGTGTCCACTGCACACTGACCCCTCCCCGGTGACAGCAGACAGAGCCCAGCATTTACGAGGGCAGAGCTGGAGCGGTCCAGCCCCAGGCCACTCCCTGCCCAGCCTCTGTACCCAGTGACCAGGGCGGTGACCGCCCAGCCAGACGCCACGGAGCCGCCCCCGCCCCCACTGGCACCTCCTCCCACATCTCTCTAGGAAGTGCTTCTCCCCAGCTGCCCGCAGCGCCCACCTAGGCCCCCCGCCCCCGTTACAGCCCCGGAGCCCTGCCCTCAGGCCTGTCTCCACAGCTGCCGTCAGACCAGGCCTCTGCTCCACAGCCGAGTCAGACTCCTCGTGACCCCTGGCAGTGTGCGCTTCCTCCCTGACCTCCTTCCTGCTCCTGCCACCCTGGCCTCCTCGATGGTCCCCCATGCAGGGTCTCTGCGAGGCTCTCCTTCAGGGTGACCCTACCCCGTGGCTCTTCACAGCTCCCCATCAGGTCCTCCCTGACTGCCCAGCCAGAGGGACACCTCTCAGTCACCCTCAAAAGCGCAGCCCCCAGTCCGCAGTAACACTGAGACGGTCATGCTGGGCCCACTGTCTGTCCCCTTTGAGAAGCAGAAACCCGGCCAGACTTGTCGCGGCTCTACCCACGGTTCCCAGAAGGGGAGCTGGCACCTCAGAGGAGCCCGGAAACCCGCTCACAGACCGCGCTTTCCAGCTGAGTGGAGCCAGGCCCTGGCCGTGGATGCCTTGTGGCCGGGGGTGGGGGTGGGGGGCAGCAGGGGACGAACTGGCCCTGAATCCTGTCCACCCCCAGTTCCCCTGGTGCTGAGCGGCCGGCCCCTGCCCAGCCCCCACCCACTCTCTGAACCCACTCACGGCTCAGATTCTGCACCTGACTCTCCCCATTTCAAAGTGATCGGCTGGGCAAAAGCAACCATCCCGTCGTCTGCGTGGAGAAACCGAGGCCCAAAGACAGAAGAGACGGCCTGAAGCCTCCAAAAGCTGACAGCAGTGCTGCTGGGAACTCTTCATGAGCCTGGAGCACAGGGGCCCGGGGCGTGCGGAACGTTCTGGAAATCCAGGCACACCTGGGCCTGGCTGCAAGCTTCGGTCCCCAGTACGTGTTTGTGTGCGCGCACACATGCAGAGTCTGGGAATATCTGAATTCAGGTACTTCCATCTGCACCCCAGGCCTGGCCTCAGTGATGAAGGCGCTGGCCTGGGATGAGCACAAGGCAGGCTCTTCCCCCACAGTGAGCACCCTGGAGCAGCCCTGGCCCTCGGCTCCCATCCGCAGCAGTGAGGGACTGCAAGGCCAGGCGCCCCTGCCCTTCTGTCAGCACCCTGGTCAGCGCCGAGCAGCATTCACCACCCCCTCCCCACCTCAGACAGGAAGGCTTCCCCCTGGGCGCCCGCTCCTCCTGCAAGCTATCCTCGGTCAGGTCCCATCAAGTCTCACCGGAGGACAGCACCAGTCTCCTAAACCAGCTTCCCTGTGTCTGTCCCCCCTCGCTGCAGTGAGCCCCCCAGAAAGACCCTGTAGAAACATGGAGAGTAACTGTGCCTCTGCCTGGACATTGGGTCTAACCTCCGCCTCCACGTACAGAGGCAGCCTGCGGAACTCACCGGACTCACAGACCACGGAGCCAGGCCGAAGCTCCAGCATCATGGTGAGCAGGGCGATGTCGGTGGAGTACAGGATCTGGGTGCGGTGCGGCAGGTTCAGTGTCCAGAGCTCCGGCGTGGGGTGCAGCACGTACACCCAGCCGCCTCGGCCGCAGGTCACCTTGGAGCCGAAGGGGCGGCCAATGAGGTCTACTGAGTGTCGCAGGACGCCGTGCCGGGTCTGGGTCTGGGCCCCCCGCTGCACGCGCACGGCCACCATCGCGCCATGGCCCAGGGACAGGATGGCTGTGTCACCCTCTTTGATCAGCTCCTCGTAGGCCACGAAGCTCATGGTGCTGCTGGTCCGGCAGGTGCTGGGGACCTGGGAGGTGTGTGGGCATGAACGTGTAAGGGGCCAGGAGGTAGGACTGTGCCCGTGGTATCCAGGGAGAAAGCCCTTTTTGGTCTGGTCCTAAGACGAGAGCCATCAGCCCAAACCTCAGACGGAGAGACTGAGGCCGGGTCCCAGGATTCCCACAAAGTAAGGGCCTGACCCTCTCCCTCGGCATTCTTCTCTGGGAGCTTGGCTCCCGTTCTCTAGCTGTGAGAGGAGAGAGGGACCACACAGGGGGGGCCCGCGAGGTCACCTCCAGGCCAGGCAGAATCCCCCCTCTTCACCCTCCCCCTGAGGGGCTCCTGGGCAGACGGGTGACGGGGCGATGCAAATGCACGGGTCCCCAAGCGGAGGCTGGGGCCGTGCAGCAGGCAGTAAACAGCAACATCGGCCTGGCCTGCGGAGAGGCCGGGGGCGGCGGCTCTGCCCAGGCGGGCAACAGGGCTGGGCCCGGCCATGGGGGGTTGCCAGGACGTGCAGGGCCTGCCGGGGAGACGGTCCCCACACTACCCGCGCTCTGCCACCGTAGCCCCGCCGAGCCTCACCGGCGACGCTCGTCGGCCTCCGACTCCCGGAGGCGCCGCACGTGGCTTCGCGTCGCCGCGGCTTCCGCCTCCGGCTGGGGCGCGGCGCCCGCTGATGACGTCACGGCACCCCGCCCCCGGCGCGCGCGGGGGTTCCCGGGAGAGGGGGCGGGGTCTCGGGAGCGCGCGACGCCCGCCCTCGCGTCCGGGGCGCGCTCTCGGTCGGCTTGTGCGGGTGCCGCCTGCTCGCGCCCAAGACCACCTAGAGCCCCGGTAGCCCGGCCCCAAGCTGCCGCGGTCTCCTGTGCGGTCGCGGGCGTGACTGGTGAAACTCCAGAAAATGGAGCTGCAGAGGAGCGGGTGGTCCCACAAGGCTTTGGCGGGAGGCCACCTGAGCAGCAGGGGACGGTGGCCAGAAGCGGCCTTAGACCCAGGCCCGGCCGCTCCTGAAACGGGCACGTTCTCCGGAGTGCGGAAGCCGCTTCCAGGACGGAGGGAGCCCTGCGTCCCCTCCTGGAACCCAGGGTGCGCTGAGCATTGGACCCACGGGGCTCCTCTTGGGGCCGAGTCAGTGAGGACAAGAGCGGCCTGAGCGGGGGAGGGCCAGCTGGAGGGCCCGGCAGAAACAGGGAAGCTGCAGCCCTGTTGTGTCTCAGCGACGCTGAATCAGAGCCAGGCTCTGGGCGGACAGTGTGTGCGGGGGAGGGGCACGGGGACAGGGACCGTTTTCCTCCAGTGCGCATGTCCCCGTGGGCCAGGCCTTATCTGATGGAGACCCCAGTCCACCCAGCCAGGCTGGGGCCTGAGCCCCAACTCAGAGGCAGCTAGCATGACCCTTGGCCACGCTTCCAGGCCCAGGCTGCTCCATCCTGGACATCTGGGCGTGGCCAGGCCCTGCAGAACCAGTCCCTTCCCAGAGCCCTGCCAACTTGTGGGGCGCTGAACTCTTTCCTCCTCTGGGGCCGGGGCTGGTGAGGGTGTCTGCGGACCGCAGAATCCATGATGGAGACCCAGGTGCCTTAGCCCCTCCATGACCCTTCCCTGACTGGGCCTGGGTCTTGGAACCCCAGGAGAGAAAGGTGAGGGCCTGTAGTGACCTCCCAGGCCAGTGCTCTGGCCACCAGCTGCTTGTGTGGCTACATAACAGCCTTGCCTCCTCCTCTCGGACAACCCAACTCCATCTACAGCTCACCAACCTTTGTTCCAGGTGACTTTGCACCCGCCGGAATCATCCCTTAATTGCTCTCCTGGGAGATAGCAACTTTCCACTTCTTGGGGGTTCCTCTTACCCAGCCTCTCAGCTACTCAGAGGCTGAGTGCACACTGAGAGCCTAAATTAGGACTCGGTGACTAGGCAGTGGTTTCCTGTGGTCCCAACTTCCCATCGCCTTTCTGTGGGGGACTGGTTGGCCAGCTTCTCCATTGCCCCCTCCTCCAGGCAGCCTTCCCAGGGCTGTCTGTCTTCTCTCTCTGAGTCTGCTCAGCCCGATTCCTCAAGCACCAACTGATTAGCCAGGTCAGGTGGGTACTTTGCCTAGGGCAGAGTTTATATATTGTCCCCCCTCCTTAAAAAAAATCTGATGCTGTGTAAGCCCAATTAAGTGTCATCACTTTGAATCTTCCCCACAATCCTGTGAGAGGGGGACCATTTTACAAACTCAGGGAAGTCAAGTAATTTGCCTAAAATCACACAGCTAATGTGGCCAAAGTGGGATTGGGATTTAAAGCCAGTAAACTTGGCTTCAGAAAACCAAAGGCAGATTGGAAGAAAGGTGGGAACAGGCAGGAACAGGGCCCTGGAGGAGAACAGGAGGCGGACGATGCCCCCTGGGGAGGGCCGTTCTGCTCTGATCTCTGAGCCAAGGTCTCCTCTCCCCTGGCGGGCTGGCCTCCTGCCCCACCATACTCTGTGGCCTCAAGGCAGCCCCTGCCCCTTTTCTGACCCCAACCAACTTCCCCTCTGGGCATTAGGAGGAAGTTCCAGCCCCTGCTTGGGGCCTGGCCCTCCTCCACCAGGCCCACCCTGTGCCTGCTGAGCAGGGCCGTGTCCTGTGGATGAAAGGCCGGGGACTCCGTTGAGGCTCCCCACCCCCTCCAGGGCCAGGTGGTTAATGTGTAACCAAGTGTGATTTCTGAGAAACCTGGATGGTAAACTGGCCGGATGATGTCACCTAGCTTCTTGCCCAGACGCTGCCAAACCGGCTCCTGTGGGCCTTGGGGAGACTGGAGGGTCCATAGGGGAGGGCTCGGTTAGCTGGGAGTAGCGTTCTTCCGCTGAGGTGGAGGCTGGTACACTCCTGGGCCCCCCTCCTTGTTCCCTTGCTCAGTACTACCCAGGCTCTCAAGTGGCCGCTGCCCGGTAGGGGCCTCACCCTGACTTCTGGGTCTAAAGGCCTCCAAGACCCCTCCTCCTTCCCCATCACAGTTGCTGACCACATGTGTTGTCAGTCTGAGTCCAGCCCAGGCGTGGCCAGCTGGGGGACTGCAGGGTGGGCCCTAGGTCAGGTTAGCACAGGGCCAGGCACTGCAGGATCACAGGGGGATTGCCAGACCTCAGACCTGGTTCCCCATCACCCACCTTCTCATCTTCCCTTTGCTCATCTGCAAAACTAGGACAAAACACGCATCTCAGAAGGCTGAGACCTGCTGGAGCCCCAGGCAGGCCCTGGGCAAGACCCCAAGCCTCTCGTCTTCGCTTCTCTAGTGAGGACCTCGCTGGTGGAGGGAGAGGGGAACGGGGTCTTTCCCTTCCCCTGACCCCCAAGTGGGTCAGGCCCTTGGTGGCCTGAAGGTGCGGGGTGGGGACCTTCTGAGAAGCTGCCGAGGCTACAAAGAGGAAGGAAGCCCTGAGCTCTCCCCGCCCCCAATCCCTGGGGTCTGAAAGTCAAGTAGGCCTCCAGGGCCAGCACTCGTTTTCTAGAAACAGAAACTTGAGTCCATCAGGCCTTTGTCCGCCGGGATTTGGGGAGGGCAGGTGCAGATATTTCTAAAATTAGGGAGAAGAGCAGCAGGGGGCACGGAACACAGGAATTTCAGGCTTAAAGGACACCTGTCTGGGCAGTTCAGAGCCATTTGTCTTTTTACCTTGCTTCGCTTTACGGGTCTGAAAAAATGCTGACTGGGAGCAGGTCAGAACACGCCAAATTGAGCAAGGGAAGAGGCAGGAGTCCTCCATGGTAACCGCGGGCTGTGCACAGAGGCAGAGGCAAGGGAACGTGCTCACCCCGTGCTCTGGCGCCCTCAGAGGCCCCAGCACACGGATCGCCGCTCGGCCCCGCCAGAGGCACCCGTCTCCTCCTGGTTCTTGACCGTATCTTGTTCCCTTGGCTGCTTGCTCCCAGCTGCCAAGCTCACAGCCTTCCTCCAGCAGCAGTCCTGTGCCATCCTGGAGGGATTTTGTTGAATAAACACATAGATAAGTGTTTCCCCCATTCCTTGCTTTGTTCACAAAGCAACCATATGATGGACATTAACCATAAAAGCACCAGTTCACTCTTTAAAAAAATATTTACTGATTTATTTTTGGCTGCCCTCGGTCTTCGTTGCTGCGCTCAGGCTTTCCCTAGTTGCGGTGAGCAGGGGCTGCTCTGTGCTGTGGCCTGCGGGCTTCTTCTGGCGGTGGCTTCTCCGCCCTCGGGGCTCAGTAGTTCTGGCGCACAGACTTGGCTGCCCCTTGGGCACGTGGGGTCTTCCTGGACTAGGGCGCGAATCCCTGTCCCCTGCATTGGTCGCTGGACTTTCATCCACTGCACCACCAGGGAAGTCCCCAATTCACGCTTTTTAATAGCCGTGTAATATTCCACACTGGAGAGATGCCTTCCCTGCCCCCGGCCAGTCCCCAAGGGATGGGCATCCGGTTACATGCAGGTTTGTTTGTGTTTGTTTCTCATGCTAGAGAGGACTGGCCTATGTGCACAGAGAGATGAGACTATAGGCTGGATTCCTAGAAGTGGGATTGCCGGGTCATGGAGTACAAAGATTTTACGTTTTAATAAATACTGCCAAATTACTTTCCAAAACTGATGTAGCACTTCACAATGGCAGGCAGCCTGTGAATGCCTATCTCCCTACATTCCAGCCCATAGCCAACACTGGCTGGTGCCAGTCTGGGGTGCTGGGGACAGTGGAAGGCGTAGTCATTACTTTGAATTGCATGATTCTGATTTTCAGTGAGCTTTTTGTTTTTTAAAACTCACATGTGCTTATGTGAGTATTTCCTCCAGCCTCTGCGGAGATTCTCTGAGGACGACCTTTGGGGTGGGGTGTGGAAATGGACTTGTCCCTGGAAGAGAGGGCCCAGGCCTGGGGCTGGGGGCTCTGAGACTGCGCACTTCCCAGCAGGGCCGCAGTCAGTATTCACTCATCAACCAGGAGGGGCTGAGTCTCTGGCTCAGATGACCCCAAAGCCCGGGGACTTGCCCAAGGTCGCGGCACCAAGGGTGCCGCCTGGCTGGGCCGCAGCCAGGCTGCGCCTCCGGCGTGCCTTCGCTCTGCACCAAGATCGCCGGGGAGATGCCTGCGGGCACCTTGAAGAAGGTCGGCGGCTCGCCGCCGACTCAGACTGGGCGGGAGAAGGGTGGGGTGGGGTTGGGGGGGGGTTGTTGGGTGGCGGGGGGTGGCGGTACCTGCCGTGGAAGCCCGGGACGGCTCCCGCCTGGCCCCTCGCCGCGACCACCGTGAGGACTAGCGGGAGGGGGAGAGGCAGGGGCCGGGGCGCCGACCAGGCCGAGCGTTCTCAAGTGCCTGCCGGCTCTCCTGCCTCGGTTTCCCGCTCGGAGGCAGGCGTGGGTGTGGGGGAATCCGGAATGTCCGAGGGCCTGAGGTTCTGGCTTCGGGATCTTGGCGGGCGCGAGGTGGGGTCAGGCAGGCTGCGCGGGGTCCCGGCCAGGGGATAGTCTTGGTGGGCTGTTCGGGGTGGGGTGGGGGGGCTCCGGGGGCAGAGGGTGGCGGACAAAGCGGCGGCACCACCCCGCAGCGCGACCCAATGGAATGAATGGGCTATAAATAGCGGCCAATGGGCGGCCTGCGTTGCGCCCCTTAAGAGCCGCGGGAGCGCGGAGCCGCCGCTGTTCGCCTGCGCCGCGCCCTGAGCTGCAGACTAACCTAGAGCCCCCGCCCCTGTCCGACTGCTCAGTAAGTGAGCCCGGGGGCCAGGGGTGGGGGGCGCGCGGGCACCGAGGCGGGGGTTGTTGTGCACGGAGCTGGGGGCTGGGGCCAGGGCGTCGCGCGCTCCGGACCTCCCGGGGTCCGCCGCCTGGAGTGGGCGCGCCAGTTGGGCCGGGGGTCCTGGGCGCTGTGGTAGCCCCCTGCGTGTAAGCGCCGACCCCGCTGACCTTGACCGAGGCCGGGCTGACCGGAGCCCGGGGCCCTGGGTGGTTAGCAGGTCACCAGGAGGCCCAGAGCCTCGGGACCCGCTGACTCCCGCGTCTCCCCGCAGCCCGCCGCCGCCATGCCCTTCTCCAATAGCCACAACACGCTGAAGCTGCGCTTCCCGGCCGAAGACGAGTTCCCCGACCTCAGCGGCCACAACAACCACATGGCCAAGGTGCTGACCCCCGAACTGTACGCCGAGCTGCGCGCTAAGAGCACCCCGAGCGGCTTCACGGTGGACGACGTCATCCAGACCGGCGTGGACAACCCAGGTACGCGCGCCTCAGTCCCGAGGTCAGGACAGGAGCCCGAGGCTGGGCCCCAGCGCCCCCGCTCCCTGGCTCCCCCCGGGCCGAGGTCCGGGCGCCCTTTTGCGCGCATGGCTGAAGGGTCCGCGGCGGCTTGCTCGGGCCTGGCAGTGACGTCACTGTCCCCATTCCACGCTCCCCCCAGGGCACCCCTATATCATGACCGTGGGCTGTGTGGCCGGCGACGAGGAATCGTACGACGTGTTCAAGGAGCTGTTTGACCCCATCATTGAGGACCGGCACGGAGGCTATAAGCCCACCGACGAGCACAAGACCGACCTCAACCCCGACAACCTGCAGGTGCGGGGTGGCCCGGGGCGAGGGGCCGGCTGGGTGGGGAGGGGTTGCCCAGCGCTCAGCCCTGCACGGCCCCCAGGGCGGCGACGACCTGGATCCCAACTACGTGCTGAGCTCGCGGGTGCGCACGGGCCGCAGCATCCGCGGCTTCTGCCTCCCCCCGCACTGCAGCCGCGGGGAGCGCCGCGCCATCGAGAAGCTCGCCGTCGAAGGTAAGGGTACGGCCCGCTGAGCGGCGCTCTTGGTCCCCGGGCCCTGCCGGCCTGTTTACCAGTCACCGGAGCCGCCGCGCTCTTATCTGTCCGTCGGCTCGGGTTTCCCAGAGGGACCGACGCCCAGCCCCGCGCCCACAGAGCCCTGGGGCCGGACGATGGTCGGCTTGGGCCGTGTCGCTCCGGAGCGGCCCGCCGCTCGGGCCGGGAGGACTGCCTGGGCTCCAGCCAGGCCGAGCGGGCATCCTGGGGGTGCGGGGTGGGGCAGGAGTCCACCCGTCCTCCTGAGCGCGCTCCTCCGCAGCCCTGTCGAGCCTGGACGGTGACCTGGCGGGGAGGTACTATGCGCTCAAAAGCATGACGGAGGCGGAGCAGCAGCAGCTTATCGACGACCACTTCCTTTTCGATAAGCCCGTGTCGCCCCTGCTGCTGGCCTCGGGCATGGCCCGCGACTGGCCCGACGCCCGCGGCATCTGGTGCGTATCCCCCGGCCTCCGCCCGCGCCGTACCGGAGGGAGGAGGGCGGCGCCGCGCTCCTCAGGGGGGTTTGGTGCCGGCCTCCTCGCGGGAGACCTTGACCGCGGAGGTGCGGAGCGCCCCGGGCGGGTGGGGCCGTCTTGTCGGCGTTCCTCCTCCCTCCCCCCGCCTCCGGGAGCCGCGGCTCCTTGTTTGCGCTCTGCTTTCCCACCCGCCGCCCGCGGGGAGTCGGTCAGGTGCAGGGTGACGCAGACGCTTCCTCGAGTGGGGGTGGGGAGCAGGGCTCGCAGGCCCCGGGCGACTCCCCGTGGGCGGGGCGGGGCGGGGCCGGCTGCCTCTGCCCCTCACCCCCTAGGTGGGGACCACAGGGTGCCTGACCGGCTAGCTGGAAACAGCTCAGGGCTTCGCGTGCCCTCTCTCAAGTGCCCTGTGTGCGCCCAGGGTGTTGATGGGGCTAGAGTCCTGATAGCAGCCCCCGGGCCCTAGGGACAGCTGGGGTGAGCACCTCAGCGACTTGGTGCCCCGGCTCTGGGGGCCTCGCGAGGTTTTGTTCCTGGATGTGTCCCTCGTCCGGGGAGGAGACTTGACTGTGCCCCTCCCCCAGGCATAACGATAACAAGACCTTCCTGGTGTGGATCAACGAGGAGGACCATCTGCGGGTCATCTCCATGCAGAAGGGTGGCAATATGAAGGAGGTGTTCACGCGCTTCTGCAACGGCCTCACCCAGGTCAGGGCCAGGCCCCAGGGTTCAGGCAGAGATGGAGGTGCCCCATCAACCCCCGGGGGAGCCCAGGTCTTTGCTGCCTCAGGTCCTGTTCCAGCTGGTCCCCTGGGCGGGTGGCTCAGCCAGGCCTCCCCTCTCACACGTCCATTTCCAGATTGAAACGCTCTTCAAGTCTAAGAACTACGAGTTCATGTGGAACCCTCACCTGGGCTACATCCTCACCTGCCCGTCCAACCTGGGCACGGGGCTGCGGGCCGGGGTGCACATCAAGCTGCCCCACCTGGGCAAGCACGAGAAGTTCTCTGAGGTGCTCAAGCGGCTGCGGCTTCAGAAGCGAGGCACAGGTGAGTAGGGGGTGCCAGGCGGCAGCCCGCTCCCCCGGGGCTGCCCCCCACGCAGCCCCGCTGAACTGGCTGTCTCTCCAGGCGGTGTGGACACGGCCGCCGTGGGTGGGGTCTTTGACGTCTCCAATGCGGACCGCCTGGGCTTCTCGGAGGTGGAGCTGGTGCAGATGGTGGTGGACGGCGTGAAGCTGCTCATCGAGATGGAGCAGCGGCTGGAGCAGGGCCAGGCCATCGATGACCTCGTGCCGGCCCAGAAGTGAGGCCCTGGCCACATCTGCCGCCTCCACCAGCTCCTCCGCTGCTTCCTAACTTATTGCCCAGGCCGTGCCCACCACGTGCCCCGGAGGCTCGCTGTGTGGTGGCTGAGCCCTTAACCTTGCTGTAGAGACTTCCGTCACCCTCGGTAGAGTTTATTTTTGTGATGGCTGAGATGTTGCTGATGCTGAAATAAACTAGGGTTTTGGCCTGCCCCAGGTCTGAGTGGTGCTTCCTCTTTCCAGGGCAGCCCAGGGCCCAGCACCCAGCTCTGAGGCCTGTCCTGTCCTGTCCCATCCGCCTCACTGTTGGCTGGGACCCTGCTGTGCCCGAGTCTATTCCGTGAACCTCTGCCCTCCTGCCTTGGCCCTCCCTGCAGGACCAGGTTGGGCTGCTGGCAGAGACCCAGCCTGAGCATCTAGAGGATCTATTGGGGGCCTGCGGGGTGGAGCCAGGCACTTCACTCAGCCCCAGCCTGTAGCCTGGAGGAGCTCTGCATGCTGGGGGGAAGGGCAGGAGCCCAGAAATTTGGTACTTTGCCAGCTCCGCCCCCGAAAGCCATTTCCTCCTCTTCCAAGCCGCTTCTCCCTGCTGCCTCCCCCTCCCACTCCAACACCTACTCTATTTCCTAAATAATCTCTTTGCTCTGCTTCCTTCCCTTCGAGCCTCCCCAGGCCTAGCCCTCCCGTCCCTCCCAGGGAGCCTCAGGGCCCCCGCAGTGCCCCCATCCTTGCAGCCTCCTCTCCAAGACCCTCCGTGCCCCAGTTCCTGGGCCTCCCATGATGGGTCCCCAAACAGGGAGGGGGTGGGCTGTTAGGGATAAGATCTTACGGTCTGTCTCCCGGCTGCTGCGGTCCTCACCCGCCGTCTCACTTGGGGGTCCCACCATGGGTGGGTGGGCAGGGACCTTACACAGGAGGAATGAGCCAGCTGCACCCCTGGGCTTCTTTGCTCCAGCTCCTCAGTTCACCGACAGTCTCCTGCCCCCTGCTGGCCAGGGCTGCCCCTGCGAAATCAGCTGCGCAGACCTGACCCTCCTGGGGTTACCGTACCACTGGGAGAAGCGTGTCCAGGGCTGGCAGTCATGCCTACCAAGAAGCATGGGCTCTCATGTCCCAGAGGCAGCTTGTCAATTTAGACCCCGGGGACCTGGATGAGGAGGTTGGGGGGGACAGCTGTGGAGTCGGCATGCCCTGGCGTTCTCCTGGGTGGCCAGGCAGTTTGTGAGGGGCTCATGCAGGCAGAGCCTTTGCCGGGCGAGGGGGCAGAGACTGGGTCTAAGAAGGCAAGCCCTCTGGCACAGAAGGGGTCTCTGCACCATCCTGGGAGTCCCGGACTAGCCTGCGGGCCAGGGCCTAGTGCCGAGCTTGCCTTCTCACCACGAAGTTCCAGGTCAGGGGCACGTATCAAGCAGGACTCCTCTTCTCAGCTACTTTTTCAGCTACGGTCCCCCTCCAGCAAGTGGGGTCTGGGCCAGGCCAGGCAGTGCTTTGTAAACTGTGATTCAGAGCAGGAAGCACAGAAGTGCACCCCTCTGGGAAGGCCCCTCCCTGCTGAGGGGGGCTTGAGCAGCCCAGAAGAGGCAGCAGCAGGGTGGGAGGCCTCCCTGCTCGTCCAGGAGCTGCCAGGGTAGCTGTGTTCCCATGATCTGTGTGGCCAGCAGGCAGGGTTCCAGGCCTGTCAGCCCGTGTTCACCATGAGGCCCTTGCCGGTGTGCTCCCTCCACCTGGAGGGGCCCCCTGCTTGTCCAGCCCCCCTCACCACCCGGGACTTGAGTCAGGGTTTAGGCTCAGGAATGACTGCTTGGATACCTGAGGGGCCTGGCCTGGCAGGCATATCGCTTCCTGATAAAGAGATGTCTCACACCTTCACCACCTAGACTGTCAGTGGGATGTGCCCCATACTAGCAGTGATCACACCAAAGGAGATGGAACTTCAGGTCACCCTGTGCGGGCGTATCACCAGGACGGCCTGGTGGGCAGGGCTCCCTGCAGGATTTCTTACCAGACAGGAAAGTCAACACCCTGGGAGCCTCGCCCTCGTGCCCGCAGCTGGGCGGGGCCCTCAGGAAGCGGGTCAAGCTCCCTGGGACCCTGTAGGGAGAAGTGTCTTCCGCAGGCTCAGGGCCACTCTGACTCACACCCACTGCTGCTCCCTGGGCCACTCGTTCACTCACTTTTCACTGAACGTGAACTTGCAAACTGCACTATTTTTGGAACAAGACATAGCTGATGATACAATCCAGTGAGAGCACTTCTGCTCAGCTGTCCGTGGACCCTTCAGCCAGAGTCCCTACAACCTCCCCCCCCTTTCCTCTGGATTCAAGAGACCTTTAAATGGGGCGATTTTAATATCCCTTGAAACTACAGTCAAACATGGGAAGTCTAAGAAATGCCCAGCCACATGGCAACACACACTGGTCCTCACTCAGTGCCCGGAGTGGAAGTCACCTGGGAGCACCAGAGCCCATCGCACCTGCAGGGCAGCCAGGGCCCGGCCAGGACGCCCCTCACTGCGATGCCAACAACAGTGGGCGGGAGGAGGGCGATGCTCGCTGTTGCCCGCCCCCAGATGCCAGCAGTATCGCTCACCCTGCTCGGGACAGTGGGAAGAATCTCTCTCTCTCTCTCTCTCTCTCTCTCTCTCTCTCTCTCTCTCTCTCTCTCTCTCTCTCTCTCTCTCTCTCGGCACTGCCAAGTGTCCCCTGGGGGCCCATATCGCCCTCAGCCCCTTCAAGAACCACAGAGATAACGAAGAATGCAATCACTCAGAACAGGGGCGAGCTGGTCAGGCTTCCAACAATAAAGGTCTGGCTACAAAACTGGGCCACCTCCCTCCCTCAATGTGGCGCCACGCAGGCGAGAACTTGGTGAGCCGGCGACATGCTTAAAACAGAAGTGTAAAAGCAGGTTATAAAACAGCTTGTCCTTGTGGGATCCCACACAGATCACGGATGGAAAAATCCCGGAGAACAGTAGTCGGCTGTGGGTGGCGGGGTAACAGGTGACTTCCTTCTTTATAGTTTCTTTTCCAGATTTTCTACAGTGAACATGTATTTCTTATATAAATAGCTGAAACAATTTTTTTTTTTTTGGAATGGTTTAAAATAAACGCTCTAAGGTGTCCTAGTTGGTGGGAGACGAGGCTTCTCTCCTTACTTCCTGGACTGTCTACTGGTCCCAGCCTCCTCACCAGCCCAGCCAGCAGGTGGGTGTTGCCTCACTTCTGCAGACAAGCAGCCTCCTTCACAAGGACCCTATACTGAGGGGAGCTTGTCTCCTGCGGGTATCACTGCCTGAAGGCACTCCAGCCCCACCCTTGGGCTCTGCTCCTTTCTTTCTGTTGTTTCAGTGATAAACTGTTTAGTTAAGTCTCCTCCCTCTGGGTCTGAAGGATTTCGGCCCTGACTCTGGTTGCTTGTCCCCCTGACTGGCTCTTGATCCTTTCCTTGACTGATCCAAGGGGCCTCCTTAGGCTAACCAACCTGGCAGACTAGGAGATCATAGGGACCCTGTTGTTGACACTGGGAGAATGCCAGGACAAGTAAGTACCATCAGCCATGACCCATCAGACCCCTGCCAAGCCATCCCAATAAAACACAGGAGCAACTGTAAGCATCCAGATGGACTCCCGGCTAGGATGCATATTATTAGCTAACTGGGGAAAATCTGGACATCACACATGGACATCACCAGATGGTCAACATCGAAATCAGATTGATTATATTCTTTGCAGCCAAAGATGGAGAAGCTCTATACAGTCAACAAAAACAAGACCAGGAGCTGACTGCAGCTCAGATCATGAACTCCTTATTGCCAAATTCAGACTTAAATTGAAGAAAGTAGGGAAAACCACTAGACCATTCAGGTATGACCTAGATCAAATCCCTTATGATTATAAAGTGGAAGTGAGCAATAGATTTAAGGGTCTAGATCTGATAGAGTGAGTACCTGATGAACTATGGAATGAGGTTCGTGACATTGTACAGGAGACAGGGATCAAGACCATCCCCATGGAAAAGAAATGCAAGAAAGCAAAATGGCTGTCTGGGGAGGCCTTACAAATAGCTGTGAAAAGAAGAGAGGTGAAAAGCCAAGGAGAAAAGCAAAGATATAAGCATCTGAATGCAGAGTTCCAAAGAATAGCAAGAAGAGATAAGAAAGGCTTCTTCAGCGATCAATGCAAAGAAATAGAGGAAAACAACAGAATGGGAAAGACTAGAGATCTCTTTGAGAAAATCAGAGATACCAAGGGAACATTTCATGCAAAGATGGGCTTGATAAAGGACAGAAATGGTATGGACCTAACAGAAGCAGAAGATATTAAGAAGAGGTGGCAAGAAAACACGGAAGAACTGTACAAAAAAGATCTTCACGACCAGATAATCATGATGACGTGATCACTAATCTAGAGACAGACATCTTGGAATGTGAGGACAAGTGGGCCTTAGAAAGCATCACTACGAACAAAGCTAGTGGAGGTGATGGAACTCCAGTTGAGCTATTTCAAATCCTGAAAGATGATGTTGTGAAAGTGCTGCACTCAATATGCCAGCAAATTTGGGAAACTCAGCAGTGGCCACAGGACTGGAAAAGGTCAGTTTTCATTCCAATCCCAAAGAAAGGCAATGCCAAAGAATGCTCAAACTACCACACAATTGCACTCATCTCACATGCTAGTAAAGTAAAGCTCAAAATTCTCCAAGCCAGGCTTCAGCAATATGTGAACCGTGAACTCCCTGATGTTCAAGCTGGTTTTCGAAAAGGCAGAGGAACCAGAGATCAAATTGCCAACATCCACTGGATCATGGAAAAAGCAACATCTATTTCTGCTTTATTGACTATGCCAAAGCCTTTGACTGTGTGGATCACAATAAACTGTGGAAAATTCTGAAAGAGATGGGAATACCAGACCACCTAACCTGCCTCTTGAGAAATCTGTATTCAGGTCAGGAAGCAACAGTTAGAACTGGACATGGAACAACAGACTGGTTCCAAATAGGAAAAGGAGTACGTCAAGGCTGTACATTGTCACCCTGCTTATTTAACTTCTATGCAGAGTATATCACGAGAAACGCTGGACTGGAAGAAACACAAGCTGGAATCAAGATTGTTGGGAGAAACAGCAATAACCTCAGATATGCAGATGACACCACCCTTATGACAGAAAGTGGAGAGGAGCTAAAAAGCCTCTTGATGAAAGTGAAAGAGGAGAGTGAAAAAGTCGGCTTAAAGCTCAACATTCAGAAAACGAAGATCATGGCATCTGGTCCCATCACTTCATGGGAAATAAATGGGGAACAGTAGAAAGTGTCAGACTTTACTTTTTTGGGCTCCAAAATCACTGCAGATGGTGACTGCAGCCATGAAATGAAAAGATGCTTACTCCTTGGAAGAAAAGTTATGACCAACCTAGACAGTATATTCAAAAGCAGAGACATTACTTTGCCGACTAAGGTCCGTCTAGTCAAGGCTATGGTTTTTCCAGTGGTCATGTATGGATGTGAGTGAGAGTTGGACTGTGAAGAAGGCTGAGCGCCGAAGAATTGATGCTTTTGAACTGTGGTGTTGGAGAAGACTCTTGAGAGTCCCTTGGACTGCAAGGAGATCCAACCAGTCCATTCTGAAGGAGATTAGCCCTGGGATTTCTTTGGAGGGAATGATGCTAAAGCTGAAGCTCCAGTACTTCAGACACCTCATGCGAAGAACTGACTCACTGGAAAAGACTCTGATGCTGGGAGGGGTTGGGGGCAGGAGGAGAAGGGGACAACCCAGGATGAGATTCCTGGATGGCATCGTAGACTCGATGGACGTGAGTCTGAGTGAACTCCGGGAGATGGTGATGGACAGGGAGGCCTGTGTGCTGCAATTCATGGGGTCGCAAAGAGTCGGACACGACTGAGCGACTGAACTGATCTGAACTGGGGAAAATTTAGACCGATAGGGCAAAAAAGTATTAGGTCATTAAATTGTAATACCATCTTGCAGCTGGTCATATTTTATAAAAGAAAAAGCACATGGGGAGGGGAGTCCCATCAAATGTTCAAATGAAAGTCACTCAGTCGTGTTGGACTCTTTGCAATCCCATGGACTATACAGTTTATGGGATTCTCCAGGCCAGATCACCGGAGTGGGTAGCCTATCCCTTCTCCAGTGGATCTTCCTGACCCAGGAATTGAACCGGGGTCTCCTGCATTGCAGGGGAATTCTTTACCAGCTATCAAGGAAGCAAGACCCTATTCCAAAATCTGAGTCTAGAGAACTGCCTGGCTCACAGCCCGTCCTCCCACAGGAACCCCATGTTTCAGATGATCCCCTTATGCGTCAACCTCCCTGAGGTCCACAGGGAGCTCCTACGTATCCCAATTCTGAAGGGGTGACAGTCTTCCAGACCATTTACCTCTAATGTACCATCTGGGGAGCTGGAGACCCCAGACTCCTATCAATAAGCTCATGGATATGGTCTTTGGGATATTTAACAGTATAGATAGCGTACAAGGGGCTACCCTGGTGGCTCAGATGATAAAGAATCCGCCTGCAAAGCAGATGTGGGTTCGATCTCTGGGTTGGGAAGATCCCCTGGAGAAGGGAATGGCAACCCACTCCAGTATTCCTGACGGAGAATTCCATGGCCAGAGGAGACAGGCAGGCTACAGTCCATGGGGCTACAAAGAGCTGGACATGACTATTTCTCTTTTTCTTTATAGGGGAGAAGAGACGAAAAGGATTTGGGGACAACATGAAAAAGCCTAATTATTGGCACCAGCCATAAGCCCAGCACCACCTCAGGGTTATGCACCCTTGCGAAGACCCATGCTAAGGACACGACCCAGGAAGCCTGGGTCAGAGCCACTCTCTCAGAGAAAATATGTTTTAAGTGTGGACAAGAGGGCCACTGGAAGCGTGACTGTCGCCAGTCCTGAAGGGATACTGGGGCTCTCAAACCAATGATGGCTGAGAGGACCAGAGGCTGACGGGGCCCAGGGCTCCCCGTCTCCCAAAGAACACCTGGAGAAGCCTCCGGGGTTCATTTCTCTGGAAAAGCCTCAGGTAAGCCTTGATGTGGCTGGTAGGAGTTTTCTTAGCAGACTGACCGACCTCCCTCTCAACCCTGTAGGATGACGGGGACTGATGGAAAGCCCCAGACCAAGCACTGCTCCTGCCTGAGTGCACCGCCCCCTTGCTGGGAACGGACGTGCTCACTAAATCCCAGGCCACAGTACAGTCCGGAGACCCTCAAAGAAAAGGCGCCCAAGAAACAGTTGCTCCTTTTACCAGAGCATGCTCAGTCCCAAGCGAGAGGTCTCCGTTCTATCCCATCCAAGTTGTCAAACTATGGGCTGCTGACCTGGTTCACGGTGCTGGAAGTGAAGGTGGCTTTCTTCTGCACCCAGACTCTCAACACCTCTTCGCCTTCAAGTGGACAGACCAGACACTGCAGTGCCAGGAACATTTCCGCTCTGTGTGCTTATAAAACTCAAGCCAACGGTGCCCACAGGATACGAATGGAACCAAAAGTCTGGCAAAAAGTTGTCCTGGTACCTTTAAAAATGGGATTCCACAGGGCTATAGACAAGCCTCCTTAATCAAAGGCCAGACTGAGGGCCACACAAAATTGTAAACAGATTACCAAAATGGGAGGCCAATGGTCTGACTAAACTAGCCGTACCTGACAGGAATTTTGGGGAGGGCTTACCCCCTAAGTAAAACGAGGAAAAGTGAAACATTCCAACATGGGTGAGCACGAGTGTGTCAGTCTCTCAACAGCATTGAGGTAGCCACCAAATTCTTTTTAAAAAAGAAAAAAAAAATTGTCCTTGTTTTACAAGTCTTCACAGAACTAGAGGTGTGGCTCTAAAGGTAATCCCAAACCCAGCAATCCTTCACCACTCCCAAAACCTTGCCTATTGGTCTTAAAATGTATTAAGATTAATTAAAGAACGGGGACACCAAGTCATCCTGGGAGGAGCGCACCTGTGCCTTCGAGACACAAATGTCCTACCTGGTCTTCTCACCTCTGCCATCTTTTTAAAATACAAAAAAGTGGAATCACTTGTTTGACTCAGTATGAATAGAATGCCCTTGTGGCTCAGCTGGTAAAGAATCTGCCTGCAAAGTGAGAGACCTGGGTTCAATCCCTGTGTTGGGAAGATCCCCTGGAGGAGGGAAAGGCTACCCACTCCAGTATTCTGGCCTGGAGAATTTTTGTTAGGGCTACAGTCCAAGGGGTCACCAAGAGTCGGACATGACTGAGCGACTCTCACTTTCAGACTTAAGACACGCCACAAGCAGCAGAGGCCTTCAGCATGGCACAGGGCACTACAGCCAACACCCTGTTCTGTTCCTCATCGCTCAGTCGTGTCTGACTCTTTGTGACCCCATGGACTGTAGCCCGCCAGGCCCCTCTGTCCATGGGGATTGTCCAACCCAACCCAATCCACTGGAGTGGGTTGCCATGCTCTCCTCCAGGGGATCTTCCTAACCCAGGGATCGAACCCAGGTCTCCCGCATTGCAGGTGGATTCTTTGCCATCTGAGCCACCAGGGAAGCCCAAGAATAGTGGAGTGGGTAGCCTATCCCTTCTCCAGGGCATCTTCCCAACCCAGGAATTCAACCAGGGTTTCCTGCACTGCAGGCATTCTTTACCAGCTGAGCTACCAGGGAAGCCCCAATATCTTGTAATAACCTACAATGGAAAATAATTTCAAAAATAATATATGTATATAAGTGAATCACCAAAAAAATTCTACTTTTTGAAAATAAGTATTTATCTTTTAGCTAAGTTTTCTAAATGTCCTTTGGACATCCAATAACAAGGAGTGATACACAACATTTTAAATATATTTGTGTAGGATATAAGACTGATATGATTTTTGGATTTTTGCTATATCTATTTTTCTTTGTTGTTACATGTCTAATGGTTTATGATGTCTATCTTCTGTGTGAACTGTACCTTTTATCATTAAAAATATTCATCTTTGTTTCATTAAAAATAATATAATGCAAATTTTGAAAGAGGGAGTAAATAATTTGGAACAGGGACTGTTCCAATGGTCCAGTGGTCCAGAAACTGCCTTGCAAAGCAGGGGATGCAGGTCTGATCCCTGGTCAGGGAACTAAGATCTGACATGCCACGGAAGAACAAAGTCCCCACACCAAAACTAGAGCCTGTGTGTGGCAACAAAAGACCTCATGTGCTGCAACCAATAACCCACACAGACAAATCTTAATAAATTAATAACTTGGAACTTGTCAAGGAAAATGAAAATCTTAAGCATTTTCCATAAATATTAGGAGAAAGGGTTTAGCCAGTGAGACAAATAAGCTTGATTTGTTCCCTCTGCCAGAAACTCAGTTTCAATCCAACCTCTTTTGCAGACTAATGGGTTTATACTGCTGTACCTGACTCATGGCTGAAATTTTAGAACAGGAACTCTGGGGCCTCTGTGTTTGCCTGTTCAAATGTATCTATATGTGTGTTGTAGATGTAAGGTACTGCCAAAAATTAATTCGTAAAATTGACTTAAAGAAAATTAAGCGCTTATATAAATACTCAGAAAATAATCTGGCCAGAATGAACTTCAGTTTCACATCATCTGGAAAATATTTAGTACTAAACTGATGTCATCAATGTTACGTACCATGGTTTACTAGACCTTGTATCTATTGCTAATGTATCAGCAAGAAAAATAACTCAACAAGGAAAAACTTTTGAGGAAATCATGTGTTTTCAGTAAAAGAAGGTGTGAGGAATGAAAAAATACTGAAGAGTTATGTACAATCAGGATTTTCTAAGATTGGATTGAGTTTAGTTGGATTTCGGGAATGTTTAACTAGCATTATTTAGTATGTTGGGAGAAACGAAGAGGAACACCTGGATTCGTTTTCCTGTTAAAAGGGAACAAAGTCTTCCTGGAATGTCTTTTAACTTCCGACCAAGGACAGAATCCTTGCCCCCTCCAGTGGGAGTGCAGAGTCTCAGCCCCGGGACCACCAGGGGAGTGCTGGAGCGCCTCTGGTAACAGGTCGCGTGAGTGACCTGTGTCTGCTTTTGAGATCTCTTGTCGCTTTGTTGGTCACTCAGTCCTGTCCGACTCTGCGACCCCACGGACTGTAGCCCACCAGGCTCCTCTGTCCATGGAATTCTCCCGGCAAGAATACTGGAGTGGGTTGCCATTTCCTTCTCCAGGGGATCTTCCCAACCCAGCGATCGAACCCAGGTCTCCCACATTGCAGGCATATGCGTTAACCTCTGAGCCACCAGGGAAGCCCAAACTATTTCACCTTTTCCTTCTGTTAAAAGACCAAGGAGTGGGCGGTTCCAGAAAAGAGAGTTCCAGAAAAACAGCTACCTCTGCTTTACTGACTAAGCCAAAGTCTTTGACTGTGTGGATCACAACAAACTGTGGAAAATTCTTAAAAGAGATGGGAATACCAGACCTTTTTACCTGCCTCCTGAGAAATCTGTATGCAGGTCAAGAAGCAAGTAAGAGCCAGATGTGGAACAGACTGGTTCCAAATCACTTGATGGCAAATAGATCGGAAACAATGGAAACAGACTTTATTTTCTCTGGCTCCAAAATCACTGTGGATGGTGACTGCAGCCATGAAATTAAAAGACGTTTGCTCCTTGGAAGAAAAGCTATGACCCACCTAGATAGCATACTAAGAAGCAGAGACATTACTTTGTCAACAAAGGTCTGTCTAGTCAAGCTTTGGTTTTTCCAGTACTCATGTATGGATGTGAGAGTTGGAGTATAAAGAAAGCTGAGTGCGAAAGAATTGATGGTTTTGAACTGTAGTGTTGGAGAAGACTCTTGAGAGTCCCTTGGACTGCAAGATCAAACCAGTCCATCCTAAAGGAAATCAGTCCAGAATATTCACTGGCAAGACTGATGTTGAAGCTGAAACTCCAATACTTTGGCCACCTGATGCAAAGAACTGACTCACTGGAAAAGACTCAGATGCTGGGAAAGATGGAAGGTTGGAGGAGAAGGGGACAACAGAGGATGAGATGGTTGGGTGGCAGCACCGACTCAATGGACACGAGTTTGAGCAAGCTCTGGGAGTTGGTATTGGACAGGAAGGCCTGGTGTGCTGCGTCCATGGGGTCGCAGAGTCAGACATGACTGAGCCACTGAACTGAACTGAACTGAACTGAGTGGGTGGTGGCCCAAATCCTGGTAATCTCCGCTCCTTTCCCCAAATAGTTGGAATAATCCTCCCACTCATTAGCATACGAAATTACCCAGCCTACACAAACTAACTGCACCACACTTTGCAGCTGCACTCACCCTCTGCGATGGTCCACACTGTCTGCGGAGTATGCTTCTCTCTGAATCTGAATAAACCCACTTCTCACCTATCATTTTGTCTCACTGAATTCTTTGTGATGAGACATCAAGAACCTGAGCTTCATTAGGTCCTCAGATCAGGTAATGTGGGTTTTGGCTGAGTCTGAGTACCAGCCATGTGGGTTTGAGTCCCAAACAGGGTTTTGGCTGGGTTTGAGTCCTAACCACATGGGTTCAAGTCCCAATCTGAGGTAAACAGTTTCAGCAGTGAGAAATCCTATTTGATCAAGTATTTTGAAACTTTCTGACAAACTTTCTAAATATCAAATTTTAATCAAAAGTTCTTTTGACTTTTAGCTAATTTTGCGATGCTTCAGAGGGACCCTGAGGCATCTCAGCAATATTTTACCATTATTATTTAGCATGTTAACTTACATGGAGAGCATTATCACGAGTCATAATCCTACTTAAAAACATACTGTTTGGGGGTGGGAGGGAGGGGATATATGTATACATACAGCTAACTCACTCTGTTGCACAACGTTGTAAGGCAACTCTACCCCCAATAAAAAATTCTTAATTTAAAAATATAATGTATGGATGTTATTAATGCAGAAACTCTAAAAATTACATACTTTCTAAAATTTGAACATGTCCTGGTATAATGCTAGAGCTCCAGTTGTTACCTTAAAATGCTGTATGTCCTATCAGTAATTAAGCTCGTCAGTGACACTGTATCAGGTGTTTAACTGCGCCTTTTAAGTCTTCTGTTGTTTATAGACAGTTACTGTACCCTGATGCTATTACAAAAATGCTTCATCTTCAGAAATAGGAAGACTGTGGAAGCAGGTTTAACAATTCCACATCAAGATAATGGCTGTGTGAGGATTGCAGGCCATACCTACTCAAAACAAGGAGCTGTCTTGGCCCTGGGGCCCCTAGATCAGGCATCCAGAGATTTTCACTCCCCGACAGGCAGGGTGGACGCCCCTACTCAACCCGGAAGCAGCTGCAGAAGATGGACTGTTGTCCCTCTGCTTTCCAGAAGAACATGGGGGTAAATCTCAGAGGGGTGAACTAGTCAGGAAGGGGGCCCGGCACAACCTTTAAAAGAATGACACAGCCCACGAACATGCCATAAGCGGACTAGGAACATCTAAGTCCAAGACGGTGGACGAGTGGGCTTCCACTAGACCTCGAGCCTCAGTGTAAGCTCACTGTAACATATCAGAAAGTTAAGTGACACCTCCACAGGCACCATACTTCCAAGGCAGACAGTCAAGGTTAAAAAGTGGGCAGTGGCCCAGTTCCTGGAAATCCCTGCCCCTTCCCCCAAACAGCTGGAGTGCTCCTACTCATTAGCGAATGCAATCACCCATCCTTATAAAAACTGACATCCTCATCCCTTAGGGTCACTCTCATCTTCTGAGATGGCCCACACCCTGTCTATGGAATGCAGTTTTGTTCAGACACTAAGTTGAGACCGGTTATCTGCAACCTCATGGACTGCAGTACGTCAAGCTTCCCTGTCCTTCACCATCTCCTGGAGTTGGCTCAAACTCGTGTCCATTGCGTCGGTGATGCCATCCAGCCATCTCAACCTGTTGGCCCCTTCTCTTTTTGCCTTCAGTCTTTCCCAGCACCTGGGTCTTTTCCAACGAGTCAGATCTTCCCATCAGGTGGCCAAATTATTGGAGTTTCAGCTTCAGCATCAGTCCTTCCAATGGATACACAAGGTTGATTTCCTTTAGGATGGACTGGTTTGATCTCCTTGCTGTCCAAGGGACTTTCAAGAGTCTTCTCCAGCACCACAGTTTGAAAGCATCAATTCTTCGGCGCTCAGCCTTCTCTATGGAAGGCTCTCACATCCGTATATGACTACTGGAGAAACCACAGCTTTCCCTATAGGGACCGTTGTTGGCAAAGTGATGTCTCTGCTTTTTAATAGTATGTCCCCGAATAAACCTGCTTCCTCACTAAACAGAAAAGAAGGGCCTCAGCCATCCTTCTCCGTGCATGTTATCCTATGCTGGCTATGGGGTCAGGTTCTAGGTCTTTCCCCATTCATCCCACCCCACCCAAACTGGGCTGCTCCTCTGTCTGGTACAGGTGGTCTGTGTTAATACATGCCCTGCTTGTTTTAGAAATGCACCATTTAGGAAATAAATGAACTATCAAGTTTCCAATGGAGTAAGAAGTCTAGTTCTGTCAACACTTGGACCCATCATTTCAGAGAGAATCACAATTTCAGAAGAGCATAGAAAAGGTGGTCCATACTCATCCACACGTGGAAGTGTTGACTGTTTGACAGAGGCCACTCGCACGCAACACCAACAGTCACGGCACCAGGGCAGTGTCTGTCTGAGTGGAAGCGCCTTGAGCGGGGGGGCCAGGGTGCTGCCGCCTCCCCCTTCCTCGAGACTAGAGAGGATGCAGGTGCCGACGTCTTTCCTCTATTCTCCAGCATCAACGAAGGACGCTAACACAACTTTGTCTCTCTAGTCCCGTTCCAGTGTTTTGGTTCAATTCATTAATACTGCGAGACTAGGAAACTCAACCCAGCAAAAGGACAAGAGGATGTCCGGCATGCTCTTTCAGGATAACACGACTCCCATCCTCTACTCACAGGCTAAGCCACAAGATAAGCCCATGCGGAGTCTCCAGAGCTCAGAGAAGGAGGGGCGGGGAGAGGACCCAGGGACCCAGGGCATTGGGGCTGCAGAGAGAAGCCAGCTGGGCTAAAGGGGAGGACACCAAAGGCAGGAGGCAGTGGGTGCCAGTGGGGCTGGATGCTGCAGGCCGACAGAGGAGGGGCCAGCACACGGTCCTTAGGGAAAGGGGTGCGTCTGGGGCTGGTGGAGTGGGCTGCAGCTCTGGTGCTGGGACATGACCCCCAGGGGCCCCTCTACCAAGTCCTCCTGGTCCCACACGGAGGACTGACTGCATATGCTCCCCCTTGCCGGCTTCCTCCCATGCAGAGCATGCCTGCACGGGAATGGATTCGCACCTGCCCCTCCCGAGGGGGACGGGCAGCCATTGCAGCCCTCGCTCTGGAAACGGCGGGAGGACCACACCGGATACCTCCGGTCTGGCCCCCAGCACCTGGCTGCCTGGGGCAGCACGGTCTGATTTGGTCTGGAGGCAGCACTGTGCCCCAAAGCCTCTCAAGTCACTAAGAAGTGTTGAACCCGAGTCCCCTCAACGGAACAGAGCGGCGCTGAGCCCACTGCTGCCCCGACATTCGCCCCACGACTCGGGGACGCGGTGAGTCCGCTGTGCCTGCCTTGGCGCAGGCTACTCAGCCCCTCCCTTCCACTGGGCTACCTGGGGCGTCCGGCTGTTCCTTCGTCTCCACCTGCCTCCTCCACCCGGACTGGGCTTCCTGCTCAGCCCTGAGCCCGGCGTCCCTTCACGAAGCACTGGCCATGCCAGGCTTCGCAGCTGTGCTTGTGTCCCTCTTCCTGTGAGGGAACCTTCTAAAGAACATGGCTGGATCCTCAGAGCTCAGCACAGGGCCCGCTGAGAGCAGCTGTCCCACCTTGAACCCCCTAGTGCGATTGTTGCTAAGTGAACATACAAACGTAGAAACGACGAGAGGCTCTCCCCATCCTGTCCTGAAACACTAGAAAAGAACCAGGCAGGTATCGCCTGGAGTGGTGACACTCAGGGAAGGGGTACAGTTTTGATCTTCAAACACTGGAGCCTGGAGCATTAGGCTGCCGAGGAGAGGAGCACGCAGGGGCGGTGTAGGAAGCTGCGACACGTCAGGAAGACGCAGCAGCCGCCGGAACTCCCCACAGACCCGGGCACCGGAGGCCCCCAGAGCAGAAGTTGCTGATGAGCAGCTGCAGGCTTCCTTTCTAAGAGGGCAGGCGGAGAGGGGGCAGGAAGGAGGCACAGCACAGGCTGGGGAGGGATGCTCCGCCGGCTCTTCCCTCGGTGACACCCCCACGAAGGCCTCTGTGTATCACCGCAGTCAGAAACTTCAGCAATGAATACCAGGGAGCTGGGGAGGGCACGAGAACCTCAGAGCATATAACCACTCAGCCCTCTCACATGGCCAGCCACAAAAAAGCCACAGCAAAAAATCCACAAGGCAACCAAACCCATGCTGACGGCATCAGACCTGCCGATCCGGCCCCAGTGGCCCCTGCTGTCACCCTGAGACTGGGTCGTCTCGGCAAGTGTGGTCTGGTCTAACCTCCACCCCAGGGTGACCTTGCTCTGCAGGAGGCTCTGGCTTGTGACTAAGCAGTCAGAGGTAACTGGTGGCGGCCAATGTTAATCAGAGTTAACGGTGGGGGCCACCTCTAAACAGAGGTAATGATGGGGGCCACTGTTAATGCCCAAGCAAATCCTGACTAACCTCCTGATTGAACACACCTCACACGCTGGCGAGCCTCAGGTCACTACTCTTTCAAGGAACTGAAACCCAAATGCCATGCTGACCGTGTGACGCTACACGGCCAGGCCCAGAGTAAGGTGCTCACCCAAGCATTTCAATTTGAAGGTTCGCATCTCATGGCCGATTTCTCACCAGGTGGCCTCCGCCTTGGCGTCTGCAGGAACCTGCATGGTCTGGGCTGAATGACACCACACAGGCATCAGTACAGGCAGGCGGGTCAAGAGCAAAGAGCACCGGCCCAAGCAGGACCACGGGCTCCATTCTCACCCCACCGCCGGGCCTTGTCTGCAACACAGGAAGGGCCCAGAGAGTTGCTGGAGATCAAGCAGGATGGGCCTTGTCCAGACCAAACACCGCTTCCTGCAGCTGTGGCCTGTGTCAGCCTGTCTTAGCCTGGGCCGACGGGGGAGAGGCGGCTCAGGGGGAGACTCAGAACAGCCGCCTCCTGTGTTCCAGACCCTCGGGCCTGCGCTCCGTCACTGTCGCCAATGAATACCTTTTGTACTATGTACCAGGCACCACGCTAGGCCCTTGGGTTACAGGAAGGAAACCCCATGGGGCTTACAGTCTAGTAACAGCAAACAGACAAGAGAAGCCTGTGACTGCTGTTGGCTGTCGGGGTGGCAGAGCACACTGGCCACCGAGGGCTGCACGGGGCAGGCAGGCCTGGGAGTGGCCGGCATCGGCGGAGGAGGAGACTCGAGTCCAGCGGTGAGGCGTCCTCAGCTTCCTGTCTGGCACTCACACCTGGCCCACCGCTTCTCCCCGTCCTCTGGGCACACTGGCACGGGCCTATCAACTTTTCTCACAGCGGGCTCTGAGCCCAGAGCCCTATAGACACGGGGGGGATTGTCTTCACAAAGTCTCTGCAGGAAGGGAAGGGTCCCCTCCTAAGCACCAGAGAGCGCTGTTCAGGGACTTCTGCGTTCTAGGCAAGCCGGGAGGGGAGAGACGAGGACTAGCCCGTGTTCCCGCCTAACAGGGCCTGAGCCTGGGGAGCTGCTGACCTCCAGACAGCTGCCAAAAGCCCTGCTTTGCACGTGCCATCTGGGGGCCCCAGCCCGCATCCCAGCATGAGACACCTCAAACATGCCGACTTTCTCGGGGAGGAATGCTGAGGTTAAGAAGCTGGGATCTGGAAACAGGCCACCCAGGTGCAGGGCATACAACGCGAGGGCACGCTGCCCGACCCACATCTGAACAGGGCTCTGAGGACCACAGGGAGGGACCCCAGTCCCTACCTGCTCCACCTGGGACCCCCTGGCGGCACCAATCCCGCCATGGCAAGGAGCAGGCAGAGGCCCCACGGTGGCCAGTGGCCCACTTCCTGGCAGAGGACATTCACTTTTGAGTTCATACAGGCTTCCTCAAAATGCCCCATCTACTATCCATCCTGGGCCCTAAGGCCATCCCTGCACTCAGCATCCTGAGAGTTGGGCCCAAACTGAAGAAAAGTCTCAGGCTCTCCCAGCAAAACCCATTTTCCAAATGTCCCCCTCGCCTGCTGAGCTCCCTCCCCTGGGGACAGAAGTGAGGCCCAGGTTTCCTGTCACCTCTGGCTGGCCTCTGCTCTCTCAAGAGGCAAACGAAGACCAATTCACAGAGCTGCTGGCCTCTGGCCTCCTCGTGGACTGGCGGGGACAGCTGGGGGACAGACCCACCTGGACTCACCTGTGCACCATCAGAACGCCTGCAAGGCATGCCTTGCTCTTCACATTGCTCCCTTCAAAGCTACCACTTTTCTCCCCACTTAAAGGGCTGCTGAGCTGTCTAAAGGATTTCACAGCCAATTAGTAATAAAGCCCATTCCAACAACAAAACCCAAAAGAGCAAAGTTCTGGGCCCTGCACTCCAAGCCCTTCCTATGCCTGCTGCCACTCTTGCCTGAGCCGGACCAGGAGGCAGGGCCTCACAGACATGCCCCCCGGCATCCCTGATGCTGCTCACGGAGCCACATGAGCTCCGTGGATCCCATGGTCACCAAGTATCACTCACTGAGCAAGAACTGCTGGGAGAGGGTGTTCCAGGGACGGTTTCCATGGCAATGGTAACTTGTTCATACTGCACAGACGGAAATTTTTCTTTTAAACATCATTTTCTCTAGGTTTCTGGAGCAATATGCTGTGAAAGCGCTCACAGCTGTTCTTCTGAAAGTTTCAGTCATGTTTCTTAACAGTTTTCTGCACGGGTCCTCACTTTTGGAAATGAAAAAGACAGTTTGAGGACAAGGCCTGTCATTAAAGAACGTTGTCTTGGTTCCCCCAATGTGCCTGATCTAGATGAGCGGGAAGTCAACCTAACTAGGAAGTAAGCCTTATTTTGAGGAATAAGACGGAGAAGGCAATGGCAACCCACTCCAGTACTCTTGCCTGGAAAATCCTATGGATGGAGGAGCCTGGTGGGCTGCAGTCTGCGGGGTCGCTCAGAGTCAGACACGACTGAGCGACTTCCCTTTCACTTTTCACTTTCATGCATTGGAGAAGGAAATGGCAACCCACTCCAGTGTTCTTGCCTGGAGAATCCCAGGGACGGGGGAGCCTGGTGGGCTGCCGTCTATGGGGTCGCTAAGAGTCAGACACGACTGAAGTGACTTAATAGCAGCAGCAGCAGGAATAAGAACACATTTTGGGTGTCGGGTAAATAAAAACAGTAGCATGGCCCCGTCAGCTATCTTACCTCACTTCTGGGGATACAAAAAAATATGGCTTTGTCTCAAGTGACTGAAGTACTCTAGAATATTCTCTTTCAAAACTCACTGTATGAAGAATAAAAATGCTCTATCTCGAGGGTACAGTATCTCAAGGAAGGACATGGGTCCTTCAGCAATGGATGATATTTCACATTTTAACCTCAGTAAAGGTAACAATATCTATGCTGCGACTAAAATCAAACCTGTATCGTTCAGTTCAGTCGCTCGGTTGGAGCCCTTTAAATATGACCAGTTGCGACGACTTCTGCAGGTGAACACTGGTGCTAAAGACACCAGTTCTCGTTGGATCAGTAACATACTAAAATACGGAGATAGCTTATGACAGATGAGCAATCAGAGAAATTAAACTCCTTTAAGAGAACTTTGTATTCCGTTTGTCCTTGAGAGCATGAAGTTCCAGGAAGGTGAAAAGGACCTGCTCTGCTGTTAGGTCACAGGGCATCCACCCCACCACCCTTCCCTGATGCCTGACTCAGGCCCACTGGTCTGGCCTCCCCCAACCACAGGGCACTCCCGCCGGGCCCCCTTCTTCTCCTGGCCTCCCCCAGCTCCCAGCTCAGGGCTCGGCGCTGGTCCTCTCCTCTGCTCCTCTCACTTGCGGAGGGCTCCTGGGGTCTTCCCCCCAGGCACCACCTATACCTGAAGGTCCCTCAAACTGTCTGCACCTGCTCTCTCACCCCTAAACTTTCCCACAACTTGCCCCATTCCATGGACAGCAACCCTGTACTTTCTGCTACTCTGGCCAAAAAAAAAAAAAGGGACAACCATTCTGGCTCTTTCTCACCCACTTCCAATCCAAGAGCAAATGGACTCTTATTTCAAAACATACCCAGGATCCAACCACTGTCTCACCAGGACAGCATCACTTCTTACCTCATTACTGCCAACAGCCTGCAAATGGCTTTTCTGGCCTTTTTTGCAACACAGCTGCCAGCACAAGCATTTGAAAGCCTGAGGCCACTCTTCTTCCATTTGAAACCCCACTCCCCATCTCCCATCTCAGAGTAGACACACTGGCGTGGCCTCCGTGGCCCAGGTGGGCATTCTGACCTCCCACCACTCTGCTCCAGCACACAGGGTGCACTCTGGCCTCAGCCAGACACAGATTCGGGTGCCTCGCTTGCAGCCACATCTCGGCTAAAGCACGTCATCCTCACGCATCACCCATTTAACATGGCACCACTCAAACCCCGGGACCTCTGGATGCCTCACGCTGCACTGTTTTTCTTCATGTCATTGACCCCTTTGTTCTGTACTAGACACTTAATTACTGTTTACTGACTGCTGCCCTATTAGGACATAAACTTCAAGAGGTCAGGGATGCATCCCAAACACCTACACCACCTCCCTGCCTGTGTGGACAGTAAGCACTGATGACCTTGTGTCCAGACTGTCATATCTGGACCACCACCACCAAGCCCAGAACCCACAGCATTCCCACGAGACTGAGACGTCAAACTGACCGACGACCTGAGTATCCTCTCTGCGTAATCATGCAGCAGCTGGGAAAAGGCTGCGGGTCTAATTCATGTCCTGAATCACAACGAACAAGAGAGGAAAATTACATACTTCTTGGAGAACACCCAGAACAGCCAAGGCCTGGCGTTTCTCCACGCAGGGGCGCGCGTGACTCCCAAGGGTGAGGCGGACAGCCACGCCCACTCCCATCCAGCTCTGGTTGCCATGTGGGCTGTCTTCTCCCTTCAGCGCCTTTGGGGAAAGAAGATGCTAGAAATGACAGAATGTTAGGGTCCACAATAAGGAAAAAGTGGCCTAGCCTTCACACGCTCCATCTGCTCTTGTTCAAGGTGGCGGTGAAGGCAAAACCATGCACCTTTAGTCACTGCCTTAATCTGAGTCTTAAATACAGCATCAGGAGACAAAGCAAGATTTTACTGAGAAAAAGTGAATTTTTAATTATCTTGTGAATCTACTTAGAAAAACACACAAGCAATGTTCACAACTATAAATTTAAACCTTTTGCACTAAAAAAAAAAAACAAAAAAACACAAAACATCAAACACAAAACCACAGGCATGAACTGTAAACCTGCATTAATTATCAACTAGTCTTAAAGTTAATTCTTAGTAGTAATTCAGTATTTTCCTCCTTGGCAATTTTAATGTTTTAGCACCAAATAATCTCCCACAGAGGTACTCATAGAAACTCTGGTTGCCAGTGTACGGAGATGCTTCTGTAGACGACACACACGCACAGCGTCTGCTCTCACACCCGCACAGACAGGAGGCCCGTGGGGACGGGTGTCACACACTGACTTCAGGCAACGGAAAGAAGACAGAGGGCACGCGTGTCACACGTCTTTAATGTAGTGCATTCGTAGAAAAAAGGCCAGCTTTCGCTCCCAGGCGTGCGCTCGTCCTTATACTTTAATATCATGATTTAGAAGATGCAGACGTTATTGCCTAAATATTATTCTATACATTTCCATCAGTGTTCAGGAAAACACTTTAAATTGCTACTTAATTTACACCATAATTATACTGGGTTACAGCTTTAGCTCATTGGCAATTTTGGAAGCGATATTTTTGAAAGCTATGGACGTCCCTGATATCCGCTTAAACCGGACCCCGTTCAGAGACAGTCTTGGCAGCTTGCACACCTCCATCTCCCACTGCACGAGGTTCTCCGCGTGCCCATCGCCGTGGACACAGAAGAGTAAGAAGCGCTCTCTCTGCTCATAGTCGCAGTTATTGGCGTCCAGCACTTTGCGGATTTCCCGCATCATGTCATTGGGATCCATGGAACTAGTGGTTTTCATGCTCCAGGTGAAGCGCAGGGAACGAGGTTTTGCGTCTTTGTTTTCCTCCTTCTGCTCAGCAGACACGTTGCGACTGAAACGCACAGTGGCAGGTTTATTCTTAATGGCACAGGAAACCCCACCTTCTGTACCCTAGCTAGCTCAATGCAGCATAATAAACGATTCCTGGGTCGTTCCTGCAGAGGCTCACCGTTGGTAATCAGTTCCTTCTCTAAGAAGCTTTCATCTAAACTTCTCCCACCCCATCACAAGCCGAGACACAAAAAATCCACCTGGCTGAAAAATCTTCACCAGTCATCTGGTGAACATTAAGAAAATAATTTGTTAAACGGAATCCTTGGGAGTCAGGCAAGGTAGAGAGTGATCTGAGCACCTCTCCAAGAGCCCAGCCCTTGTCATCTGGGCTGGCTGCAGGCGGCAAGGCCCATCACAGCCCTTCACAGGCCCAGCTCAGGGAGGTGGCGTTAGCAGGCCAGCCTCCAGTTCTGCCCCGCCTGGCTGATTTTCCTACCAGTTTTTAAAAATTCAACTCATCATAACCTCCACTGTCACTGTTATTCAGGACAATCAGTGACAACAGAGTTTAAAATCACTTTCCCAGTAAATGGCCCCAGTTGCTAAACAGAGCTGGGTGGCAGGTGGGCCATTCTCTCAGACCCCTACAAAAACCTCAGCACTTTTCCTTCTCTTCTGTTCCTTTAAACTTCTAATACATCACAGTTAAAAACAATTCTTTCTACTGAAACAGGAAAGTGACATGTTGGGACTAATTTGCTGCTGAGCACTAAAAGGACTGGTCCAAATGCACACCGTACAGACTCACACAGTGCAGGCTGTGACCCCAGGCACGGCTCTCTGAGGATTCCCAACAGGTGCCTACCAGGTCTGCTCCGTGGCATTTGATCACTACTGCCAGGAACCAATACTTACGTTCTCCTGTGTGTTTCCGGAGGTCTCAATGAGGACGGTGAATACCTATCACTCTCGATCATTAAAACCTCCCAGTGTATGTATTTAACACACTCAATCCTTTGGGAAATTCATCAGCACTAAGGGTGGGCCACGGGTTTTACTATGTACGTAGCTCTCCCTGTCATCCACCTGCTAGGAGAATACGCAGTTTGGTTCACATCTACCAAAACTGAAAGCTTCCTAAGTATAAAGTGCTGTTAAATATGACATAGGTTATTAAAAAAAAGCAAAAGCACTCAGAGCTGGGGTCAGAGGAGGAGAGACTAAACTTCAGGGACACAGCCGCAGCAGAGGTGAGGCGCGGGCAGTCTGCTAGAGTAGCAGAGAGGCAGAGCCCGTCTCGCGGGAGGACTGAGAGAAGGGACAGGAAGGGCAGGGGTGGGGAGCAGTGTCTGAGGAGTGCTATGAAAAGCCGGGGGGCTTTCAACAACATGATGGAGGTGGTTTAAGCCTGCCTGCTGAGCAGAGGCAATCTAAGGCAGGCAAGGAGGTACGGAAGCACAGAATGCGTCCTGAGCCCCTGATCCTCAGCACACCAGGAGGAAGGTTCTGTCCCGCCCCCCACCCAGGGCTGGAAACAAACTCAGGGCAGCTAGACCTGCTCCAGGGCAGGCTGGGGGTGCTGCCTGCCTCTCGCCCCAGACACTTGCTCAGCTGAGGAGGTTGTGTGTGCGGGAAACTGAAGCTGCTGAGGCCACACAGGGCCTCGTGTGGGCAGGCTCGAGCAGGCGATGGGGCCACTGTAGGCTTTCATTCAGGGAAGTCATATGACCAGAGTTGTGCCTCAGGAAGAGAGCAATGCGCTAACAAGGACCTCAATAGTGACCGGTATAAAAAAGGGCCCAAGTGGAAGAAATCTAGAGTCCTGAGCCCATCTGGTCACTCTCTCTGTAGCCAAATCCATGCACTGACAGCTAAACAAAACTTAAAAGCAAAAACCACTCAACCACATAATCATTCTTTTTTCTTTTTTTTTGGCTGCACTGTATGGCTTGTGGGATCTTAGTTCCCCAAGCAGGGACTGAATTCAGGCTGTTGGCAGTGAAAGTTCAGAGTCCTAACCACTGGACCTCCTGGGAATGCCCCACATTATTATTATTTATATATATATGAAAAAAAGACACTTAATTTGAAATGTGAAAATTCTCCTAGGGAACTCCCTGGAGGTCCAGTGGTTAGGACCCAGTGTTTTTACTGCTGGGGCCAGGGTTGGAGTTCAATCCCTGTTCTGGGAACTAAGATCCCACAAGCCACGTTGCAAGGCCAAAAAAAGAGAAAAGAACATTCTCCTGAATATTCTGCTTTCCTTCCTCGAGACCAGAACTAGGCCAGGAGTATTCACACGTCGACAGTGCTGCCACAGACTCCCGGACCTCAGGGGCGCGCAGGCAGGAGGAACGGCACCTTAACGCCTGACCGGTGGCATGAACGCGACGGGGCTGGGCGATGTGCAGGCGGCCGCGCCGCCGCAGCGCCCTCGCGTGGCCGCCGGGCGTCCGCACACACGCTTCCTGACCGCAGATTGCTACCCGCCCCAAGCAACCCCACGTGGAACAAGGATATGACGCAGAACAATCGAGACGTGTTGCCTCTGCCACAGAAATGAAGTAAATACCTATAAAATATTTTAAGTAAAAATCATTTCCCTCACCTGGAGCCCTCATATCTCCCGTTCCTCTCATATTCAGTTGGAAGCCTCAATGAATAGAATGCAGAAGCACAGAGAAGTGGGAAAGAGAAAAGAAATCTTACACACCAGTACACGACCAACCCAAATATAAACAGACATTATAAAATGAACCCAAAGCACTTTTTGGTCACCTGTTGAGCTCATTACGACTCTTACTCTCGTAGGTGTGACTCAGCCAAAACCCATCTGTGTGCCCAGGAAGGCTGTGCAGGAGGCAGGCTGCACACCTGGTTCATATACACAGCAGGCATTCCTGCCCAGCTCTGGAAACTGTGCACACGCATGGCTTTCGACTGGAGTTATTCTGACTTTTTAATCACTCCCCAAAGTATGTGCTTAGTCACTCAGTCGTGTCCGACTCTTTGTGACCCTATGAACAGTAGCCCACCAGGCTCCTCTGTCCAAGGGATTCTCCAGCCAAGAATACTGGAGTGGGTTGCCATTTCCATCTCCAGCCCCGAAGTACAGTGGGTTTCCAATGAAATCATCACAGAGTGGAACAAAGGAAGAAAGCACTCTTCCTGTGGTTTCTGACAAAGAGCTCCCGTGAATAAGGCCTCTCTGTGACCCACTTGTGGCATCTCAGGTGAACCCATGGCCTGGCCTCTGGGCGCTGGGAGGCTCGGGCACGACAAGGCTGCAGGGGCCACCTTCCCCTGGAGGGCGTGTGTCCTGAGTGTGAGCAATGCCCTGGCCTCTTGACTGTCACATCACAAAACATCCACCTGGTAAGAGTAACATTTACTACAGTAAGACATACTTTCTTCAGAGGTTGGTGGAAAGTGCCTTTTAGATACAATACTATTTACTCTTCAACTCAGCCTTTCCCTTATGCAATCCTCCATGAAATTAAAAAAAAAAAACCCAACACAATTACCACTTACCTTTTGCATGCCTGGAGCTAACCATTAATTGCATATTGTTACTGAACATCTCATTCTTCAAACAGAAGCATGCCAAGTGTTATTAGTATGAAGAAAGAATTATTTGGATGCTAACAATTCTACCAAAGGAAGAAAATGCACAGAGCATGCGTAGGCCTCTTGTTACATGGGTGCAACAGTCCCTTTTAAGATGCCTGACAGAGTTAATCTCTTTCTCTCCAATTTCCTTTCAAAGAAATAAGTATTTAGTTCTCAGCAGAAAGTTTAGTTTTCAAGGAAAAAAACAGGGCTACAAAGCCAAACCTGATGTTAATTGCAGGAGCCATTTCGGGGTGAGATTGAAAAAAAAATGTGTATATATAAATCCTACCTTTTGATAAACCTGAATGACATGTTTCTAAAAGAAATTAAGCCAAAAAAAAAAAAAATTAACAAAAATGACTTGCACAAGTTAAATAGTTAATTACAGATAGAATAAAACCAGCAAGTAAAACAGGGCTCCTTTCCTGCCCAATGAACAATGAAAACAATAACATCTGATGAAAAAGTAAAATTATCACAAATAACTGAGTGTCTTTTAAATAGAAATATTAAAAAATCTGTACTAATAAGAAAAAATTTAGCAGTAAATATTGACAGTATCTACAATTAAATTTTTTAAGGTTCTTCAGATGGGTACACCTCAAGATAATAAAATTCAACATCTTGTATTAAAGAAAAGCTATTTTCAATATACTAGAAATAAAGTAACATTTCTCAATTTTCGTCAAAATATCTTTGAACAAAAAATATCACCTTATTCAGAAACATTAAGAATTTCATTATAAAATGTTTATCCATGAAGAGAATCAACACTTATTACAATGGCTCAATATAAATCACTTTTTAAGGAGAGGGGAAAAAAAAGTCAATGGAAAGTTATTTTTTTCCCTTCCAGTTTTGATATAATTGACATACAACACTGTAATAAGTTCCTGGGAGTTTAAAGTAGACTTTTTAAAGCTTTTATACCAAAATGACAGAAAATTAAATGATAACATTGGGGGTTTCATTTTTAAGTAATACACTGAAAGAGCTGTATTTAAAAGAACTGACTGCTCATTAAAAAATTTAAGGAAATGTTTAGGTTGTACGGAACTGAATTTGAGAAAAGAAACTTCCAGCTATGGCTCAGGCCGGTATGATCACACGATAAGCATTCCTGGGTGAATGCGTCCTGGGCTTGTTAAAACTACTGATATTTCTAAATCTCAGTTCTGTGACAGCACAGGAAGTACCCATAAGTATTTTGTTGAGTGACTGAATTAATAGTCTTCTTTTTGTTGTTTTATTTTTCTCTAATTTGGGATGACTTTGACACTACTTCAGATGCCTACCAATTTGAAAAGTATGTAACTTCTGGAGATAACCGCCATCTACTCCATACTCAGATCAACAGTAGTACACTTTGGATTACACACAGTAGGAAAGACACCTGTGAAAACTGATTAAAAGGTCTTTAAGACCTATTTTCATTTCCAATTTTTCTCCCTGAGAAAAGTCAAGGGGACTGCTCAGCAGTCATAGGACTGATTTTAACTTGTCCTCTCACACACCCCTTGAGGGATGAAGAGGCGCCAGCCCCGGGAGCACTGGGCCCCGCGCGTGCACCGGGCTCTCCCGCCTGCGGGGAACGGGCTCTCTGCAGCACTCAGACTACCCACCGCGCAGCCGGGGGCAGAGGGCGAGCTCGGCACCAGACCCTGTTTTGCCACGTCCCGGCAGGTCTCCCCTGCGGCATTTGAGTGCCAACACCTGAGCCTTTCAGGCATTAGCACTTTGATCAGCACAATTATTAGGGGAGGATAAGATGCTGCTGGAGCCGCAAGGACTCTGACTGCTCTTAAGAATGAACTGGCTCAACAGAAGGGTAACAGGTCTCAACAAGGAGGACAGCACCACAGGAGGCTGCAAGTCTGAGTGCAAACCAATGAACAGAAGCCTCTCTGAAAACACTCGAGGGTGGAAATCAGTTAGACGACCCCCTCTCGAACATTAAGCCCCAGCCCTCAATTTCAATTCAAATACATAAAACAAACAATTAGAAAACGAGGGAAAAGGACTCACGTCCACAACAGCCCTTCACTGTTCCCTCCCGGGGACACTATGTAGTGGGGATCAAGGGCCTCTCCTGGAACCATGGACCTGACTCAGCATTCTTCTACCGTAGGATCCTGAACACATGCCTTATTCTCTCTGAATCTTACCCCCAGTTTCTTCTATAAAACTGGGATAATGTGTACTCCACAGGGTAGACTGTGGAGATTAAATATGTGTGTGAGAGAGAATGTATGTGTGTATACGCACATACATAGGTATATAAAACAAATATCTCCATATCGATAAATGTACAGACATCTATTTGTTAGCACATAATAAGCATTTGGTGTATTGTGGCTGATATTACCTTTTATCAATGACAGAATTCAGAAGACAAAAGAAAAAGAACACAAAGGAGACAAGTAAAGGCAAGGATTTTATGATGTGCAAGGCTTTATTTAAAGAGCCCAACTGAGACCAAAGCCTAAGGACACAAAGCTGATCATCCTGTGACTGGAGCTTAGACAGACCTGACTGCCACACCCTACTCTGCGCTCGGGGACCAGAAGGTAAAATACCAGTTGATACTAAGCAGCCTCGTCTCTGAGGAAGGAGCTAAGGCACAGGGAGGCTTGGGAGAGCCCCTGGAATGACCCTGAAAGGAAGCAATGCATTATTCTGGGGTCATCAGACTCTCCTTGGTTTGAACTCACTGTCTCTCCTGCTGCTCAAAAATGGGTGCCCCAAATCTGGCAAGGCCCCTTGGACCACTCTGTTCTTTAGCCCATCCTGGAATGGGAGGTCTCAGCAAAAGGCCTCAGAAGAGAATGAGGATAGACCAGAAACATTTTACTCCTCTGACCTCTAGTCAATCGCCAGTGGGTATCTGAAGTCCTCCTCAATCTGGTATTCAACATCCTGACAATGAACAGATAATCTGGGGAAAGACAGCTTAATGTGACTTGTCTGATTTTTTTTTTTATTTTTGATGTGGACCATTTTCAAAGTCTTTACTGAATTTGTTACTATGTGTTTAATCTCACAATTTGTGTTTTTGGCCCTGAGGCATGTGGGGGCTTAGATCTCCTACCAGGGATTGAACCCTCAGCCCCTGCATTGGAAGGTGAAGTCTTAATTACTGGACTGCCAGGGAAGTCCCGTTTTGTCTAAGTTTTAGATGGTTGATTTAAAATAACATTACTGGAGGCATTAAGGAGACTGCCAAGTGATATCCAGCTTACAGTGAAGTAACAAAGATGGAACGGAACCGATCAGCAGGATAATGCACCAGAGAAAGTGCAGAGAAATGAGGAGTGAGGAGGGCATCTATCATTCCAGACTCTGGGCAGGTCCCACCACTGTCCTGTGAGGGTCTCTAACAGGCAAATCTGCCGGACAGCTGGAGGAGAGACTACTGCAAAGAGAGGCTCCAGTACAGAGAGTTTCCTCCGGGCATCCGGAACTGCAGGGCCTGGAGGCTCCCGGCGAGTGGTCCGGCTAAAGGTGCCCTTGCTTACTTGCGTGCAGTGCCGCCTTCTCTCCGTCCTCTCGTAGCGGCCAATGTTTCCCGGCTTAGCAACCTCTAGACTAGCTTCCGCAAGGAAAGCGCCTTGGAGATCTCCCAAGGCCCCAGCTGACAGTCAACTGGACAAACAAAAGATTTCATACATGACCAGATACTAGCTTCTTCCTGGGAATAAAGCAGGGATTTTATCTCCAAAACTACACAATAGAAGAAGGCTGCTTTGTTCTCATTATACCTTAGGCCAACAGAGAGAACGATTTCAAGACCTAAGCTCCCAGAAACTTGGTGCTCCTCCGTGACACTGGAATGAAATGAGAGAAGAGGCATTGTGTCTCTCCTCTGCGTCTACGGGGGATGAGACCACACAGTCTTCCTCAGTGGCAGCTTGCAGGGCACCAGCCGTTGGACGACAATAGATCTGGGGTTTTGCTAAATTGCAGTGCACACGCCATGTGGAGTAGCGTATGATTAACAGAAATGGTAATTAAGGAACAATTTCCCAAGCGCTAGAGAACTTTCAGTGTTGTGAAAGGACTCAGGGCTCTATAATTTCTCTTCTAAAAGGTTTTAGAAGTACAGCGTTAGATATACAAACCAGAAAAATGTGAGCTAAAGACAGAATGAAAAGCATCTGGGCAGTGGCTTCACATAATGGAGGGGAAAACACTTCTCCTTTTGCCCTTGTGTTTGGTCCAACCAACCAGCACCACCTGGCACTTACCTCCTTGTGAGTTTGGAAGTTAATTTACTAAAAAGATTAGTGGAGCCCCGGCTTCGAGTCTGTGACAACGGTGTGGCTTCGTGGGACAGGCTGGGCGAGGCAGGTGGGCCATTGTACGTGGCAGTGCGCCGCTCCCGGGGCTGACCGTGGAAAGTGCTACGGCTGGCGGTACCTCTCGGGAACCGGGCTCGATCTGGGGTGGTGGTGCTGCTAATACTGTGTGTTGAAGCAACCGGAGCTCTCTGGCCAGGAACAGTGCTAGGAGATCAGCAAATGACAGATTCTTACATCTTCGTTCACAAAATCCTGGCTTCGTAGCAAACAGGGCACACAAACATTTATAGTCATGATATACCTTTGATATAGAGTAGAGATAACCAGTATATAAACCCAGATCCAAGGGGTATTTTATAGGACTTAAGAGCAAAAGGTAAGTTAAATGGCAAAGGGTACCAAAGGAATAGTACACAGTGAAACAACACCTTATGGAGTTGAAGGGAACGATACATACATATTTTCAAGGACAAGATTAATGCAGGGAAATTCTAGAACAAAGAACAGCTAACTCAAGCTTCTTTTCCTTTGCTTCCCTCTCAAATTGCTTACATGCAGAGAACCCTGCCAATACAAAAGAAACAAAGGCTATGCAGGTGAAACTGAAGAATAGGCAACTAAAAAGTTTGGAAGCACAAAAATGGCATAAGTATTATAAAATTCCACATGCTGAAAGCAACTTGGAGAGAAAGGGGAATTTCTTACATCCTTTATAGTATGAAGAGGCACGAAGATACAAAGATGACCAGGGACACCATGAGACAGGATGTGCTTAACTAAAACCACACACAGGAAGGACACTTTGTGGACAACTGGAACAAAACCTTGGACTATAATATCCACAGCACAAAATTAAGAAGCAGTGGGTACACATTAGTTTCACAAGGAATGTGCATTTTTCTTACATAGCCTTGAAGTTATCTCCTTCACTGTCTATTGGAGGTAACATCATCTTGGGGTGCCCAGAGGCTGACATGGACATCGACTTCTGATGTCTCAGCCGACAGGTGGAAGATGTCTTACAAACAGAGGCAGGGCTAGCTGCGTAAGCGAACATTTCTGTCAGGCTGGGAGGGGGTTTGGGTTCAGGCAGAGGCAGAAACAACAGTATGATGGACCAGTGACAAAAAGAGCAACCTGTTGTTCAAAGCACATTACCTTCCTCCCCAAACCATCTCATTTCTGGCAAAGAACAAAAATCTCTTGAACTCATTTTGGGGATTCTGGAGCAATTGCTAATCTGTATCTGCTTTTTAAAAACCAGTAATTTTTAAAAGTTTATTAGCTTTAAAGAAAAGAAAGTAACACTGTACATGTTTGAATATTTATGTGAGAGTGATGATGATCTCCGAGCTATGTGTAAAAATAAAGCTTGTCTTAAAAGATGTCTGCATTCAAATCAAAGTGAATCTGTAACACGTACACTGTGCTCTCAACCCGTTCTCAAAGCACACTGTCATACATTAAATGGACTAGAAAAATTACGGCTATAGTAGTAACTAGTTGTACTTATCAAAGTATCCTGTTATCAAACCATTCCTACTCAAAGCACACTGACTTCTTTATAAAAAACACTCACAATTCTTAAGAGGTCAACAAAGCCCCATTTTTTCAAGGTGGGAAAACTAATAAGAGTAAATTAATTGTTTATAGACAGAGAAAGAGTGACACAGAGGCCACACACCTGCAGATCCACCTGGTACAGCTAGCTACAGGCCATAGCGACCCAGGGCTTTTCTCATTCTTAATGCCTGCTCAGCCACCATGGCCATGGAATTTCAAAGGGAGCAGTTAAGGATAATCAGGGATTTGGAATTCTGACCATACTCTTTCAGTGCCTCTCTGCAGAAATCCTCTCAAAGCCTGATACCTAGAAACCATCAGGTTTTTCCTCTCACGCCTGACATACAGAGCAGCTGGATCATCCGGTTGGTGTCAACCCCTCACAGCACTTCACTGGGCCTGCACCTCCCCACCTGAGGGTCCCTGTGCAGAGCTTTGTCTCTCCCAGGCCCAGACCTCAGCCACCTGTCTTCACTGCTCTCCAACCTCACACTTTCCAGTCTGTCCACCATACCAGCTGTGAACTTCCTAAAACACACACCTGACCTCGTCCTTGTTGCTTATCTGCTTTTAACCTTGCAAAGCACACGGCGTCTTCAGGATGAAGTTCAGACTGCTCACCCTGGCACCCGAGCCGCATCCTCAGGCGCCCATCTGGCTGCGCCCCTGCCACCTCTCCAGGCTTGACCTTCCACTGTTACTTCCCGGAATTTAACTTTCTGGCCCATCTGCTGACCTGCCACCTCTTGGTCATGCATCAGGTCAAAGAACTTTTGCAGGAGCTAGTCTTGTCTGGAGAGCTGACATCTTTCTCTTTTCATCAAAATTCCACCTCTGAGGTTATCCCCTCCATGAGGGCTTCACCAGGAGTTACTCCTTTCCCTCTATGTACTCAGTGACGGCACCTGCTAGGCACACCCCACGGTGCCGCAGTGACTCCCGTCTGCTTGTGTGCTCTGGAAACACAGCCTGCAGCCTCAATGTGGCCCCACACTGTATGTGCAAGACTATGTGGACAGGTACTTTGCAGTCAGCAGTATGCCTCAGATAGAGCAGGTGCTCAAGCATATTCAATAACTGAAAAGGCACATTACGGAGGTGAGCCTCTGGAATTCCAGCAGTCCCAATATGAAGGAGACAGGTCTGTGTAACAAACTACTCAAGAAGATCTGCTCGCCCCTCTCTCTTTGACAATCTGCCCTCTGACTTGGGTGAGTGTGACTTGAATACAGTCACAGAACTGTACAAACACCTTATAAAGATAAACATGGATTTGGTTTTTTGTTTCTGACATTTTTTTCCCTTTGGCACCTGAATCTGTGTTGGGAGAAATAGGTTCTTGGTCTCCGTCTCCTCATGTCGCTGACTCCCTGCTGGATTTTCCCGCTATCCTGGCCAGTGACAGATTTAGACATGGGCAGGCCATAGCCAAACCAACACTGCCCCAGGGCTTCTGCTTGAGCAGAGCTGAGTATGGGACAACATCAAGGCTGATGTTGCTGAGCCCAGCAAGGAACTCCTGCAGACGCAGCAAAACTAGGAGACAAACCCTGACTCCATCCCAGGACTTTTTCAGTTACAAGAATTCATAGATGCCCTTTAACTTAAATTTGTTTGGACTGAGTTTCTGTCACCTCAACAATGCTTCGTTGTTTCCAATATGCACAGATAGACACACACACACGGAGACACATACACTTTCACTTTACTAAGCTACAGATAAATAACTTCACCAGCTGGGCCACCAGGGAGGCCCTACAGATAAACGCAACTGTCCTCTATGCTCTACTGTCTGCTCAGAGCAGCTCAAGGGTCAACATGCTTTATTCCCCTGCCCAGCAGCTGACGTTCTCTTGCCCAAATTAGGACCTAGGATCAGTAAGTGCATTAAAAAAAGCAGGGGAAGAAGAGGTGGTAGGGGTTACCTGGCCTGTTCTCTGGAGAATATATAAGTGGTCCCAAAGACTCAGATGAGGAAATGGCTTTTAGTCAGAATCCCGAGCAGGGAGAGGCTCAGTCTGTTCGCCCTGAGCTATCCCCCTGGCTGGAGAGTGCAGGCAAGACGCCGTGAACAGGTACTTTGAAAAAAAAAATGACCTTCCTTAGAGTCAGAGACCTTCTTAAAAAGGAAGTGCAAATTGATATATTCACTATAAATTATTCAATTTTGGGCATAATCTTAAAAGCAATGAAACGAATTATTTCTTTAGAAATTTAATCATGTCATATCACAAGTTCCACAAAGCAAGCAACAAAATAGATTTTTTTTTTAAAAACTCTCAAAGCAGGCCTAGGACTTCAATTTAGGAATCAGTAAACTCAAGAAATGTTTGTGGAATTTCATGTTTGTACAAACTCACAAAAGTTCTATTTACAACAAACCACCCCAACTCACAACGGGCTGCATCAAGTTGGTTGCTGTGAAAGCTGGACAAAATTTTTTCCTCAGTAATGTGGCAAAAAGGCTGGTTATGTTCCACAGACTATCCCACAAAAATTTACACAAACAAAACAGTAGTTGTATCATATTTTTAGCAGTTCTGGGTCCAAGGGAAAAAAAATCATTATTTAAAGAACGAGCACTATTTCTTAGAATTCAGACTGTGTGAAGTTCCTATTGACCTTTTGCCTTTATATTTAAATATGTCTAACATGACTTTTACTCCATACTGGAACATTCCAATATGAAACATTCTGGATGCTGATGGAAAGCACACTCAGTGATTGGGCAAAAGCAGAATTAAAAATATAACCCAAAGATTCATGTGTTAACTGTGACAAAACCTTCTTTATTCATCTAATTTTTGTTAGCCGTGATCATTCTTATGTTGGATTTCTGTAACAACACTCACATATTTAAGAAAAAAGTCGAACATACTAAAGGCTAAAATAGGAATTCATGTCTTTCTTCCAGAAGTTAACATAGATCCAGGCATCCTGTACCTCACTAGTATTTTAGTCAAGGAATAAGATGTGTGTGTGTGTGTGTATATATACATATATCTACAGGAAAGGAAAAAGCAACAATCTTCTGTGCACAGAGAAGGCTCTGTGAATAATTTATGACTCAAGCATCTATTTTAAGGGTGGAAAAGTTGTCACATTTACTGTCTTCCTTAACTGAAAGTAAAAAAAAAAAATATGACCACTAGTTTGGAACTCAAACCTCCAATATAATTTTTCAATTCATTTATAAGATACGAAAACAAAATCCAGGTATTATTAAAATTATGTGCCCCATTTTGCGTGGCAGGAGGCTGTTTAACTAAAGATAAAGACAATACTTTCAGAAGGCGAGCACTGTAACTGATGCCAACAGAGCAACGAGGCCCAGGTTTGGATAAGGAGGGGGCAGCCCCACTGAGGAAGGTATCTGTAGGCAGAAACCAGGTAATGACTCCAAAGAAATCAAGAGTATTCTTAAAACTGTCTCCAAGGAGTGAACTGTGTAGCTGCAAGAGAGGAGAATCAGAGAAGCCGTGTGCACAATCCCAAGTCGAGGGAGCAGAGAGATCACGGTCGTAACAGCCTTTTAAAGCAAAGTCTGACTCTGTACCTCAGAGAGGTGTATATTCTAAAGTTCAAGAGGAATCTGGGAGAGCAGTTCAACAATTTAGAAGAATTTTTAAAAAACAATAGTCATGAAACAACATTCTTCTAGTTCTACAGATTAAGATTCTTAACAGAAATGTCTGGGAACTCCCCAGTGACCCAGGGGTTAGGCCTCGGCGCTTTCACTGCAGGGACCCGGGATCAATCCTGGCTCCTGTGGAGCCCAAAGAAAAAGAAAGAAACTTCTGTCTAATTAAGTCTTCTATTGGTATCTCCTACTCAGTCCCCTAAACTATAAGCAATTTGATAGATTTGAGAAAGCAACTGTAATAAAAGAAAATTTACCAAAGAACAGACTACTATTAAAAAAATAAACATACCAATCATTAATCTGTAGTTATCCAGCCCAGTGGCTCTACTCAAGTTATTAGGAGAGAACAAACACAGACAGGATTCAAAAGACAGAACACCGAGATGTGAATATTTCTAAAAAGTCACTGAAAAAAAAAATGAGTGAATGTAATCTCACAGAACAAGCTTTTCCCTTCATGTCAATTCAAACATAAGTGGTCTGTGGAAGAAGGGAATGACAAAATAGTCTGGTTTTCAGGATGAAAAATGATAGAATTTCTGTTTAGGTTGTTAGAGAAGTTAGTGATCAAACATTTCATTTGATTGGTGAGATCTAAGGAAACAGAAACTTCACAGTGCAATTTCAGAAAGTAAATGTCAGAAAAAGAAGAAAAACAATTTTGATGCTACACATGAGAAAGCGCTGATGAAATAATGTTCAAGTTGAGAGGCCAGGGGACAATGAATGATGATGTGAATTTATTTTATGGATTTCTATTTCAGAACTTTTCTGCTCACTTTATCTCATCATTCTGAATTTAGTTTTATACTACTCTTCCAAAACAAAAGAAGGAAAACCATGCCCAGCTGAGAAATCTTTTCTACACAGAATGTATTCAGCTGCTCTGCCAAGCACCGTTCTCCTCTCTTCTCTCCACCCAAACTGAACTCTGCTGCATGGCTGCTGATCTACTTAATCCCACTTTTCTATTTCTTATTTTGAAACCCCTAGAAAGGGCTCTGTATGATCTGATTCCTTACTGATATACTACTATTAGTATTTTAAAATCATGCTTATTCAACGTAAGATTGCCTCTCTACCAGATTAAAACCATTGAGAAGACTGAACTCTCCATTTCTCTGGATATTCAAGTGTGTCTCTTTTAAGGTGAAGACCACCTTTAAAGTGTTACTCATCTACCCGGCCCTTCTGGCACACTGCTGACCTGTAACAGACGGCTCGCCCACCCCATCTGGTGCTCCTCGTCCCTGAGGCGTGGCTCCCTGTCTCAGGCCATCATCCTTCCCCGCTTCCAGTCCTGGTTCAAGTATTCATGTGCACAAAGCAATCTCCATTTCCCTGTTCACAGTTCTACCATTAATGCGCAGCTTACCACCTATTTCACCTGGGAAAGCTCCCTGGTTTAACTCAACCCTTCCAATCATCATACTCAGCCGGCCAGGAGAATAAGCTCGGGATCAGGAGAGGAATTTGGCTAGGATCTCACTAGAACTGCATTTAAATTTAACTTACCATTAGAGAATACTTACCACTATTATTTGAATTTTGATTATAAACACTAAGAAGTAAATATCATCCTTCCACTTCTCTTGGGAAAAACACATTTTCTTGAAAACAAGTAAAATTTCATACCTGTTTTCTTTGCCATTCTGAATTACTGAATGTCTATCAGCTGTAGTTCTTTCACTGCAAACATAAGTATTCCGTCGCGTCATTCCACCAGATGCCATATTACTCTATTTAAAAAAAAGGGCATTTTGGTCTTAAACGATTCAGTAAGCATAATACAACAGGCAAAGAAATCCCATTTAAATAAACATGAGTACTTAGTCTTTAAATAAACCTGAATTATTAACGGGCTCTCCAGGTGGCTCAGTGGTAAAGAATCCATGTGCTGATGCAAGTTTGAGAAGGTACCGTGGAGAAGGAAATGGCAACCCACTCCAGTATTCTTGCTAGGGAAATCCCATGGACAAAGGAGCCCAAAGGGCTACAGTCCAAGGCGTCACAAGAGTCGGATATGACTTAGCGACTGAAGAACAGCATTGTATTAACAGCACTGGGCACTGGGTCAGAAAAGAAGATGAAGGCAGCAACCTCTACCTTCTTTCCTAACTTCCAGTATTTCTGCAATAATGAAAAATGGCTATGGCAAAGTGACTTTGAAAAGCTGGCTACAATAATCTATAGAGTAATAACTCAAGGATTATTTTAAATGAACAAGGAAGATAGAGAAATTCACTTTTTAAAAGGTAATAATTTCAAACTAAAACATTAAAAAGCAAGGATTATGAGGTAAATATACAAATGAAACAAAAATAAAACAATATCAGAATTAAAACTGCAAAACAACTAGAAAAAATTTAAAAAAAAAACCAGATAAATCTGCATGATCTTGGATTTGACAAGAGATTCAGATATGTCACACAGGGCAAAGGACAGAACAGACAGTTTTCCAATGAAGGCATACTAATGGCCAATAAACGTATGAAAAGATGCTGAATACCACTGGTCATTTAGGAAATGCAAATCAAATCCACAATAAGATACCATTTCACATCCACTAGGAGAGCTACAATCAAAAAAAAAAAACCCCAGAAAATAACAAATACATCAAGAATGTGGAGAAACAAGCATGCGAATGTGTAAGGATATAAAAAAGTGCAGCTGTGGTACACAAACTTGTACACAAACACTTATAGCAACATTATTTATAATAACCAAAGGGCAGGAACACACTAAATGTCCATCGACAGGTAAGGAGATAAACTGTGGCATATAAAGAGGAATGAATCCTTGGATGAAACTTGAAAATATTATGGTGAGTGAAAGAAGCCGGACACAGAAGGCTTGTGTAAGTGCCCGTCTCTGACACGTCCAGAAGAGGCCAATCTACTGGGAGAGAGAGAGGCTGGAGGCTGCAGGGGCTGGAAGGGAGGCCTGGGGATGAACCCCTCAATGAGCGCAGGGCGATCTGCGGTGTTTGGGAGCCAGAGAGGCAGAGGCTGAACATGTACCAGATGTGCTGAATAAATGCTTCAAATGGTTAACTGTATGTAGGTGAACGTCACATCAATTTTCAAAAGTTAGTACTTTCAAAATTTTAAAAAAAGGAGAACAACAGTCACAGGACAACTTTTATCAGGGAATTTAAAAAAAAAGACTAACGGCAGCCACCTTTACCACAGCATGAGCAGGTCACGTATAAGGAAACTCTGAAGACAAATGGGAGACAATTAAAGCAACATACTTTTTTCCTTTCTAAATAAATATGAGCGGCTAACAATGCTTGGGATATATTTTCAAAAGGGGGATGTGCTGATGAGTACAGCCAAGGAACAGAAGTTATGAAGGCAAGGAACAAGTTTCTTTAAGGCTGGATTTAAACTGCAGGGCTATGGAATGACGACTGAAGTCGAAATAGAAAGCCTTTCCACACAGCATTTATTCTGATGAAGCACAAGGTCGGCGGACAGAGCAAACAAGACTCTTCGGGCTCCTGTATGAACCCTCCCCAAACCAGGACAAGGGAGCCGCACAGTGCAGGCTCCCGACTCTGGGGTTTCTTTAGGGTTGAAGGAAGGCTGCGTCACTGTTAACTTTCAGGGAAAATGTGATTACAGAATATCCTTAAAATTGTTCATTCTCTGCAAATTCTTGTCAAAATTACTTTTGGAGTCTTCCAGTTATAAGTCATGGGGATGCAATATACAGCAGGTTGACTATAGTTGGTAATACTGTATTGTGTATTTGGAAGTTGCTAAGAGAGTAAACCTAAGAAGCTCTCATCACAAGTAAAAAAAATTCTGTAGAGTGCTAAGAAGAGTGATTATTTTTTTAGCTCAGAAGAGAACACATTTCAACCCATGAAAAGTTTCTGAAACTGAACAGATTCAACTTAGCAAACACTACCTGCTCTCTAGGGAGATTTTGTTACGTGCAGGAATTAAGAGATGGATTTAGGTCAGTAGTATAATTTTGGACAATTACCTAACTTTTCTTCGAGTTCTTCGCCTTAAGATGTAGCTGACACGTGGCAAAGCACTCGGCAGGGCCCCTGGCACAAGGTCAGGACTCAGTCAAGGTTCTGTACTGACAGAGCCCTCTGACATGCTGGGCAAACACCATGTTCCTGCCTTGTAGTTAGGCCCCACAGTGCCCTGGACAGACTCCAGGCTGCGACCACCTGTCTGCACCGTCACCACTGGTTTTATTTATTTCTTCTCAGACTATGCAGTCTTTCCATCTCACAGACATTTTTGGAGTAACTAGAAACAGCCCTTGACATGGAGGATCTCATCCAGTGGAATAGAGTGCAATAAGAAACATCTGCAACAGAGCTAGTGATCCCAACAGGGTGACACTGTACACAGGGGCCCAGGGGGCAGGGCTTTGTAGGCATAAGAACAGAGGAGCAAAATGTTGTGTCATTTCAATGCTACAATCCTAGGCAGGCTATACAGTCCCACAACACTTACACTAGGGACAGTGGAGCTCTTCTTCCGTTCCGGGATATCCGCCTTGTTAGGGTTACTTGCGTTCCCGAGCATGGGACTGGCTGGAGCAACCCCCTTTCCTCCAACAGCACTGGTGCCTGGTTTCCGGCAGGGAACTCCGTCTTCCTTGAGGTCACTGTCTGCAGTGCTGGTCTGACTCCTTTTTGGATATGCCACAACTGAAGGAATAGCTGGTCCAGCTAAAATAAAGAATTCACTTTTTAAAAGTCAGAGTATTTTATATTCTGAATATTTTTAAAATTTTATATTTTATCATGAAAATAAACTTTATAAGATGATCCAAGATTTCTATTCATCTAATATAAAACAGTAAAATCTTCTAAGATGATTCCCATTTATGTATGCTTTCCCTATGCAATGAATTAAATTTTAAAATTTTACTTACTAGTCCCCAACTTTCTAAAAGGGTTTTTGTAACCTAGTAAGCTTATACAGTGGTCCTGAAACACCTCCACAGGTGTTCCTGGACAGATCAGTAAGCACACACATCGTGCAGAGTAACTGCTCCAACCTGGCACATCTGCGTGAATCTCACCCTTGCTGTACAAGAGATGCCTTCAGCTTTTGGAAAGAACAGTACAGATTTACAGGCCATTTCTCTTGACACTTTATCTTGCATCTTTTTTAAAGCACTCATGCTCGTCTAGATAAACAGGAATTTGAGTCGATGAGGAAAGGCAGTACAAGCAGAGGAAAGCATGTTCCTCATGCAAGTGACTGGGAGGACAGGGGTGCGGGGTGCTGCAGCTGGCGTCCACTCCCAGGAGGGCGCTCAGGGGCATCCCAGGTGGCAAGTAACTGATGTCTTGCAAGAAATCATCTAGAAACTGTGATGACACAGGAGATCTGGAGTTCAAAGAATTTTGGAGATGAACAAGATAACTTGCATGTTCATTATATATAATGTCCAGTGGTGATCTTAAGACACAGCACCAAATGCTCAACAATTATGTTGAGAAAAGATTTTTATATACTTAGGTCTATTAAAAAAATGGATGGGAGGGGAAGGGAGGGACTTTGAGTTTGCGTCACAGTCCTCTTGACTATACACACAGGATGGGCAAACAACAGGGCCTTACTGTACAGCAAAGGGAACTGCAGTCAATACCCTGAGATAAACCATAACGGAAAAGAGTATAAAAAACAGTGTATATTTATGCATAATAGAGTCACTCTGCTGTACAGCAGAAATTAACACAACATTGCAAATCAAGTATATTTCAATAGAAAAATAAATCAATAAAAAAAATAGGATGAAGTGGGGTACAGAAAAGCTACCTCTTGGACAAAAATCTAAATGGTAAGCCTAGAGAATTCCCAGGTGGTACAGTGGTTAGGACACTGCACTTTCATTGCCAAGGACTTGGGTTCTATCCCTGGGTGGGGAACTAAGATCTCACAAGCCACTCAGTGTGACCAATAAATAATAAATATATAAACAGTACATCTATTTGGAAATGAATTAAAAATGAACAGAAATTTGATTTCATTTATGGGAAGAGAACAATTAAGCTCCCAGTCTGGCAATTTTAACATATAAAACAAAGAATCAGCCAAATGTAGGATACTACCCTTAATACTTATTTATTCTCACTATCATGATACATCCAATGACATTCTAAACCTTTACGATTACTATATCAATTTGTTTTGAACATCTACTACTTTGATTAAGAAAATAATTTTTTTTTCCATTTTAGGATTTGAGACTGTGCATGGAGATGGCTGTTGACACAGCCCACTGGCCTCTTTCCTTCAGGCCACTCCGGTTTCACCTGCATCGTGTGCAGCGTGTTCAGTCCTACACACTCTACCCACATGCACAGATTCATGCGTTCACCCTCCGCCAAGACACAGAACAGTTCTGTCTCAAGGATTTCGAGGGCGACCCTTCACAGCCACCTCTATTCCTTCCACAAGTCCCTTTGCTAAATCCTGGCCAATCCGTTCTCACCTCTGTAACTCCCTCATTTCAAGAATGCTATGTGAATAGTCAATGTAACCTTCTGAGATTGTTTCCCCCTACTCAGCATAACTCCTCCAAGATCCATCCACATTGTTGTATTTATCAACAATTTCCTCCTTTTCATTGCTGAGGAGTGTTTCTTGCTGTGTTCCATATCACACAAAAAAGTGACTGTTCTTTTTTATCTTTTAGGGGTGGAGTGGGGTGTACTGCACAGCTTTCCAGATCTTAGTTCCCTAACCAGGAACTGAATCTGCACCATCAAAGTGTCTAGAGTCTTGACTAACCACCGGACCACCAGGGAATTCCCCCACATATGACTGTTATATAGTCCAATTTGTTAAGTCTTTTCTTTTGTGGCTTTTAGTCCTTAACAAGTCCAAATTACAAAGAAATTATCTCATTTTTTTTCTTTTAACATTTTTCTGCTGTTTATATATTTACATCTTTATTTCAATTGGAATCCAACCTTGTATAGGATGTGAGAAATGGATGCATTCTTTTTTTTTGATCACTACCAACTACCCTAGTACCATTTATTAACAGAATAGTGAGTCTTCAGCCTTTTCTTTTTTTTTTAATAAAAGAATCCCTTACAAATCTGATGAAGAGCTCCCTTCCGAGGAAAAATACACACACATGGCAGCAGGGTGGGGGGTGTTCACACGTGGGACCCAAACGAAAAACACACACAAAATCTGTCGCAGTCTCACTGAAGCAGGCATATACGAGTCCGCCGCGCTGAGAGCTAGCGGGCGTGAGGAGAGACGAGGGTGGGAGGCCGGGCTGCAGCTGGACGGGCCAGGCTGCCTGCTGCACCTGGCGCCGAGTGGGTGTGCTCTGCTAGACCCTAGTCCTTGGGGCCCAGCCCAGTCTTAGCGCTTGTATGAACAGTGCCAGAGGCATAATCAGTTCTCCTTTTATTGCTGACCACTATCTTCATCCCCCCCAAAAGTAAAAAACAATGTGGAACTGGGTCTGTGATCTATGTACAGAATTTCCTGAAATGTTCCTTTGTGAATTTCTTTTTAGTATTAAAGGCTCCAAGAAGGTAGGATGATTATTACCGTAAAAGCACTACTGCAAGAGGCAACGGGTGGATTAGTGGACTGAGCCCCCGAAACCAGGGACCAGGAGTGCTGGATTCTGTCTCGAGCACTTCCACTTCACCTCAGAAGACCTGGTGAGCAATCCTGACCTATTTCTTTATTGCCAACACGGGGGTTTGGTGATCTCTTTTTAGCTCTACAATCTTCTGAGTTGGGAAAAAGGGCATTACTCATCCAGACAGATTCTGCTTAAGGAAGAATGAACTTACTAAGACAGTCATTAGGGACATGAGAAAACTAATACCAGGTTTCTTCCAGGATTTAGGAACAATTCTCTTTAAATTCAGAGCAACACATAGGCATTTCACTAATTGCTCTGTATTTAGTACACAGAAAAACCCCTCCTTGCTAGCAACTAATATGAACACAAAAGACTGAGACCCAGATCAACACTTGATTTACAAATGCCATCTGCAAAATTCTGGCATCAGACAAGCTCTGAGCTCTTCAGTTACACCCTGGAAAACAGCAGACGTGCAGACAGCTTACGGACAGCATCAGCACAATGTGCTGCTTCAGCCTAAACCACACAGAGGCATTGGCAGCAGGAAGAGAAATGGAAACCAAGCAAAGGGTCATCACTTTCGGTACAAAGCCAAAGCTGCAGACACCTGGAATACTTCGTACAGTTCTAAGCGCCAACTCTCAAGGTGGAAGAACACAGGAGGACAAAGCCCAGGGAAGGGAAGTGAACTGAACAAAGAAATGAACGAGGATTCCACGTGAGGATGTATTTTTAAAAGTCAAGACTAGGCCAACATAAATTTGTGCACTGGAATGAAAGGAATTAACATGTGAATAAATGCAATCTGCTAGAGTCTCTGGATCCCAACAAACGGGGCTGCCTTGAAGGCAGAGTAATTGTCACGTTTGGTAAGCATCCTTCTGGGTCCTAAGTCTCATGAAAGATTCACTCTATGGTGAAAATGTAAGAGTGAGGGTGTTTAGACACATGGACAGTTAAGAGTGTGGTTGAGAATGACATGAGTCAAAAATTTAGACCAATTAAGGCAAAACTGGTGTACTATACATTTTCCAGGGCTGTGCTGTCCATTGTGGTAGCCACTGGCCACATGTGGCTTTATAAATTTAACTTCAACAAAACTGAAAATCACTTTCTCAGTTCAAGTGCTTGATAAATTCCCACGTGGCTCAGGTTTCTACCCAGCCAGGCCTTAGTCAAACCAAGACTACTGAGTGTACCAAGGCGATCAGGGCCTGCAGCGCCTGCAGGACTGCTTTGCAAGAAACGCTAGGAAGGGCAATCAAGCAACCTTAACCCCAGGAGGCCATAAGCAAAAGGATGCTTGGCAATGTCAGGAGGCCTCTTGGTTAACGGGAGGCCTGGAAAATGCTGGAATGATCTCAAACTTACTTACCATGGTCACTGTACCGCCTCTGCTTCTGGCTTGAAGAGACACTTCTCTGCACTTTGTGGTGAGGAGACTGGCCAGTACTGTTGCTGAGGTCGCTGCTCGGCCTAACCTTAGCAAGTGAAAGATTGCTGCTAGAACTGGAATCACTAGCATCCAGCTAAGAGAAAATGAGAAGAACAGAGCAAACCACAACACGAGCCCAAATGGTTTATTATGAAACTAAACTTCTTGTAACACACAAACCTCTTACAAATTGTTCATTTAGAGAGAAAAACCTCAGTGTACAAAAGAGACAACCCTAAACTCAGGCAAAAGTGTTTTTCTAACTACTGGAAAAATTCACACATGGATAGATATTTATGTTCTTCTAGGCTTTTTCAAAAAACTAAAAATGCTCTATTTCATCTGATACTTTACATCATTTTAAAACTATTACTGACTATATAGGTTAACTTAACAAAAGCCAAGTTATTAAAGGTTATTATCTTAAAGCTAAAATAGTAGCTCATAATAGTCATAGGAGTTAGATCAGTCATTTGAAGGTAAATTTAAAAATATTATTAATGTTATACACACTAAAAAAACCCCAAAACTAATTATTACATGAGCTGATAATTTGCAAAAAGGATATTATACATTTTTATCTGGTTATACTTACCTCTGAAGATTTTCTCCCCAACAATAAATATGTAGCTGTGATTTCATCATATTTCATCTTACTAAGAGATTCTTGAATTTCTTCTTGTGTGTATCCCATTCCCACCATAATGTCTAAAAGAAGGGCATAATACAGTTTACGGGTTTCCTTTGGTTAAGAAATCATTACATTACAGGGTAAACTAATTTCCTTTATCTGACCGAAAAAATCACACATTGTTTTAACATAAATGGGCAGCTGGCTTATTTCTGAGTTACTGAGTACTATTACAGGGCCTGAAGATGACTTCCTAAATATGACAAAACATATTAGCTGCTTCATGTAATCTATACTTATCCCCGTTATTATCCCCGCTTTGGTGGATTGTGTCCCACTCTTGTGATCCCATGGACTGTAGCCCACCAAGCTCCTCTGTCCATGGGATATTCCAGGCAGGAATAGTGGAGCAATTTGCCATTTCCTTCTCCAGGGGATCTTCCCGACTCAGGGATTAAACCTGGGTCTCCTGCACTGCAGGCAGGTTCTTTACTGACTGAGCCATCAGGGAAGCCCATCCCTGTTTTGGGTGTACACATATAAATGAAGGGAAAAGTATGTCACTGGCACACACACCAGCATGCAGGCACAGAGTAATTACCTATTCTTTTCTGGTCTGAGATGTCCAGTTCTGGTTCAACAAACGGTTTCAGCTCATCATCCTCATGCCCTGCGTTGATCCACCTGTCCTTCATGATTTGCTGAAACGTGAACTGGGTCGTTAGCAGTATAAATGAAGCATTCTGATAATCACAATATTTAGGGAAATTCATTCTCAACATTTCATCAATTATGGTTCAAACGATAACTTTTTAAAAATGTCTCAATCTTGCTTAAAAAAAAAAACCAGGATAGTATTCAATACGTCATACAAACTAAGCAAAATTCTAAAAATACTTTTAAAGACTCTCCAAAGTTGCTCTTTATTTCCACTTATGTGATTACCTCTAGAGTGCCTCGTTTTATTGGATTTAGCACCAGGAAACGTTTGAGAAGGTTTTCACAGTCTGTGGACATGTAGAAAGGGATTCTGTATTTCCCTCTTAATACTCGCTCTCTCAGTTCCTTTGGGGAGGTAGAGAGGAAAGAAAACCTCTAAGTCAACTTTTAGGTTAAAAAAGAACCCAACTCCCCCACTGAAACAACACTGACACGTTACCTCTTATCATTTGACAAAATCCTTAAAGCTTTCTGAAGGACAAGGATGCAAGTGCTTCATTTACCTTTAGGTTCTGCCCATCAAAGGGGAGCGACCCGCTGACTAGAGTGTAAAGAATGACGCCGAGGCTCCACACGTCCACTTCTGGCCCGTCGTATTTCTTGCCCTGGAAGAGCTCTGGGGCCGCATACGGAGGACTGCCACAAAACGTATCCAGTTTACTGCCAACAGTAAATTCATTGCTAAAACCAAAGTCAGCTATTTTAATGTTCATATCAGCATCTAACAATAGATTTTCAGCCTAGAGGGAAAACATCAAGACAAAAATGAAATTTAACAAAAAATATAATGAACTGTGATAGAATTAGGCATTTCATAAAACCTTTTTGTAATGATATAAACTTAATATATCCTAATGAATAAGAAAACATTTTTTCTAGAGAGAAAAAAAGAGGAGATAATTCAGAATACCTAATGTTCTAGCATTAACAACCAACAAGAGGTGCACGGTGCAGTGGTCCCTCGGTCTTCTGAGGGCACTGGCTCGGACCCTGTGGACACCATCCTCCACCATCATATAAAACGGTCCAGCCAGCCAGCCCTCCTAAGCCACAGATGCAGAACCTGGGGATATGGGGGCCCAACTGTATAGATCAATTCCAGCACCAATTTAAACAGCAAATGTTCATGACAGAACAATACTGGAAGAGCTTTTTCAGCAAAGAATAAGGGGCTTTTAAAAAACAGATCCTTCTAAGTATCCTTCTAAGTGGACAGTCACATTTCACAAACACTGCTAAATAAGGTGTATAATGGCTATTACTGAGAAGGGTATCCTAAACTTCATTTAAGACAGAGATCACAGTCATGCCTGCTTGTCTTAACAGACATTTATCACATGGCAATTATACACCAGGTGTTATATTATTGTCTGGATGCAAAGACAGACAGGGTCCTGGCCTCAGAAAGCTCACAGTTTACAAAGGGAGGGGAGGAAAACCTGCTGCTACACCCCGGGCCCTCAGTGCTGTGACCGAGAAGAGGGGAGTGGTGGGCCCGGCACTGAGAGGTGCGAACCAGATGGACTGAAACCACTGCGAGGATTAGGTGACGGCAGTGGGTGTGTCAACGCGAGAGAGTTCAAGCAGAGTAACAGTCTGAAAACCCATAGGGTGAGAGAGAACACAGTTTGCTCAAGAAACTGAAAGGCAGAGTACAGTAGAGAAGGCGGGAGACATGGTTATGGCTGAATTACAAATGGCCAGTTGAGCGACTTATATTCAGGAAGTTTAGCTTTTTATCCTAAGGGCAATGGGAAGCCACGGAAAAGTCATTTCAAGCAGGGAAATGACAAGTTTTACTTGTGTGTGTGTGTGTGGTTTTTTAAAAAACATTTACTTACTTATTTGGCTGTGCTGGGTCTTAGTTGCAGCATGTGGGATCTAGTTCCCTGACCAGGGATTAAACCTGGACGCCCAATGCAGGGGGCCCAGAATCTTAGCCACTGGACCTCCAGGGAAGTCCCATGACAATTTTATTTATGTTTTTAAAGGACCATTCTGGTTGCAATGTAGGAAAGAGGCAAAATTGGAAGCAGGGAGGACCAGGCAAGAGGCTACTGTAGTGATACGGTCCCGGACACCAGGGGACTAGAACTGGACAGTGCGAGCGGGGACAGAGAAAAGCAAGCTCAGCAACACCCAGGGAGCAGCAGCAGGGACCTGGGGACCGAGGGGTGTCAGAGCAAAGGAGACAGAGGCACCTGGGGTACATCAGTCGCCACAATGAGAAATACAAATTTAAGTTTAGCAAGGAAGAGTTTAGGTATTTAACATGCTAAATCAAGCTGCCTGAGGGGTGCTGAGGAGGTGTCCTTCTGTCAGCTGGACACTGGGTCCTGGAAGAGAGCTCTGGATGCAGGAACAGATCTGGGGATTAGCAAACCAGAGGTGATGGAGTGAGTGTGAATGCAGCAGGGTGGGTGAACAGAGCAACAAGCAAATCAGTCAGTAACAGCTATGTGAGGAGAGAGAGGAAGTGACGGCAAGTTAGGAAAGAATCTAGGCAATGTTTGGAGAAAAACGGCTGTGAAGGGGAAGAGAATAAAAGGGTATATTGGGAAGAAGAACTGGGGTGGGAGGTTCTTAGGTAGAACAGAGTGTGGATGTAAGCACGTTTTACACATGCTGCTAGTGAGGCACCAGCAGAGACAGGAGGTGAAGGAGGGGTCGGAGGAGGCAGCACAGCAGCCTGGGAGGGAGAGACACAGATCCTGAACGCCAGCGGGGTCTGCAGCAGTGCTGTGCTGTCCTGTAACAGAGGAAAACTCCGCAAGGTCAAGGGTGGACGCAGGTGCAGCTAAGTTGGAGGGCCTGCTGGGAAACAGGGAGTTTCTGCCTGCTGTTTCTATTTTCTCTGTGAAATAGGAAACCTGAGCCTATGCCAGGAATGCGGGCAAAGGCGGAGAACCGTGCAGCAGGTCTCAAACAGCCGCTGCTGTTAGCGGGAGAGAACGCTGGCTGGGGAGACAGACGGGCGCGGGCAGCCCCGAGCGTGCTGTCCAGGGCAGGCGTGCATTTCTGGGTGCGCTCAGCTGTTGGGTGGTGGGCGATTTTCTCCAAAGACCAACAATGCACTGCTTTAACTAAAATGGAAACTAAGCCTTAGGATTTTTTTTAAATTTAGTAACACAACCTAGTATGTCCCTCATCCATGTCGTGAGCAGCAGGAGCTGAACACACACGAGGAGAGTGTACACGAGTGAGGGCAACGTGGCTCACCTTGAGGTCTCTGTGAACGATCCGCTTCTGGTGGCAGTACTGCACTGCAGACACGATCTGGATGAAGAGAGGCAAGGTCATGATCGTTACTGCTGCAGACTCGCGACCAAGATGGAAGCATGCCTCTAAGGTTCACATATGCAAAGCACTCAGTGGGCACTTCAACGGCTATGTGGGTCTCTAAAGATAATTTTCTTATGCTTCATACCTTTCAATTTGGAGAGACTGAGGGGTGAGTGCAAGAAGAGCTAGGCGAGGCTGTTCTTTCCAGTTTTAACTATAAAGTCTCTTCTCAGGCCCTGTCCCTCAACATTCCAGTTATTTCTAAGTGTGGTGCCAGGGCCCAGCAAACCAGTGGGACCCAGAGGGCCCTGGCTGCTCAGGCCCAGAATCAGAAGGCTCTCCATGCCCACGTCATCAGCTCAGAGCCAAGCCAGCAGTCGCAGACCCGCCACACTGGGTGTTTAATCAGGTTGGCTCTCCTCTGCCAGGCTGCTCCTGACCACACTCTCTTCCTTTTGGCTAATGTAGGTTCAAGGACAGCAAAAGTGACTTCACCTCTCTAATGACCAGCGTCCTTTCTTAAAATGGAAGAAAAAATGTTGCAATGTATGTGAACTGCAAACTCTTAAAACTATTATGTGCTTTATCAATAAGAATCTCTTCTACACTTAGCAAATGATACCCTTTTATTTAGCTACCTTAGGATTACTCCTGGGATTAGCACTACTATTATTACTATTATTTTCAGCTGCACAGCTGATTTTCGTTTCCCAACCCTAGGGATCGAACCTGGGTCCTCAGCTGTGACAGTGCCAAGTCCCAAACACTGGACTGCCAGGGAATTCCCTGATTGGCACTGTTAAATAACTGCTCTAGAAATTTCACACTTACTACCAACTTTCAAGACTCTTTTTCTAAAACTTTATAAGCTTTATTAAAGTTTTATACAATTATAATAATTTTAGGAAATACAGGAAGTACATACAAGAATCTGCTTTTATAACCATCAAACAGAGATGACATTTCCTGTTATTTTGGTTGTATTTGCTTCAAGTCTTTACTTTGGTATTATGTATGTGTACTTTAATATATATGACTACATACATACAAAACTGCGGCTATAATGAAAATACTGCTTGTTTCTCCAAATCATCAACTTTCAGTTTAAGCAACATGCACCTAACTATACTGGACACAAAAACTCAGAGAGGACTGATCTATTGGTTGATATTGGTTCAAAATAAGCAGCAAGGATAAGCTAGACTGGGGTTGGGAATGATGCCAGAATCAAGGCTTCACTAAGCAGCTTCCTACTTTATAAAGTGAATACGAAGATCAGACCCACTCAGTCACCTAGAGGCACACAAATCCCAAGCCAAGACACCGGTTCTAGAGCATCTGTTAGCAACAATGTTGCTCCATGCTGTCAGCATGAAAACTGGGAAAGTGAAATGGATTTGTTTCCCCAAAGGAACAGGTTTATTGCCGAGGCCACAATGTTACCTTACTTCTGCCTGATCCAACCTTCCCGGTCCCTTCGCCCCGCCCCCTGCCCCCATCGTCAGATTTCTCTCATAAGTTATTTTCAAATTCTACTTTTGAACCAGATTTGACACTTACCTACCATTTCTCAAAGAGAATTTCTCTTCTTTTACCTCCAAACACTGCAAATGCCACAACAACTTGAAAGTATTCCACTTTAAATTATTGCTTTTTCACATTCTGCTTTTAATGTGAAAGTAGTTATTTCTATGGAAGGCTGAGAACCTAGGTTGAGTCCCAGGTTAAAATAAGAATGCAAGCCTAATTCACTTCTAGTCACACACGAAAAAGCAGAGGCAGCAACACAAGCAACCCCCCAAGGAAGAGCAAGGAAAGAGGGCGGAGCCAGGAATCTATTCTTCTCTGGAAATAAAAAACTAAAGCAGCATAATCAGTGACTAGGATGAGAGTGGCGAAGGAGGTGGGAAGAGGAAAGACCATCTGCTGATGAATATGGAAAGAAGGGCCTATTTCTGACAGAAAACAGATGAAGCACAGTGTACTCTGTGTGTGTGGCATACCTTTGTCTTTGCTGTAAACAGGAAAACTTTCTGTTTAGTCAAAGTAATGAGGACTAAAGTTTTTAGATCCTCCAATAAAACAAAAACAACATGCTTTTGGAAAGCATGGCAATTAGAAACAGCAAAGTGGAGGCACCAATATCATGCCTGACCTTTCCAGGTTTACATGCACGGACTTAAGGAAACACTATGGCAAGGAGAAAAGACGCCATTAATTATAAGCCCTGTGAATCAAGTCATTAACTTGTAAAAGCACATAAACTAATACATTTCTCAACTACATACTTCAGAATTTGTGCCGGAAATTTTTAAGATGAAAAGATGAAAAGCTGTGTGACTTCCCTGGTACAGTGGGTGGGAATCTGCCTGCCAATACAGAAGACACAAGTCCCATCAATGGTCCGGGAAAACCCCACATGCTGTGGAGCAATTAAGCGCCTGCGCCACAACTACTGAGCCGGCAAGCCTGCAGCCCGTGCTCTGCGATAACAGAAGCCCGAGCACCACGAGGAACAGGAGCCCCGCCCACCACAACTAGAGAAAGAGGGCCCAAGCAAAGCAATGAAGACCCAGAACGGTCAGAAAATTAAAATTAGACAGTGATAAATGTCCACGTCTCCTTGACAAGCCCGATCCTAGCTGGGAGATGGGTGGAGAAGCAAGAAGAGAGGGGCCAGAGACCCAAGCGCCGCACTGCTTCCCTGCAGAAGGTCCAGGCTCACAGCTGATATGAGGGCTGGCGGGAGCCCTTTCCTCAGAGTCAATAAATCACACTCACATAAACACTTGCAAGTCACACTCATCTGAGTGGAAAGGAATTCCAGTTTATAAGGCAAAAAAATCTTGATTTTCAGGTGGCCAATTTATAAAAATTAAGAGTACAGATACGGAAAGGGCCAGACAGACTTGTTTTGTAACAAAGAGAAATTTGAGCTTCCTTCCACAGACCACAGAATAAGTGATATCAAAACTGGAAAGGACTTCAGAATTAATCAAGTAGAACTTCCTCTTTTTATAGTTAGGAAAACTGAGGATCAGAAAAGTTAAATGATGGTCAAAGTCTGATATGTAACAGGTTTTAAAGTATCATTAGGATGTCTTAAGATTTTAAAAGTAAATTTAAGCAACAGCAAAAGTTAAGACACTTATTTGTAAGTCCTTAACTGTAAACACTAGACTACGCAGATCAAAATCTTGAAAATCAGTTAAACCTGCCTTTATAAATATTGTGAAACCCTTAAAGACTCCTGCCTGTACTTCCACCTTAACAACTTCACATGTGAATAGGACAAAAATTTTAAGTTTCTAAAAGAAACGAGGCTCTACTGCAATTTACATACAGAACTTCAAACTGTGGGAGGATAGTTAGTTTAAAAGTAATAAAGTACCTGCTCCTTCCTTTTATCTGAATCTGAGGTGGGCAAATTATGGCCTGTAGGCTGAATATGGCCCACCACTCGTTTCTGCCAAGAAAGTATTGTTGGGAACACATCATATGAGTGTATTCATCTAGATATTGTCTAAGCTGCTTCTACGCTACAACAGCAGAATTAAATAGTTGCAAAAGACTGAATGGCCTACAAAGCCTAAAATTTACTATCTGGTACTTTACAGAAAGAGTTTGATGATGCCTACTCTAAGTAAGACCACACCGTAACGATTAAGAATTTTAGTTTGGAATCACAGGTCCTGGCTCTGAATCAATGGAAGGTCTGCTATTTGCCAGGCATCAAATTTTGGGCAAATTATGTAATCTTCCTGTGCCTCAGTTTCCTTATCTTTAACAAATGAGCACAATGATCTTTTGGATTTCCCTCGTGGCTCAGAGGTTAAAGCATCTGCCTGCAATGCGGGAGACCCGGATTCAATCCCTGGGTCGGGAAGATCCGCTGGAGAAGGAAATGGCAGCCCACTCCAGTATTCTTGCCAGGAGAATCCCATGGACCTCTAGAGAAGCCTGGCGGGCCACAGTCCATGGGGGTGCAAAAAGAGTCGGACACGCCTGAGCGACTTCACTTACTTACGATGATCTTTACTCACAAGGCTGCTGCAAGATTTACATTAATGAAGATGAAGGATTTAATCCAATATTAGTGGGTAAGGATCAATCAATAGTTACCTTTATTAGAGACTTATATCACATTTATGCTCAAAACCTACATATTAAAATGAGTCTCTTTAAGGCAATGGGCAGAGACAAAGCAAGAAAGTAAGTCATTAATTCACAGGTTAAGTTCTGTTTGGTTTTGGCTTATGTAAGACAAAACCTATAATGAATTTTGAGATTGTAACACTTTTGCTAAAAATTGGAAACAGTTTTAATGCAATCACAACTACTCAAAGACTTATGTTTTTAAGGCTCAACTGTCAAAAAACTAAGGTTAACAGTGAGACTTTAATTCCAATTACAAAGCTATAAATAGAACTCATAGCTGTCTCTAGCAAAGTGCTTTAGGCATGAAAGCATTTAATAAATTAATAAATTTTGTTGCATTGAACTGAATGGCCAACCCCTGCTCCATCCAATGGGCCTTATGACATTTATAGAGGCAAACACTTGTTTGCTTCAGGGTTTAAGCCAGATAATGTTATTTAATCAATAAACTAAACGTGCAACAAGCCATACCTGTCTAAATTTAGCTCTTGCTTCTTTTTCCTTCATTCTTCCATGTGCAACCAAATAGTCAAACACTTCACCTATAATTGAGAAAAATAGAAGTAAGCAGAGGTCCTATTTCTGAGCATTAACTTTCCCATAAATTAAAGATGCTTCACTTTTAGCAATGCTGTAATTTTAATTTTTAAAATACAGTTATGAAGATAAACAGAAATATGTGGAATCTGAACTAACCCAGCCTTAACTATCGGAGAAGTTTACTGATAAAATCTTTTAAGTTATAGAAAAGCCTTAACATTAAATTCTCATATATTTCAACTGTGACACTTTTACTTTAAAGATTTTGTTTCCAGTATGCTTTAGTAAAAACTTGGTAATGAAAACTGAAAGTTAAAATGGAAATGTTATTTGTGTTCAAAGAAGGTGTTTTCACTACAGGATTATGACAAAAAGCGTTTCCTAAATTCATTCATGCAACAAATAATTACTTAGAGTATACTAACTGATGAGAACTGTTCTCGGCTCTGGGGAAATACAGAAGTGAACAGACCAAAGTCCTTCTCCTCATGGAGTTTACATTGCAGGAGGGGGTAGACAGATAATAAGCAAATAAGTAAATATACAGTGTATCAGATGATAAAACCTACTGTGGAGAAGAGTCAGGGGAAAGAACCAGGGTGTGCGTGCGTGTGCACGCGTGAGCACTGTGTGCCCACTGTGAGGAGTGCATGCTGTAGTCAGCTCAAGTATTTCGATGCTTGAAAAGCTTAGTTTCAGAACTTAAGTATTTCTGAGGAAAACGTTATTCTGAACTGTACATTAGTATCTCTGACTTTTGAACTTTCAGCCCTAACTCTAAATAAATTTTAAAATAATAAATGGGCATAAATATTTTCAAGTTATTACTGATTGCATAATGATCTTTTGAAAGGAATTACATATTGTTAATTTATACTACGCAATACATTTAACTATGAATTATAAAATTAAGTGTCAGTATCTTCTCCAAGAATGCCATTCTATCTGCAGAATAAAAAATATGTCAAAAAAAGTGAAAAGACAAAGATGTGTGCATACCACATGGAACAGTTTTGACTTTTAAAAAAATTTATGGATTAAACCCAGTAGTTGTACAGTCACACAGATAATGTCAATGTAATTTTAAAATATTTTAGGATTCCAATGCAATATAAACCTGTTAAGAGATTTTGGAGCCATAAAGTCATACTCACAATCACTGTTATAAACCAGGCATACAACCCAGACTCACCCGCCACTCCCATTAAAAATGCACTAGCATCCAGGGTAAGCAACTAAATTAAAAATCTCTGCATGATATTATTTACTAGTAGAAAAAACAGCAAACAGTGGTTCTCCCCACCCATGTCAAGACAGTTCAGAAAGCCCTTGGTTTAGGTCCTGTCATTCACTGTAACCAGTGATGAAACCAAGGGCATCAGATCAACTTTTCAGACGTTCACCTGTAAAAACTAGGCCAGTTGCCCTGGATGACTTTCTGAGATTCTTTCCAATTCTAAAATTCTATGATTCTATAAAACTGAAAAATATGAGGCTAGGGAGGAGTAGGTAGCCAATTTAATGAAACTTAGTTGTTCAAACTGGCAAACGTATCAACAATAAACAGCTGCCTTGGAGACAGAAGGTGCTTTGTTGAGCTGATTAAAACAAATGGCCCAAGCCAATAAACCACCACTGATCAGTGCTGTTATAATGTTAAGCAACGCACTGAGCCCCTGAAGGAGGACTGTGTGGCCATGCCCACTGAGTAGTTCAGAAACATGCAACTTCTTAAGGTCACACTGCCAATGAGGGGCACTGGCTATATGGACTCCATGTTTGTCTTTTTCAGAGCCCATCCTTTCGGGATGGACACTTCTCCAATACAGAGCAACTGCTATGACCCTGTGACCTAAAATAGATGAAACAAAAAGCCATGACTGACTGACCAATCGGGAGAGGCTATGTGGTATTAGAAGGCTGGGGCTCCAGGCCTGGCAACATGACCACAGGGATATTTCCTAGCCTCCATCTCCTCACTCCCTGCCCGCCACATCACGGGCCCATTGTGGAAGTCGAAGGAGATCCAGTAAGAGGAAGAAGCACTTGTACACTGTGGAGGCCCCACAAAGGGGAGGGTTACGAACGGTAAGAGGAGTAGAGAGCACGGAACTCCCACAATTCACGAACTGAATTCAGCTCTCCCTACTCCTCCTCAACTGTGGAAATCCCAACTAAAATCTCAAACTACACATTTAAAATACGAAGCACACAACTAATAATGAACTGCTTCTGCTGCTGCTGCTAAGTCGCTTCAGTTGTGTCCGACTCTGTGAGATCCTATGGACAGCAGCCCACGAGGCTCCTCTGTCCACGGGATTCTCTAGGCAAGAATACTGGCGCGGGTTGCCATTTCCTTCTCCAAATAATGAATTAGGAGTATGAAAAAGTGGTGTCAGGGGTGTGCCTGCTCTGCTCACAACAGATTTACAATCTTTTATTTAGTGGTCAACTCATCACAACGAGGCTGTGATTCAACTTTCTGTCTCCAGGTTTTACATTCTGGATCATAGGGCTTGAAATCGATACTGTGGAGTTAAACAGAACATGTCTCTAGTAGTTTAAAATTTCATTAATTCAACTCAATTCTTATTTGCTCAGAGTCTGCTATGTGCCAGGCACTGTACTAGAGGCAGGGAAAACATAAAGACAAACAGCAAAGCTTCTGCCTTTCACAATGAAAGGTCACGCTTGGTCCAAAGCCTACAGCACAGCCCAGCCGTAATCGTGAAATAAGAATCTCTGTGAAAAAGAGCAGCTATACATTCATTTCATAAAAATGTCTACATTTATATATCCTTACAGGCAAGGAATTACTAGTCTTTAATCTTTAAGGAAATCTAATCATATACACTGTGACCACCATTTCTGGCCTTGGGAAACAATGGGCACCACTGATGCAAAAATCTGATAAACAAATCCATCCAACATGTAGTACACATTTATTTCAAACAGGCTAATGCACTGATGCTTTTGAAAATTCAAGTACTGGAATAAAAAAAAGTGCTATAAACAATGGAATATTACTCTGCTTTAACAGGGAAGGAAATTCTGACACACGCTACAACATGGATAAACCTTAAGGACACTGTGACATAGGAAGTCACAGAAAAGAAAAATACTGTACGAGTCCACTCAGATGAGCTCCCTAGAGTAGTCAAATTCATACAGACAGCAGAATGGTGGTTGCCAGGGGCTACAAGGAGGGAGGATGGGGAATTATTGTTTAATAGGAACAGAGTTTCATTCTGGGAAAATGAAAAAGTTCTGGAGATGGATGATGGTATTGGTTAAAAATGTGAACGTACTTAATGCCACAGAACTGTACACCTGAAATGGTTAAAACGGTAAACTTTATGTTATACCATAAAAAAATCCAAGTATTTGCATATTATCAATTAACGATGGTAACAATGAAATGCTTAACAGCAACCCACTGAACTGCCAGGAATCAGCTTTTCTGATTCTCATCCTAGTGTATTATGATTCTGAAGGTTACATGAAACTCTATCAATTATCTATATGGGCAGTGAGGTTGCATATTCTTCTAAAAGAGAGAGACGAAAGAAAAACAATTTATAATTGCCTTACCTCCACTTGCATACTCCATGATTAGGTAGAGTGTTTTGTCAGTTTCAATGACTTCGAATAACTTCACTAGGAGAGGAGAGAAGATACAGGAGAAAAAGAAACAAATGTCTGTATGTTTATACATATAAACTAACCACAAAAAGTTAACTTTTTCCCTGTCAATACCTGGCCCTCTAAAAAAAAATGATTTTAAGAAACTTTATCCTACTCCTGCATGTTCAGGTCCATTCACCTGTCATTGTGGGTTTAAGGATACACAGAATTCCACTTGAGACTTTTGTTGCTTAAGAAATTTATCACAATTCTCAGAGAAAAAGATTCCTTTCTTTTTTAATGATGTATATTTTATTTTTGTTTGTCCAAGCCATGCAGCATGCAGAATCTTAGTTCCTTCACCAGGGATCTGACCAGGGATCCAACCTGGGCCCTGTCAGTGAGCGTGCAGGGTCCTAACCACTGGACCACCAGGGAATTCCTAAGATTCCTTTGTTTCTATTATAAAGCCAGAGATTGAAAAATAGAACAGGTTATACTGAAAAGAACTTTTTAATTATTTTCAATGGGTCAGTGTGACTGCTATAGCAGTCTCTTATTACAGATAAAACTAATATTTCCATTACTGCTAATTCATAAAACCATAAAAAATCAATCAGAAATATGTAATTTTTAAATAAAACTGAAGTTGATTTCTAAAACTATCAAATCACTATGTCCTGTATCTATTTTGTTAATACATATGTTACAGTTAAATTCAGCAAAAAGGAGAGCAGTGAGGGAGAATGCTAGTCTCTTCTATTGTGGGTTATTTTCTGATGCTTTAATACAGAATATTAAATCAAATCAGTAGCTTGCACAGTATTTGATGTGTTTGTCGACCTGGTGAGTTAAAACTATCATATCATTTCTAAGATGGCATATGTTCAGGTTGTTAAGAAAAATTATCTAAATAAATTTCAGGCATATGCTGGTAAACTGTCAACATGTTAGTAAATTCTGTAATTCCAATGCAGGGGGAATCCCCTGGCAGTGCAGTGGTCAGGACTCTGAGCTTTCACTGCAGGGGGCCTGGGTTTGATCCCTGGTTGGGAAACTCAGACCTGCCAAGCCAAAAATGAATTAAAAAATAAAATTCCAATGCAAATACTGGCTCTTCTAGGAAAACTATTTTAATCCAATGGGAATTTATATTTTCAAAGATATGTCATTTAGTAGTAAGCAGAGAACTTCAATCAGGGTACAAATTAAGAAAAAACAAAACAAACTGGCTGGCTCTTGGCAGTGCGTTGGCGGCGGGGAGTTGGAGTTTGCAGTCCAGCGCTGGCTGGCTGCCCTCACACAGCTGCAGGGCAATATGGAGGCCTCTCTGCGCTGCCGTATCCTGCCACAACCCTCTCTATTCTCCCTAGCCCTGTCACAACCCAGATATGGATCGTTCACATCTTAACTAACATCACCAATAAGGGGATAATGGCTTGGTAGCATTTCAAATATTTCTAGATTGTAGGACCTATTACTATATAAGAAAGCAGTTGTATTATTTTAAAAGATCTGCATTATGGATGGAATCAAAACTTTTCACTGAGGTGTGTACACAGGGTCAGCTTTCATGTTGTTCCTACAACTATGAGGAGGGCAGGACCATGACCCACCCTCATCTTTAGACACACCTCACTGCATAAAGCAAGAGGACACAGAAAGCAGGTCTGCACAGTGTATAACAATTCACACCAAAGCCCTGTGTCAGATAGCAAGCACCCTGTATGTTTCCCTGGCTGTGCTGAGCAGCATGTAGGATCTCAGTTCCCTCACCTGGGATCGAACCTGCGCCCCCTGCACTGGAAGCACGGAGTCCTAACCACTGGACTGACAGGAAATTCCCTTCATTTTTTAAGATATGTTTCAATGCATCATTATTTTCTTAGGGATACAGCCAGAGCAAAAAACACCCCTGAAAACTTTAGCTTACTGTAATTCCCTCTATCTAAAATTTAGGTACAATTATGACATTTTGATATACTAAAATTTAGAAAATTACAATCTGATTACAGACGTTTCTACTAAATTAAAGCTTTACATTTAAATGTTTAATACTGAATCTTTTAACCTATCTTCAGCAATTTCAAAAAGTTAACAGAAATGATCAACTACACACACACACACACACACACACACACACACACACACACACACACACATTCTAAAAGTGTACCTGGAATGGGAGAAGGGAAGAAATCTCCTGTCACTTCTGGAATATATGTTTAACTTTATGAAAAACTTTCAAGAATGCATTTAGACCCAAAAGTATTTAAGAAAGCAGAAAGTACCTATGTTTGGATGATTTAAAATCTTCATTATTCTTACTTCTCTGAAGAGCTAAAAAACAAACACACACACAATCCCCCCAACACACATTATTAAACATTATATTCCACAGTAGCAATATAAATTAAATTTTTCTCTTAGATAACCGATTCACTGATAATGTTTAGTAGTCCACATCTAAGACATGGAAATTCAGAGTAATTATGATGTAGTTTTGTTGTCTAATACTAAATGAGTCCATTTAATGCTCCAATACTAATGCGTCAGTTTTATCGTATGAAAAAGCAGAGTTCCCAGAGGAGGATGATATTTTGCTACTGTGAGTTATATTTTGCTATCTTGAACACAGAAATCAGATTTAAGCAGAACAGTTTGTTATTAGACTTAGTCCGATTCAGTATCTATCGAGGAATTGTAATTCTGCAAATCAAAACTTGTACAGTCCCAATGAACTGTATCATGAGTGTATTAGATTGATAATTCCAAGTAATTCTATAAGGCTTTAAATAAAACCACTTCAAGCTGCCTAGCCATCACACAGAATAAGGCAGAATATTAAACTGTTGCTGTACAAACATGCTGTGAATTCAGAGGCGGGTCACAGCATCATGATCTGGGCTAATATGAGATCTCATAAAATAACAGAATTTTAAAGGCCATCTTAAGACAACCCTCCTGCAAACCAGTGGAAACCAGAAAAAGAGAGGAAAGATATTCCAAGGTTCCCCTATCTTTCTATGGGGAATGTGGTTAGAACTAGTCTCCTAGCACCCGGGGTATCACAGCCTGGAGGAGGCAAGGCTGGAAAGAGGTCTGAGAAACAAGGAGCAGCTGCCTATGGGCCGAGAAGCTGGGACTCTCCCTGCACTTGTCTTTGTCCACCGGGTCTAATCTAGAAATGCATCAGCAACCAGAGGCATGGAGGCACAGCATCTGACCTACAAACAGCTCAGAGCTTAAAAAATGGAATCAAGATCAACAGCCTTTCTGTCTACAAGACTGGGCTTCCCAGGTGGTGCAGTGGTAAAGAATCTGCCTGCCAAATAGGAGACACAAGAGACCCAGGTTCGATCCCTAGGTTGGGAAGATTCCCCTGGAGAAGGAAATGACAACCCACTGCAGTATTCTTGCCTGGGAAATGCCATGGACACAGGAGCCTGGCAGGCTGTAAGTCCATAGGGTTGCCAAGAATCGGACACGCCTGAAGCAACTAAACAGGACCACCTAGAATCCTGGATCATCCACTAAGGGCGTGGGCTCCTTCTTCGTCTCCCTCTGTTAAGCAAACACAGGAGCCCTGCTTTCCCAATTCATTACAGCTGGACTTGTACCTATGATTTGAGCCTCCCAGTTATTTCTATGACTGTTAAATTAGGAGAGCGACAGGCTGGCTATCACACTAACTCAGCTCAGGACACTGTGTTTAGAATGAAGCCCTGACCATGGCCATGGCAGACTGCCTACACTTTCAGCCTCACCTCCAGGCACTCTGATTTCTCCCAGAACATACTAACTCCTTTCCTTACAATTTTTTCTCCTTTTCATCCTTCAAGTCTCAGGCAGATTCTCTGAAAACCTTATCTAAGTAGGTTTCCTTTGTTTTACATCACAGCACTTCTTTCCCAGAATGTCTTTCACATTGTGATAATATATTGTGTTTATCAGTTCATTTCTGCCGCCTCATCTACAGGGAGTGTGTCTGCCTCCTGTCACCAGCGGAACCTCGAAACCCAGCCTGGCACACAACAGGAACTCATTTGTTTGATAAATGCCTGCAAGAAAGTACTGACTACCAAGAAGTGTGGTTTGAGCCAGTCTCCTTCGCATTCTAATGACCACACTGCTTTTAGATCCTGAGTAGCAGAATGCCTATGACAGGGTTGTCACAGTTCTGCTGGCAAAAGAGGCCCAATAAAAACAACTTACATCCTACTAGCAGCACAGCACTCCAACATCAGAACCAGAGAGCAGGAGAAAGATGGAGGCCTGCAGGGACCCAAGGGACAGAGAGCTCACCTCTGCTGCGGAGATGGGCACCATGGAGGTAACTGGATTTATGCGGTTCAGAATGGGCTGGGGATCTGAGCAAGACAGGGGGGTGCAACCAGTGAAGACTATTTCAAGACCACCGGGTGCTCCATCTGGCAGAGCGCGGGTTTCCAGGTGTGGACTTTACGCCACAGGCATCAGAACATTAGGGTATCTGTGCAAACTACAGGTTCCTGGGTTCTACCTATCACTAGATCTGAAATGAGCTTTGAGAATTTTACATTTCAACCTGCACCCCTGGTGTGGTGCTTTTAAAACAGGTCCACAAATACTCTGACAATCCTCCTCTTAAAAGGCAGAACTTAATATTCCTCCGTTTCAGTGTGGACTGCACTTAGTGGCTCACTTTTCATGAGGAGAGGAAAGCAGAGCGGTAGGGAGGGGGCTTCAGAGACTAAGCTGTAAAGGCACCGGGCCGCCCTCCTTGCTCTCACAGATCACTGATGGGCAGGTCCTAAGGACATTAAGTACCTCAATGGACAGGCCCAGATGGCAAGGAAACGAGGACTCATACCTGTGGCTGGTGAGGAACCGCAGGCCCTAGACAAAAGCCAGGTGATAGGGCCTTCTAGAAGCAGATGCACCAGCCCCAATCAAACCTGTGGGCACCTGCAACTGCGGCTCTTCCCCAAAATATCTTGACAGCATCTGAGCCAGAACCATCCAACTAAGTTACCCGCAAACAGCTGACTCAAAGAAACTGCGATCACACAGGTTCTAAGTTGCTGAGTTTTAGAGTAATTCTTAGAGAGCAGGAGTAGGTAACACACGAGAGGAAACACACTGAAGCTGGAAACCAAACCCGTGCGCAGGCCAGGGAGCGACAGTCAGAGCAGGGCATGGAGCAGCAGACTGGTTCCAAACTGGGGAAGGAGCACGTCAAGGCTGCACATTGTCACCCTGCTTATTTAATTTACATGCAGAGGACATCATGAGAAACGCTGGGCTGGATGAAGCACAAGCTGGAGTCAAGATTGTCGGGAGAAGTATCAATAACCTCAGATACGCATATGATACCACCCTTACGGCAGAAAGTGAAGAGGAACCAAAGAGCCTCTTGATGAAGGTGAGAGAGAAGAGTGAAAAAGTTGGCTTAAACTCAACATTCAAAAAAATAAGATCATGGCATCTGGTCCCATCACTTCATGGCAAACAGATGGGGAAACAAAGGTAACAGTGACAGACTTTATCTTTTTGGGGGGGGATCCAAAAATCAGTACAGATGGTAACTGCAGCCATGAAAATAAAAGATGCTTGCTCCTTGGAAGAAAAGCTATGACCAACCTAGATAGCATATTAAAAAGCAGAGACATTACTTTAGCAACAAAGGTCCGTCTAATCAAAGCTATGGTTTTTCCTGTGGCCATGCTATAAAGAAAGCTGAGGGCCAAAGAATTGATGCTTTTGAACTGTGGTGTCAGAGAAGACTCTTGAGTGTCCCTTGGACTGCAAGGAGATCCAATTACAGAGTCCTAAAGGAAATCAGTCCTGAATGTTCACTGGAAGGACTGATGCTGAAACTGAAGCTCTAGTACTTAGACACCTGATATGAAGAACTGACTCTCTGGAAAAGACCTTGATGCTGGGAAAGATTGAACACAGGAGGAGAAGGGGACGAAAGAGGATGAGATGGTTGGATGGCATCACCGACTCCATGGACCTGAGTTTGAGCAAGCTCCGGGAGTTGGTGATGGGCAGGGAGGCCTGGTGTGCTGCCGTCCACGGGGTCGCAAAGAGTCAGACAGGACTGAGCGACTGAAGTGAGTTACACACAGCAGAGGCCACACCAAGGGGTGTGTTGTGAAAACACACAGGGTAGGTGAGTGGGACCAGACAGAGCGATGAACAGCACAAGTCTCTTTCTGTAGGCAGACAGAGTAGCCGAAGGTCTCCCAGCTGGGCGGCGTCAGGGATCACCAAATAGCTCTATGTATTTACCTCTGTCAGAATTACACCGGAGAAGCAATGGCACCCACTCCAGCACTCTCGCCTGGAAAATCCTATGGATGGAGGAGCCTGGAAGGCTGCAGTCCATGGGGTCGCTGAGGGTCGGACACGACTGAGCGACTTCACCTTCACGCACTGGAGAAGGAAATGGCAACCCACTCCAGTGTTCTTGCCTGGAGAATCCCAGGGACGGGGGAGCCTTTTGGGCTGCCCTCTATGGGGTCGCACAGAGTCGGACACGACTGAAGTGACTTAGCAGCAGCAGCAGAATTACATATTAGGCAGAAACTAGAATCAACTCTATACCAACTCAATCGAAGCGGGTGGGGAGAAGAGGCGTGAAGCTAGTAGCTGCCGGGTGTCACCTGTGTCTGAAGTTCAGCGCTAGGTGCTCCATGGCTATGATCTGACTGAATTTTCACAACTCTTGTCAGGCGACTAGGATCATCTCCAGTGCACAGGAAAGGAGTACTGAGAAAGTTAAGAAACCAGTCCAAGTTTTCCCAGCTAACACATGCCAGAGTTCAAAGTCTGAGTTGTCTGACTCCAAAGTCCTAACTCATCTCATGATTCCAAACAGCCACCTTTGAAATGTACAAGTAAAACAATGGATACATTACAAGTCGGCAATACAGAAAACTCCAGAGCAACAGGTGGGTACTGGCACAGAATTTTTTTTAAAGTTGACAATTTGCGTATGTGATTAACATGCCAGAGATCTCATTGCCATCAACTGTGAACCTGATGGCTGAAGATAAATTTGGGTAGAAATAATTTGCTGAAAACATGCACTTTAAGGAAAGGCCTCACTAGAATAGTACAATATTTTTTTTAAGTTTTGCTACTATAAAAGGACATTTAAATAAGAAGCTCACCGATTTCTACTATCTTACTTCTCTACATTCCTTTTCAACCTTATGCAGGTGCTAGTTGTAAAAAATAAAATGAAATAACACAAAAATGCGTAAAGTGAAAGAATTCCCCTCTCTTCATTAATCTCCATCTTCTACACTAGCGGTCCCCAACCTTTTTGGCACTAGGAGCCAATTTTGCGGAAGACAAGTTTTCAATGGATGGTGGGGTGGGGGTTGTTTCAGGATGATTCAAGCACATTACATTTATCATGCACTTTATTTCTATTACTGTTATTACATCAGCTCCACCTCAGATCATCAGGCACTAGATCTTGGAGTTTGGGGACCCCTGTTCTACACATCTTCCCATTTTTACGTCCTTTAGGAACTGGCAGATAGGAGGAGAACAAACATTTCTGAAGGCAAAGACCTGGATCCTGGTGGTGAGAATACTGAAGAGACACCAAGCCTACAGTACCACAGAAAAACCAAACGTCCCCAAATGTAGGACCGAGGACATACAGAAATTATCCTTGGGAAAAAACAATTTTATCAATTGACCTAAAAATAAAATGAGCAGGGTCTTTACTGGGGGCTCAGTGGTGAGGAATTTGCCTGCCCACGCAGGAGACACGGGTTCAATCCCTCACCCAGGAAGATCGCACGTGCCAGAGAGCAACCAAGCCTGTGTGTCAACTGCTGAGCTGGGCTCTAGAGCCCCGGAGCCGCAGCTCCTGAAGCCCGAGCTCCTAGAGCCTGTGCTCTGAACAAGAGAAGCCACCGCACCGAGAAGCCTGTGCTTCGCAACGAGACAGAAAACCCATGCAGCAACAAAGACCCAGCACAGCCAAATATAAATACATAAAATTAAAAAGATAAAATAAGCATTATCAGAGAGGGCATGGGGTGAGGTATTGTCACAGTCATCAAACTGCGGCAAAAGTGACCCGACTGGCTTCTCTGAATACACAGGTATGAGACAGGCCAAAGGTTGAGAGCCTGTCAGCTGGGCAACTGACTGGAAGACAACTTATGTGTTACAAATAATGAACAGGCATACAGTCACCAACGTCTTCTTTACTAGGAAAGAGCTGTACTGTAAACCCAAGGTTCTAAATAAGAAACACTCAGTGAGCAAGGGAGAGGAAGGCAGAGTTGAAGCTGACACCCATGTTTGTGAATGTGGCTGCCATTGGCTGCCACTGTGAGACAGAGAAGACTCAAGCTGCAGTGAAGAAGGGTGGCAGGCCGAGTCTGGTTTAGGACACACCATGTGAAGGGCAATTAAGTGACGACAGTGAGAACAAAGCTCAGCAGCTGGCATTTTGGTTTGAAGCTCAGGAAGAAATCTGGGCTATTCTGCAGAATTATCAGCATAGGGATAGTATCCTTGGAAGGAAATGACAACCGCCTACCTGAAAAATGGAAAGATAGAAACATCAACGAACAAGCATCTCAGAGTGAAAACAAGATGGGGGCCACAATACAGACACAGGAAAACGCAGCTGGACTGACCGAACGAAACCCAGACACCGGCATCCAGTGTCCCCCTAGACTGACAAGCGGGGTCACAAACCTTGATTTATAAGCAGCCTCCTTGGCCCTAACATCTCTGGGGTACTTCATGAAGGAAGGAGGGAAGGAGGATCACCTACTTCTCCTCAGTATGTCCCTCTGTCTCACTCACCACACCGATCACAGAACTTCTGCTGAACGAAAGGACAAATCAAAGACCCTCAGACAGCCCTGAGGGAGAGAGCCTGGCAAGCGCCAGAGTTCATGGAGAAGGAACCATCAAGAAAAGGCACTGGTGTGACAAAGAAAAACACATACATGTCTTCGCCTCTCTATAAACAGGGTATTTCTGATGCCACTGGCTGTCTCTGGGCAGGCATCTGGACAGGTAAAGACTTTGACTTTTATCTGTCCTGTGAACTCTGAAGCACAACTGAATTATCTATTTAATTATCTATTTATCTAAATTAGATCTAAATATCTAATTATCTATCTCCTTTTCTCCAATTAATTTTAAGAAAAAGGTTGAAAATAAAGTGTGCACTTTTTTTTTTTTGATAAAAGGGGAAAGTTGCTCTATTCTAAGGACTGTTAACAACAGAGTTTACTATTTTTTTCATGGTGTGGGCCAAAGCTGCCGGTGGGTGGAAGGCAAGCAAGTTTTCCAGGGAATGTCTTTAAAGACCAGCAAATATGAGAGCCAGCACAGTAAGGCAAAACCTAAGGAGCTTAAAGAGAGTTTCATTACTCTCAGAACCACCCTAACATGAAAATAAACAACAGAATAGGAAAGCTAACACATGACAGAGAAAATAATTAAAAGCATTATTAAAATCTGTTTGTCTAACACTAGGCAAAAGCCGCGACCTGTCTCCCACCCAGGAAGAGCTGCCTACAGATGAGGGGAGACAAATGTGTGGGTGTTGTTGCTGCTCAGCCTCTATGTCCTTGTGACCCTATGGACTACAGTCTACCAGGCTTCTCTGTCCATGGGATTTCTCAGGCAAGAGCACTGGAGTGGGTTGCCATATATTTCTCCAGGGGAATCTTCCCAACCCAGGGAGCAAACCAGAGTCTCCTGCTTGGCAGGCAGACTCTTTACTGAGTCACCAGGGAAGCCCATGTGTAGGTGTACTACATGTAATTAACCAGCAGTTTACTGATATCACGTAGGGTTATTGCTAACTTTTGGCTACTGAACTATTACAGTGAGCATCCTTGTATATATACATCCTCATACACTTCTGAAACTCTCTTGGCAGAGCAGATTCCTAGAACTGAATGGAAGCCAAAGGGCATACATGCTTTTAAAATTTTGTCAGTACTATATTATTCTCTAAAAATATATTACTTTACATTACTGCCAATAAGAGAGTTCCTGATTCTCCACACTCTTGCCAATATTAATTATCAGCTTTTTGCAAATCTGATGTGAAAAACACATTATCTTTTCAGATGTGGATGTTGAACATTTTTACTTGAACACTGACCATTTGTCCTATTAATTGCCTGAGTATATCTTCTGACTATTTTCTATTAGGTTATATACTCCTGTTTCGCCTCAATTTCCAAGACTTTTTCTATAGTTAGGAAATAGGATCTTTGTCTGCAATAGCAGACAATGTTGGGTACCTATCCAAATTCATCCCGACTCTTTCTTTGCTGGCTTCTCAGAAACAATCGTTTCAGCTTCTTTAGCTATGTCATCTATTGTTCACCTACATATTTCTAAAACGCCAGACTATATGGCTTCCTTGATTTCCCACTGTGGATTTAGCTTTCCTAAAGCCTTTCCAAACAGACTTACGCTTTCCTTCTCCAACCTCTTCATGAGGTTCTATTATAGTTTTGGCTAAATAAATATTGTTTAATTTTTATTGATAAAGTAGTACATATATGCAGCTTTGAAAGTCAAACTGTGTAATGTAGTCTCTCTCTCCACCCTCAACCCTTGTTCACAGCAACAAGCCCACTTATCTCAGGTATTTGAGCTGCCTTACTTCGGAACAGAAGTGCCACTAGTCTATATCATTTCTTAACTCCTCCCTCTTGATTAACTATTGACTTGGTAATATTAGCAGTGAAGACTGCTCTTACATCCTGCCTCCCCACCCCACATCCCTTCCCTCCTTCCTCTGATCAGTCACCATAATATTTGGCTAAACTATTCAGTTTGCATTATAAATATTCTTTACAGCCACACTAGGAATGCATCTCTATTCTTTATTTATCAAAAATGTTTTGATTTCCTTTGAGCTAATAATTGCTTTAGTTATTTTGTTCACTTAGGTTTTCTATATATCTCTCACTTTACTGGTCCATCCTTAAGCTTTGTAACAGAAGTGTATCAGTTCAGTTCAGTTCAGTTCAGTCCCTCAGTCGTGTCCGACTCTTTGCGACCCCATGAATCGCAGCACGCCAGGCCTCCCTGTCCATCACCAACTTCCGGAGTTCACTCAGACTCAAGACCATCGAGTCAGTGATGCCATCCAGCCATCTCATCCTCGGTCGTACCCTTCTCCTCCTGCCCCCAATCCCTCCCAGCATCAGAGTCTTTTCCAGTGAGTCAGCTCTTTGCATGAGGTGGCCAAAGTACTGGAGCTTCAGCTTTAGCATCATTCCTTCCAAAGAAATCCCAGGATTGATCTCCTTCAGAATGGACTGGTTGGATCTCCTTGCAGTCCAAGGGACTCTCAAGAGTCTTCTCCAACACCACAGTTCAAAAGCATCAATTCTTTGGCGCTCAGCCTTCTTCATAGTCCAACTCTCACATCCATACACGACCACTGGAAAAACCACAGCCTTGACTAGATGGACCTTAGTCGGCAAAGTAATGTCTCTGCTTTTGAATATGTTATCTAGGTTGGTCATAACTTTTGTTCCAAGGAGGAAGCATCTTTTAATTTCATGGCTGCAGTCACCATCTGCAGTGATTTTGGAGTCCCCCAAAATTAAGTCTGACACTGTTTCCACTGTTTCCCCATCTATTTCCCATGAAGTGATGGGACCGGATGCCATGATCTTCGTTTTCTGAATGTTGAGCTTTAAGCCAACATTTTTACTTTCCTCTTTCACTTTCATCAAGAGGCTTTTTAGTTCCTTTTCACTTTCTGCCATAAGGGTGGTGTCCTCTGCATATCTGAGGTTATTGATATAACCTGCCTGCAGTAGTAGATATAATGGTCATCTGAGTTAAATTCACCTATTCCAGTCCATTTTCATTCGCTGATTCCTAGAATGTCGACGTTCACTCTTGCCATCTCTTGTTTGACCACTTCCAATTTGCCTTGATTCATGGACCTGACATTCCAGGTTTCTATGCAATATTGCTCTTTACAGCATCGGACCTTGCTTCTATCACCAGTCACATCCACAGCTGGGTATTGTTTTTGCTTTGGCTCCATCCCTTCATTCTTTCTGGAGTTATTTCTCCACTGACCTCCAGTAGCATATTGGGCACCTACTGACCTGGGGAGTACCTCTTTCAGTATCCTATTATTTTGCCTTTTCATACTGTTCATGGGGTTCTCAAGGAAAGAATACTGAAGTGGTTTGGCATTCCCTTCTGCAGTGGACCACATTCTGTCAGACCATCCCCATAGAAAAAAAATGCAAAAAGCAAAATGGCTGTCTGGGGAGGCCTTACAAATAGCTGTGAAAAGAAGAGAAGCGAAAAGCCAAGGAGAAAAGGAAAGATATAAGCATCTGAATGCAGAGTTCCAAAGAACAGCAAGAAGAGATAAGAAAGCCTTCTTCAGTGATCAATGCAAAGAAATAGAGGAAAACAACAGAATGGGAAAGACCAGACATCTCTTCAAGAAAATCAGAGATACCAAGGGAACATTTCATGCAAAGATGGGCTCGATAAAGGACAGAAATGGTACGGACCTAACAGAAGCAGAAGATATTAAGAAGAGATGGTAAGACTACACAGAAGAACTGTACAAAAAAGATCTTCACGACCCAGATAACCACGATGGTGTGATCACTCATCTAGAGCCAGACATCCTGGAATGTGAAGTCAAGTGGGCCTTAGAAAGCATCGCTATGAACAAAGCTAGTGGAGATGATGGAATTCCAGTAGAGCTGTTTCAAATCCTGAAAGATGATGCTGTGAAAGTGATGCCCTCTATATGCCAGCAAATTTGGGAAACTCAGCAGTGTCCACAGGACTGGAAAATGTCCGTTTTCATTCCAATCCCAAAGAAAGGCAATGCCAAAGAATGCTCAAACTACCACACAACTGCACTCATCTCACATGCTAGTAGTAAAGTAATGCTCAAAATTCTCCAAGCCAGGCTTCAGCAATACCTGAACTGTGAACTTCCTGATGTTCAAGCTGGTTTTTGAAAAGGCAGAGGAACCGGAGATCAAATTGCCAACATCCGCTGGATCATGGAAAAAGCAAGAGACTTCCAGAAAAACATCTATTTCTGCTTTATTGACTATGCCAAAGCCTTTGACTGTGTGGATCACAATAAACCGGAAAATTCTTCAAAAGATGGGAATACCAGACCACCTGACCTGCCTCCTGAGAAATCTGTATGCAGGTCAGGAAGCAACAGTTAGAACTGGACATGGAACAACAGACTGGTTGCAAGTAGGAAAAGGAGTACGTCAAGGCTGTATATTGTCACCCTGCTTATTTAACTTAATGCAGAGTACATCATGAGAAACGCTGGACTGGAAGAAACACAAGCTGGAATCAAGATTGCCGGGAGAAATATCAATAACGGAAGCGCATATCTCCTCTCAAATACTTTCAAATAGTCAAGTATTATTTTTCCCTCTCTGAAGATATTAGTATTTTGGAGACCTTTGTTCTGTTCTTAAGACTCGCTGTATTGGACTTCCTGTTCTGGATCCTATACTTTCCCACTTGTTAATATTCTCTCTTGCTAGTCCCACCAATATTCCTGAGGAAGGGTAAGCAGATGTCTAAATTCAAGACCTTGCATGGCCCACAATGTTCTGATTCTACCTTCAGATTAGATTGACATTTGGCTGGGTAAAGAATTCTAAAGTTTTCTCTGGTAACTTTTTGGTACCAAAAAGTTGGTAACAGTGAAGTTTTCTCTGAAAGGGCCCCACCCCCATTTTAAAGAGATATACTTGACATATAATATATATTAAGTCTAAGGTGTACAATGTGATGATTCGATACACACAGATACTGTGAAATCTTTACCACAATAAAGTTAGTTAACATGTCCTTCACCTCACACGATTACCATTTTTTTTGTTGTTGTTATGGTGAGAATATTTAAGATCCATTCTCACAGCAACTTTCAAGTACCCAATACTTGTTAACCACAGTCCCCATGCTGTACATTAGAAACCTGGAACTTACCCATCCTACAACTGAAGTCTGTACCCTCTGACCCCAATTTCCCTCAACCTCCCACTCCCTGGTAACCACTATGAACACTGTTTATATGAATTCATTTTTTTCTTCTTTTTTTCAGATTCCACATAATTGATATCATAAGCTCCAATACTTTGGCCACCTGATGCAAAGGGCCAACTCATTAGAAAAGACTTTGATGCTGGGAAAGATTGAAGGCAGGAGGAAAAGGGAATGACAGAGAATGAGATGGTTGGATGGCATCACCAGCCCAATGGACGTGAGTCTGAGCAAACTCCAGGAGATGGTGAAGGACAGGGAAGCCTGGCGTGCTGCAGTCCATGGGGTCGCAAAGAGTCGACACAACTGAGCGACTGAGCCACAAGTGTTGGTCTTTGTCTGGTCTAACTCAGCATAATGCACTTAAGGTCCATCCATGTTGTCACAGAAGGCAGGATTTCCATTTTTACAGCTGAATAATATTCTTATTATTATATAATACATGTTATGTATAAAATTGTGGAATATAGAATAACAATACCCCTCACACCTTTTTGATCCACTCATCTGTCAATGAACACTTAGGCCGTTGCCCTGACTTGGCTACTGAGAGCGACACTGCAACAAGCATGGGAGGTCAGCACCTCTCCGAGATGGTAACTGTATTTCCTTTGGATATACACTCAGAAATGGATTGCTGAGTTGTATGATAGCTCTATTTTTAATTTTTTGAGAAACCTCCACACTGTTTTCCATAGTAGTTGTTTAGATTCTGACCAACAGTACACATTTCCCATTTCTCTACACTCTTTTGAGCATAGAGTGTAACGGTTCTAACAGGTGTGAAGTGATATCTCACTGTGGTTTCAGTTTGCATTCCCCTGATGGTTAGTGATGTTAAACACCTTTTCATGTACTTGTTGGTTATTTGAAAGTCTGCCAGGGGCCAGAGTGAGGAACTCCGCCCATGGCAAAGGTCATGAGGAAGGAGGCTTGGCATACGCAAAGGTGTGATCAAGCCTCAGGAAACCCTGTTCCCGAGCATCTACCCCCGAAACCAGAGTCTGTTTTATGCTCTCACCTACACCTCTGACTTTTCGGGGGGCTCTCCCCCATAACCGTTTCTCTCGGAGGAGTAAACGTGCACCTCCAAGGCAATAAAAATTCCTGGGCGTGACAAGAGTGTTTCAGCTTACGGACTCCTCTGAAGGTGATCTAGCCCGCCTGTATAGGTTCGTCTGGCCACATGTGATTGTTTACAGCCTCCCAACCTGAGAGGCACGAGATGTTTAGACTTACTAAAGGCAAGTTCTTTTGGGGAGTTGGAAATTATTAGTATAGTGGGTTGGTTAGGAATTATATTGGTGAAGGGTTTTTCATTTGTTGTGCCAATAATTGCTGCTAATTCCCTGCCTTGGGTGTGACAAGGGTGTTTCAGGTCAAACCTCTCTGCTGACAGACTAGCTTGTGTGACAGAATTATCCATACTCCTGCCACTAAGCACATGATTGTTTACTACCTCTCAACCATAAACAGCACAGAGAGTTTTGGAGTATTTTGAGAGTCTTAATTAGCATAGGGCTTTTCTCATTGTTGAGTCAATGATTGCCACCAGGCCTCCATATCCTTAGGCACCTGGGAATATATTAATCAATGTATTTGGAATATAGGAAAGGAAATATAGTAGTTTTTAAGGTTAGCAATACTAGACTTTTTGAGTTAATGGATTTTCTCTTTTGTAATAGATCACTGTACTTTGTTATAAATCACTGTGTCTTTGCTGTGTAAAAATGTAACTTTATCACTATCTTAAGACTAAACAGATCTTAAGGGGAACATTGGTGAAAGGATTTTCATTTGCTGGGCTGATGTTTGCTGCTAAATCTCCATGTTCCCTGCCCTTATAATGAATATAACTAGCATATAGGAGAAATAAGTATTAACCTTTAAGCATATAGGAGAAATAAATAGTAACCTTTAAGATTAATCATGTTAACCTTGGGTTAAATAAATTCCTTTCCTGATTGTAACTCACTACACCCTCATCCTATAGGAATGTAACTTTATTTGGAGGGTGGTACCTGGTTTAAGAAAAAACACCCTTGGAAAAAGTAAGTTTTTTGGTTATCAGAAAGAAAGGATCATAAAATGTAAGCAGGTCTCATGGCCAGAAGATGATGTAAAATCCCTAAGACCTTTTTTTTATACATTTATGTGAAGCACCTGATTTTGATAAAGGTCAGGACTGCTGACCCCAGCGTGACTCCGTATTCATCCCTATGTGTAACAAAAGGTATATAAGCAAACCCAAAAATAAAGAAATCGGATCAGTTTCCAGAAAGACTGATACCCCCATGTCGTTCTTTCTTGCTCCCCGTTTTTCTGGCTAAATTCCCATCTGGAGCATGGATGCTATTCCACGTAAACCAAGTTATTCAGTCTCTTTTTCTCCACTAATTTTCCTACTGCACTATCCGTTTCTAATCTCTCTATATATCTGTAATTAAATATGTACTTTTCCAAGGACGCCGACTCCGTCCCCACCTTCGAATCACCCTGGATCCACCGGGGCTGGACCCCGGAAAAAGTCTTCTTTGGAAAAATTTCTATTCAGATCCTTTGTTTTTTTAAACTTGGATTCTTTAGGGTTTTCTTTGCTCCTTTTTCCTTTGCTCCTTTGCTGCTGGGTTTTAAGAGCCCCTTCTCTTCCATTTCGCAGGTGCCTTCTCATTTTGTTGACTGCTTTTTTCTTGGCTGTGCAGAAGTTTTGTAGACCCACTTTCCGTGCTTGTGCTCAGTGTCATATAAAGCCATTGCTGAGAACAACGTCAAGGAGCTTTTCCCCTCTGCTTTCTTCCACGAACTTTGTTTTCAGATCTTCCACTTAAATCCTTAATCCATTTTGAGTTAATTTTTGTCAGTGGTGTAAGACAGGGGTCCAGTTTCATTCTTTTACACAGGAATATTCAGTTCTCTCAGAATTTTAAAGGCTTTGATCCATTTTCTTCCAGTTTACAGTGATACGGACTGGCACAATGACATTCTGTTACAATTCTTTATGACCTATCTCCCCCCCCCTTTCTTCCAATTCTGATGAACAGATGCTTTAATGCCCCACAGACGCAGTCTCTGCGGTGCACGAGCATTCAGTCCAGACACACCGTAGATCTTCTGTCCTCTACTGCACCGGCACGAAGCCTTTCAATCTGGAAATGCAGGTCCTCCAGTTCTGGGAAATCACATGTCTTTGATAATCTTCCCTCCTATCCCCAGTTCTTACAACTCCTCTTCATCAGAAACTAGACCTCCTAGACTGGCACTTCAGTTTTACGTGGTATCTTAAGTTTCATCTCTACGAACTGAGAGCCTTGGCTGACTTTCTTTTCTAACCCCTTTACTGAGTCTCTTCCCAGCAGCATGAGCTCGCCTCTCCCCAGCAGTGCTTCCCCATGCGCCACGTTCCTCTCTCATGAGGGCAACAGCTGTCGCTGCACTGTCTCCCTCTTTTTAAGCTCTTTGAAAACACCAATTACAGTGTGTGTTTCTAAAGTAGTTGAGTTTCCTCTTCTAGTGTTCCTTTCTCTTATTCCTGTTTGCTTCAGGTTATCCTCAAATATCTGGAGATTCTTGGCTGTCCGCCCATATTTGAGAGAGGCACCAAAACCGAATGTTATATAAGAGCTGGACCAGAGGATGACCAGGCAGAGATTTAGTCGATTCACTGAAAGACATATAAATGTCTTTAGCTATATTTTAATTTAGCTCAATTCTCCTGGAGAAGAATCCTCCAATCTCCTTTTAGGCAACAAGAAGGGCTAAGAGAGTTCTGGGAAGCAAGCAAGGAGGTGGGAAGACTTTCATCACTCAGCAGGCTCCTGTTTTTAGTATGGGGGTCCCGAAGTCTAACGCTCTTTGACTGAACCTCTTCGGAAAACAACCTGCCCAATTTCTACGGGGGGAGAGGAGGGCGGGTTGCCTTAAGGTGACATAAGGTCAATTACAGGTTTTCAGCCAGTCCTGCTTAAGTTCTTCTTGTACCTCTACCCACAGAAGGAGCTAATAGAACTCATTCTTAAACTTTCTGAATTCTGTGGCATGGTTCAGCATGATTCTTGCTGGACAAGCCACCTATTCCTGTCCCTAGCTGCTTCCTTTGGGGAACTGGTTTCAGCTATGATATACAAAATCTATTACGTGAATAAAACATACAATAATGTGTAGACACACATGTGCGCCTATTCACCATCTGTTTCCATCTGGCAAAGTTGGTTTAATTCTTTGTCTGCTAGTCTTCTCTATTTTTGACACTCCTTTTAAATTCCTTTACTACTATTTAGTGAGTGGGAGGAACAAGCAAAGATAAATGTTTAACTGGATGGCCTGTATGCTATGTTAATTCCCAATTTTTGAACGGGTGTTGTGAGACTGAACTACAGCTTTCTTCCCTGTTTCTGATGCATTTTGACAGCTGTCGTGGTTATCCGGGTAATTAAGGGTATAGTATTTCTGTGCATTCTTGCCACCTCTTATTAGTATCCTCTGCTTCTGTTAGGTCTTTACCACTTCTGTCCTTTATCGTGCCCGTCCTTGCATGAAACGTTCCCTTGGGTGTCTCCAACTTTCTTTTCTTTTGCATATTTTACTTATCTGGCTGTGGCAGGTCTTAGTTGCAGCATGTGGGATCTCTAGCTGTGGTCCAGGGACTCGGCTGCCCCACGGCGTGTGGGATCTTAGTTCAGTCCCTAGTTAGGGACTGAACCCGCATCTCCTGCATTGCAAGGCAGATTCTTAACCCCTGGACCACCAGAAAAGTCCCTCCAATTTTCCTGAAGAGATCTCGTCTTTCCCTTTCTACTCTTTTCCTCTACTTCTTTGCATTGTTCACTGAAGAAGGCTTTCTTATCTCTCCTTGCTATTCTCTGGAACTCTGCATTCAGTTGGGTATATTTTCCCCTTTCTTCTGTCTTCCGCTTCTCTTCCTTTCTCAGCTATTTGTAAGGCCTCCTCACACAACCACTTTGCATTCTCGCATTTCTTTCTCTTCAGGATGGTCTTGGTGACCGCCTCCTGTACAGTGTTTCAACCTTCCATCCATGGTTCTTCAGGCACCCTGGCTACCAGATCTAATCTCTTGCATTTATTCGTCACCTCCACTATATAATCTTAAGGGATTTGATTTAGGTCATATCTGAATGGCCTAGTGATTTCCCCTACTTTCTTCAATTTAAGCCTGAATTTTGAAATAAGGACTTCATGATCTGAGCCACAGTGAACTCCAGGTATTGAGTCGTGTCTGACTCTTTGCAACCCCATGAACTGTAGACGGCCAGGTTCCTCTGTCCATTGAATTTTCCAAGCAAGAATACTGGAGCAGATTGCCATCTCCTTCTCCAGGGGATCTGCCTGACCCAAGAATCAAACTCAGGACTCTGTGTCTTCCTGTACTGGCAGGCGGATTCTTAACCACTGTGCCACCTGGGAAGTCCATTATTATTACATTATTCCTAGTTCCTGAGATTTATTCTGTTCCTTCTTCTAATTTACTACATAGTTAATGTACTGTCATTTTTTGTTAATAATATGTTTAAGGTTTCAAATTTTCATGAACAACAAAAGCAGGATTCTGCAGGTGCTGACACCCAGTGTCACTTCCTATGTACACTGCAATCCTCATCTGCACTTTCTCTTAGACCCCATGAGTTCTGTGAGTGCTTTAAGCTCCGTATGTTTGTGCTTTCTGTTTCTGTTTTTACTGCTTGTTCAGAAAATGTAGCCTGGAAATATCTCTTAGTTAGGCTTATTAATTGTATTAACTGGACCACTGCTTATAGCTAGCTGCACAAGTGCCCGATCCTGAGGAAATCATTTTGCTTGCAGTCATCATAGTTTTGAATAGTTATCACAATAATTTCCTGCCACATAGCAGTAATGTATCCTAAGAAAGGGATGCTTTTAAAAAAAAATTCACAAATTTGTGGGACTTCCCTGGTGGTCAACTGGTGAAGGCTCTCTACTTCCACTGCACGGGGCACAAGTTCCATCTCCGGTCAGGGAACTAAGATCCTGCATGCCACAAGGTGTAGCCAAATAATTTAAATTTAAAACGCACAGGTCTGTAATATGGGCTAGTGGAGGAGCTCTATATAAAGATCTGTATCTTCTTCTCTCTACTTAATGTGCCATACATAGTCGGAGAGGGATTAAGCCTCCTTTGTTACTCTTGTGTTTCTACTTTTAGCTCAGATTTTACCTGTCACATATTTTGGGATTCTATTTATCATCTGCCCTTCTACTATTGAAAACAAAAATTTTAAATGAGAAAATAAATGTAAAATAACTGTCTTTAAAATAGCAATTGTGCAATGAACCAGAAAACAAATTAAAACCACAATGACATAGTTTTATATCTACCAGATGGGCAAGAACTGAAAAATCAGACAAAAATTTGACAAGGATGTGACATTACCTGAACTGCTCATTTGTAAACTACAGATAAAAATAACGATGTCACAGGGCTGCCGCGACAACAGGCAATGAGTGATGCAGACCGTTCATAGCCATTAAGAATCTGACCTCTGGAGCACACTACCTGGCCCCACCTGGGCCTCTGCCACTCACTGACTGAACCAAAGGTGGCTGGACCTCCTGGGCCTCTGGTACTCCCAGGATAAAGGATCTGACAGGCAGAGATCTTGGAAAGTGCCTGGCACACAGTAAGCAACATGCGGCTGTGATTCTGGCTGTTATTGCCAGGATTCTTTCCCAAAGGTCTAGTTTTTAAACCTATTTTCAATTTTTTGCAAACTGAATTTCTCCATGCCAGGCTCTAAGTCTGACCCCTTCAACTCACTACTGACCAGGGGATTTTTGTAGAAACTAATGCATATGGCCAGTGATTTTTATTTTGGTCAGCTAAAAATTAATTCTGTTATTTCACTAGCACTGAAGGTTACTACATTCAACAGTTATACCTGACACACCTGTTAAGTCTTCCAATTTTTGTGAAATATCTTCTGCACTCTTTTGCTGAAGCAAAGGAGCATTTTCCAGCACCATGAGTTTCATTTCCACTTTCTGGATCAGAATCGATCACTAAGGTTTTTCTTTTTGTTGGTATAACATTCACACTGTCTGAATCAGAACTATATTCCGAAGAACTACCATCTTCTGAGACACTAGTATATATGTTGCTCGGACAATCAGAGAAAGTATCTGCATAAAACTCACTGAAAAATTCTTCTACACTCAAAATATCATGATGCATCATTTTTGGAAATTTTTTGTTTATAACATACACTTTGGTTGAAAGAAAAACCTAACAGAGCAAACTGTGAATGACAACGGCAATCATAATGTCCAGTGAACCCTTGATGATTTTGAGCTCTAACAGCTCTCACGGTGATGCTAACGGCACCATTCTCTAAAAACGCATTAATACGTCTCTGGTCAATAACCTTCAGGTAACAAAAGACGTATTAGTACGTTCCCAGTCAATAATGTGTTAACATACTTGGTTTTTCAGTGACTTTTCTAAATAGCACAATGAACCACTGGTACAATTAAAAATAAATTCTAATATCCTCAATTAAAAAATCTACTCTAAGCCTCCTACCAAAGTGAAAATAAGTCAGGCAATAAATTGAAATTTTCCCTCTAAAGCACCAGCAACACTGAAGCTATATTTTCTCTCACTTCTATGACCACTTTTGAAATCTAACAATATATTTTAATTCTCAGTATTTTAAATACTAAGATGAAGAAGGGTTTGTCTTAGATTTCATTTACCACATCCTGTTGTAAAAGTTTGTATCCTGTACCTGATTCATTACACTGATCCGAATGCAGATCCTCCATTGTAAATAATAGGACTCGAGGTTTTTTTTTTTTTCCCTATCTGATTTCTTCGGGAATCCACTGGTTTAGTGATCCACATTGTTCAGCCTCCACGTGTTTTGGGGTTTTTTTGTAGTTTTTTTTGTTCTTGTAGTTGTCTTCTAGTCTCACAGTGTTGCAGTCAGAAAAGACATTTGATATGATTCACATTTTCCTAAATTTGCCAGGGCTTGTTTTGTTGCCCAGCATGCGATCTATTCTAGAAAATGTTCTATGTACACTTGAAGAGAATGTGTATTCTGCTGCTTTCAGATGGAGTGCTCTAAGCAATCAATGTTGTTAAAATGTCCATACTGACCAAGGCAATATACAGATTCAATGAAATCTCTATTAAAATACCAATGGTGTTTTTCAAAGAATAGAAAAAATAACTTTAAAATCTGCATGGAGATACAAAAGACCTCATATAGCCAAAACGATCTTGAGAAAGAAGAGAGTTGGAGGAATCACACTCCTTGACTTCAGACTATATTACAAAGCTATAGTAATCAAAGCAGGATCGCACTGGCACAAAAATAAACATAGATAAATGGAACAAGATAGAGAGCCCAAAAATAAACCCCCACACTTACAGTCAAGTAATGTATGACAAACAAGGCAAGAATACACAATAGAGAAAAGGCAGTCTCTTTGATAACTAGTGCTGGGAAAACTGGACAGCTACAGTTTGAATGAAGAATGAAATCAGAACATTCTCCAAAACTATATACAAAAAATAAATTCAAAATGGGTTAAAGACCGAAATGTAGGACTGGATACTATAAACCTACTAGAACACTCTGACATAAATCACAGCACTATTTTTTGGAACTTCTCCTAAAGTAAAGGAGACAAAAGCAAAAATAGACAGATGGGACCTAATTGCCCCTGAAAGCTCTTACAGAGCAAAGGCAACTACTGACGAAACGGAAAGGCACCCTACTGAATGGGAGGAAACATTTGCTCATGATATGACCAATAAAGAACTAATATCCAATATATATGAACAGCACATATTATACAGCATCAAAAACACACAAACTCAATTAAATAATGGGCAGAAGAACTAAATAGGTATTTTCCCAAAGAGGAAATGCAGACGGCCAAAAGGCACATGCAAAGATGCTCAATATCACTTATCATCAAGGAAACGCAAATCAAAACCACAATGACTATTACCTCATATCTGTCAGAATGGTTACTACCAAAAACAACACAAAGATCAGTGTTGGTCAGGATGTGGAGAAAAGAGAAAAGAGAACCATCACACACTATTGATGGGAATGTAAATTGGTACAGCCATTATGGAAAACTATGGAGTTTCTCAAAAAACTAAAAACAGAACTATATACAACCAATTCCATCACTGGGTACATATTTTTAAAAACCTCAAAACATTAATTCCAAAAGATACATGCACTTCAATGTTCACAACAGCATTATTTACATCTGTCAAGATATGGGGGCAACCCAAATGTCCATCAACAGATGAATGGATAAAGATGTGGTGTGTGTGTATATATAGACTACTACTCAGCCATAAAAATGAATGAAACTTTGCAATCCCAGTGACGTGAATGGACCTGGAGGGCATTATGTTAAGTTAAGAAAGTCAAAGACATATTGTGTATCACTCAAATGTGGAATCTTAAAAATACACCGAACTGGATATAACAGAAGCAGACTCACTGATACAAACTAGTGGTTACCAATGGGGGGAGGGGAGTGGGCAGGGAAGTAAGAGGTACAAACTATTAGGTATGAAATAAGCTACAAGGGTTACTGTACAACATAGGCACTATAACCAATATTTTATAATGTAAAGGGAGTATAAAGTTTAAAAACTGTGTATTGCTATATTGTACACCTTTAACTTATATCATAAGTAACTATACTTCAATTTTTAAAAATGAATTTAAAAAAAAAATCCATGACTCTAACAACTCTTTTTGTTAGTGACCTGAGCTACTTAGCCTCTTACAAGTCAATATGGAAAGAGGAAGCTATTAAGAAAGGAAAAGATGAACAGAGCTGCTTGATGAAAAAGATTCCAAAAATGACCTGGGCTTCACCAGATGGGCAAGAAATCCAGAAATTTGGTTAGGAAGAGTTTGAGAGGGAGGAGATATTCAGCACTGGTAGTGGTACCAGCCTACAAGACTTAAACCACTGGAGGAAGGGGTCACCTTTAACAAAGCGCACCCTCAGAAACAGGAGAGAAGTTAAGAATCCTGCAGGGAACCAAAGAAGTCCGGGATCCATTCTCATCTGAGATGTGCACCCATATCCCCCTGCCTCACCCTGGACCCAACCAGTCGGCACCTCCAGGGGGTGGAGTATTCTGAAGAAAACATGGGCCTTTTGTTCCCCTAAAACTCCACTGTGTGTTCAGTCACCCAGTCATGTCAGACTTGCTGTGACCCCATGGACTGTAGCCCTCCAAGCTACTCTGTCCGTGGGATTTTCCAGGCAAGAACACTGAAGTGGGTCACCATGCCCTCCTCCAGGATCTTTCCGACCCAGGGGTCGAACCACATCTCCCGTGTCTCCTGCATGGCAGGCTGATTCTTTACCCGTTGAGCCAGAGGCTTCCACGAGAGATGATTCTAATGCACAGCAAGGGTTAAAAAAGACTGGCCTAAGGAGACTGAAGCAAAGGTACTCCAAATAACCTAGCGTGGTTAACAGTAAAAGTAAATTACATTGTAGACTATATGAAAAGCATGAACCGGTTCTCTCTGCTTCCAAATATACAGTTCTTTGGTTTGTCCCACAACTAAAATTTCCTGGGATGCCAAGAAAAGGTCACTTACAGACCTCTAAGCATTATAGTGGCTTCAAAAAAAAAAAAAAACACCCGACTTAAGAAAACAGACTTGAGTGGGTGTAAGCAGAATTTCCCAGAAATACCCTGATAAAAGGAAGCTATAGTCAATATGTCAATAATCATTCAGTAAACTGGTATGTATCTTACACGTATTTTCTCTTTGGTTGCACTGTGTTACAAAGAAAGCTGAAAACTGAAGAATTGATGCTTTCTAACTGTGGTGTTGAAGATTCTTGAGAGTCCCTTGGACTGCAAGGAGATCAAACTAGTCAGTCCTAAAGGAAATCAGTCCTGATTATTCACTGAAAGGACTGATGGTGAAGCTGAAACTCCAATACTTCAGCCACCTGATGTGAAGAATTGACTCACTGGAAAAGATCCTGATGCTGGGGAAGACTGAAGGCAGGAGAAGGGGACAAAGGATGAGATGGTTGGACGGCATCACAAACTTGATGGGAATGAGTTTGAGTAAACTCCGGGAGTTGGTGATGGATAGGGAGGCCTGATGTGCTGCAGTCCATGGAGTCGCAAAGAGTCGGACACAACTGAGCGACTGCACTGAACTGCGCTGTTACTCAGGACGTCAGTTCCCTGACCAGGGACTAAGCCCATGCCCCCTGCAGTGGAAGGCAAGAGTTCTAACCAATGGAACACCAGGGAATTCTCATAATTTGCACATACTTGAATTTAAGCTTCATTCTTCTTTTTCTTCTGTAATTTTGATCAATATTTTTTAAACACAGGGATCTCCTTTTCTAACAGTCTGGATTGAAGAATGGTGCTTGAATCTTACTGAAAAAATGTTTTCCTGGGTCAGCAAGACCAACTAACACATGGATTCTCCATTAAGGGCTCTGTCTCTGCCCTGTCAGATCTTTAACTGGACAAAGACATCCTTGTCCAAAGCACAGAGCACCAGAATAGAAATGACAGGTAATACAAAACACTAATTTTTCAAAAATACCCTCAGCAGACTGGAATTACAGCAGGAAACCAATTAACTGGTTTTTAGCAAAAATCAGATAAATTCAGATAAGAAAAAGAATCAAATATAGATATGGAATAAACTAGCCCTGTGTTGAGGGCAAGTCCTGTAGTTAGCCCAAGAGGCTCAGTGTTCACTCTGTAGATGGGACCGGTAAGACTCAAAATAGGCGGCCATGCTGCATTAGCAGTGTTGGGTTCCCTTCTGGACTGCCATATCCACCACAGCCCCGTATGGAAGAATAGAGAACAGTGCTGTGCATGTTTCTGGGCGACAGATGCTCAACTAGGAAAGAAAAAATCTGGTCAATAACCGGAGTCATCGACACTGGAACAGAGAGGCACAGGAATAAGAATGCCTCCATCTCTCTACACGTTTAAAGCTGCTTCAGTGCTGAGTCGCTTGCTTCAGTCATGTCCAGCTCTTTGCAACCCTATGCACTGTAGCCCACCAGGGTCCTCTGTCTATGGGAGTCTTCAGGCAAGAATACTGCAGTGGGGAGCCATGCCCTGCTCCAGGGGATCTTCCTGACCCAGGTCTCCTGCATTGCAGGCAGATTCTTTACCACTGAGCCACCATGGAAACGCTAAAGCTGGCTAACCAGCTTTCACAAACATATACTAAGGGAAAAAAATCAATTATTTCATTAACTTACATAGTTCTTGTTTTTAACTAAATGGTTCCAGTTTAAGAAAAAGATGACGGACTGCTTATATTGGTGTCACAGTATGGTGATCAAGAAGCCTTTTTTTTTTTTTTTTAAATTTTATTTGGCCGTGTTGAGTCTTAGTTGTGGCAAGCAGGATCTTTTGTTGTGGCGCATGGACTCTCAAGTTGTGGCACTCCAGGTTTAGCAGTTGTGGGACGTAGGTTTAGTTGCTCCGCAGCATGTGAGATCTTAGTTCTCTGACCAAGGATCAAACCTGCATCCCCCGTATTGCAAGGTGGATTCTTAACCACTGGACCACCAGCTAAGTCCCAAGACTATTTCTAAAATAACACAATCTCAGTCAGAAGAACCCAGGGGAAGGTTAGGGAACCACCAAAAAGTTTATTACACACAGATGAGTGTTCCTTAAAGAGCCAGGGCATTTGAGGCTCCCAGTTCGGCCTGATACAGCCTCTGGCTCAGGGCCTTACATGGCCCTGCATCCTTACAGGCCTCTGTAGCCCACTGCTGTTGCTGCTCCTCAAATTGTCTGTGCAATCCTCCACAAATGCTCAATGAGGACCTCCATGTCAACACTGCAATGAGGACCGAAAATGTCTTTCCATGCTTCCTTACTTACTGAAAAATATTCAGATCCTTAAGGCCTAGGTAAAATTTTACTGGTGAACATGGGTTCACCCAGAGTCCATTGCACTTGTCTGACTTATCGCAAGGCTTGGTTCAGAAGAACAATAAAGTCTCTTAAATGAATTGCTAAGAGGACACCCCTACACATTCCTTGCAACACTATCTCCTCACCCTGTTATCTTAATATGTAAGTTATTATTCAGGTATGGTGAGCCAAGAGGTTAGGAGCAGACTACCACTCCAAGGATGGTTACTCAGAGTTTCCAAAACGGGGGCACACAGTGCCATCCAGGGCCTTGTGAGGGAGCACCAGGATGGGTCAGGAGGCAGAAAGAGCAAGGGGAAAGCATGGGCAAGTTTTTATCCTGGTTTCCACAGGAAAGGCAAGTCCAGGCAGGGTGAGCAGGCTGAGGACTGGTTCCTTTGGATCATTTCAGCAGATCTCAGGTCTAAGTATAGTTGTTAGGTGCCCAGTACCTGCAGGGCAGAGAAATAACTGCCTCCTGGAGTTTAAGATCAAGCAGAGAGCATGGTTGGAGCACGGGGCAGCCGTTTTCTATTTCCAGGAGCTGGCGAATTCTGGGAGTACTCTCTCCCAGATCAGCCAGAGCATCGAGAATATAAAAATCAGGAAAATACAGTTAATACATCTTGCTCTGTTTTTCTTTATGGCACTGACATGATGTGACACCATGTATCTGTTCACTGCTGCTCCCCTACTATGATGTCAAGTCCACAAAAGCCAGAAGTTCATTTGGTTCAATGTCTATCCTCAGTACTTAGAATAGTGCCTGGCACACAGCAGGCATTTACTAGTAAGTGCTTGTTAAGTGAAGGTGTAAGTAAACAAATTTGCATTAAGACATGAGTTATGCCAAGTTCAGAAGGGGAGGTGGGGAACAAGGCTTTCTTATGTACTTGAAATATTTCTTCGAACTTGAAATTATTAACTAGCTTCTTCACCACCACTACAGAGCAAGTCTCAGGTTAGCTGCCACCTCAGCGAGGGAGATTTAATCACAGGAGGGTAGCGTAAGGAAATGCAGTGGGTCCACGCTCTGGAGCTGGACTAAGAGCTACACCTTTGCTCTGCCACCTACGGACCGGAGAGCTGGACAGTAGTCACTTTTCAGCCTGCCTCCTCAATGGGATCAAGACGGCAGCAATACTCACCCAACAGAGTGTGACGAGGGAAAGATACCCCTCAGGCTAGTTAGTGTGAGCAGCCTCTGTATGTGAGGACGCAGGAAGCACACACTCTAGCATCTGAGGACCATGAGCTCCTACCCAGTGAGGGGCCCAAGGACACTGCTTACAGCAAGTGCTCTGTTACCTAAACTTGCTAAACACGCTTTCACTTAAGAGTTCACTAACGTTCAACTCCACGCTGACTACACCCATCATAAAATGACTGCTCGCACATCTATCAGTTAGGGGACTCTGGGCAGGTTTCTTTACCTCCTGGCCTCTGTCTCCTGAATAACAGCTTACCTCACGAAACTGTTCCACAATGTGAGATGTGGAGACGGGGCATCCAGGAATTAAGTCGGTTTAGATGAGGTCATGAGGGTGTTTCCTTATGATGGGATTAGTGCCCTTTTAAGCAGAGACATCAGAGAGCATGCACACGTGCTCACACACCTTCCCCCCACTTTGCTGTGAAGACACAGTGAGATGGCAGCTCTCTGCAATCCAAAAAGAAAGCTCTCACCAGAACCCGACCATGCCGGCAACCCTGATTTTGGACTTCCCAGCCTCTAGAACTGTGTGAAATAAACACAAATTTGTGAAATAAAGCCACCCAGTCTACAGTATTTTATTATAGCAGCTTGAGCAAACTACTACAGTACTTTATACTAAATTTAAGCCATTATCAGAAGTAGTCTACAGCAAATAGGTCCTATGAGACCCAAGTCAGAACCCACAATTCAGTTCTTAAGCTTTACCTACTTCCTGTGAGGGTAAAATTAAAGAAACAAACAAAAATATCTCTGGGCAAAGAATTTTAAAAAGAGAGAGAGACTAGATACATATATTTGTATAACTGATTCACTCTGCTGTACACTGCAACTAAAACAACACTGTAAGTCAACTACACTCCAAAAAAAAGAAAAGAAAATCTACTCTCCCTCAAAATCAATATTCAGCAGGATACACAATAATAACACTCAGTCCTTAGCATATGCCAAGAACTACACTCAGCTCTTCTAAAGGCTTTTAAATGTTAACTTATTTAATTCTCACCACAGCCCTAGAGATAATGTTATTATTTCCATTTTAAAAACAGGGAAATGAAGATCCAGGGAGGTGACGTGTCACAAAGCTAGGCTAGGCTGAAGCCTAAACTTGAATCCATGTAGTCTGGCTTCACCATTTTCCCACCCATGACTCTATACTCCCTCTCTTTTTGTTAGTACTACTCCAAGATTAGAAGAGAAAATAACTTTAGATGGGTTACACTTAGTGTACTGGCATGTCTTAATCAAGTCATAACTTGCTTCTTAATGACACACAAAACAAAACAAGAGCATGTAACCAAATCAAAGCTAAAAATGATTTTGTAAAACCAGGAAGAAAACTAACATTTTTTAAGCTCCTGTTGTTTTCAACAGCATTATAAGTACACAACGTGACACCTTTCTTTAAAGGCTGACCTAAAAGACATTTATAAACAGCAAAATGTCTCAGGGATAGTACTCAGAAATTAAGAAGTACAAAAAAAAAATGGAGAAAGATATATCTTACTAGAATCTACATTTATTCACTCAGTGGCTGGAAAAATTAAAAGGAAAAATGAGGAACTTGTCGGTGAAAATAATATCAGTTTACAGACACGCAATCACCTCAGGATTGCTTATCTGTGCTCATCAGACATGATCTATGTGTGAGCTAGGACACTGTGAGCACTTTTAAACTATCTTAGCATCGGTGTTCAAACACTGCCTGAATGAGCCAGGCCACATAGTTTCGGCAGTGGCAGTACAAAAAGATTACATACTGTTGACAGAATGCTCCTTAATGTAAACGTTGGCTCCTAAGGCTGCACAGCAAGCTCCAGAGGTTAAGCTCACAATATAAAGAGCTGTGGTGCTGACGCAGGTGTGATGGCAACTGTAAGTGATGCTGAGGAAGAAACCAGATGCAAGAACCACTGTTCCGGGGGCGTAAGATGCCGGGTATATGTGCCACTCTGCTGCCACTTTTCCACGGAAAAGGAACTCAGCAAAAAAGAATTTTGAAGGAAATATTTATAGAATGCTTTTAATTTATAAGAAAAGAATATGAACACAGGATTTACAGTTTAAAACAATGCCCTAAAACTGAAAACATTACACTCCTCAGATTATTTAACTTGGATGGATCTTCCTCTAGTATAAATCTTCTGTGGATGGTTCACACTTGTACTATAGCAAACAGATCTTAAAAGTCATACCTACTGTTTATGTGCCAAAAGTAATGCTGAACATATCTGCATCATCTCACTATCAAGCTAACCAGACAACCTATCATGTACTGAATTGACAGTGATATGACAAACTGTAATTTGTAATAATAATAAAAAAGAATAGTGGCAATTAAAAATTATGACAAAAAGTAATGAAAAAAAGCAATCAAGCATGAAACAAAAATTGCAATCAATTCAATACTATGATAAAATTCTTCCTAGAAAAATGGCAGAATTCCAGTTATTTACAAGTACACTTGAACAATGCAAGATTTGTAACATCATTAGAATCCTCAGCAAACCTCTTTACATACTAATTTTAGTTCTGAATACCAAATTTTTATAACCCCTTACCTATTAATTAGCACCAAGTCCCTAGGTACATGAAGAAATGAAAGTTTAAGGAAAGGGATATAATCTCATCTTCAGAACAAAGAACCAGAATTTCTGGATCCTTTCAAGGCCACCCCGAAAATCCTTAAGCCCCACTATGCCCTGCAGAACCACTCGTTTAAATAACATTTTCAGTGCAAGATAAAATCTACCTCTCTTCCCACCTAAACCTCTACCCCACCCCTCAAGGATAAGATTTCAAAATCATGATGTAAATGGAAAATAACCATTGGAACTACATTAGAAATGTACATAAGGCATTATACTTAAAATACCTTACACATTGCTTTGCAGTTTACAAAACTTTTATATGTGTTATTTCATTGATATAATCCATCATGAAAAGACTAAACCTTCATTTAATTAGTTATTTTTTATTTTCAGTTGAAGTTTAGTTGACATACATTATGTTTGCTTCAGGTGTACAACATAGTGACCTGACAATCAAATACATTGTGAAATGATCACCATGGTAAGTCCAATAACCACCTGTCACCATATAAAATTATTGTAACATTATCGACTTCGTTCCTTATGCTATATGTTATACCCCCATGACTCGTTTACTTCGTAACTAGAAGTTTTTACCACTTAAGTCTTCCTTACCTATTTCACTCAATTTCCCTCTGGCAACCAACAGTTTTGCTCTCTGTAAGTCTGTTTCTGTTTTGTCTATTTGTTTTTAAAATTCCACATATAAGTGAGATCATATGGTACTTGTCTTTGTCTGACTTATTTCACTTAGTGAAATTATCTCTGTTTTTAAAGATGAGAAACCCAATGTCAGAAAGTTAAGTGACTTGCTCAAGGTCAAGTTAGACATTCAGTTAAGTGGCAGAGGACTTCCTGTTCTTATTTCTAGGTCTCCGTACCTTCCAGCTACCACAGGCCAAGTCTAGAAATCTAATAAAGAATGCAAAAAGGCTTTGCAAAACTGAGAAGAACTAGAAGGATCTTTTTATGCAGAGTGCTAACCATTCACTGATGCACCAGTGAAATACCTATGACCAGGCCCTGCCTGAGCAAGTGCATCTTCCCATGGGCCGTGAGGAGCTTGAAAAGAGGGCCAGGTGATTTTACCGTGCAGCACACTGAGAACTTCTGAGCTACACTAGGAAATGCAAAGGGCCGCAGTGCATCACAAGCACGTTTTCAACTATCAAGTCAGGTTTACGTTTTCCCTTCCTATGAATTAATCGTCACTCCTTAACTAGACGCGGACGCGCAGCGTAATGAAGCGGAGGTGCTGACGTGAGAAAAGAGCACAGCATGAGCTGTAAAGGTGAGTGACTCTGCATAAGACAGACTACACGGAAATACGTTCTATTCTAGTCAATATTTAGAAAATTCAATTTGAAAGTACAGCCTTCAGTTTGTGCTATGAAGAACATTTAAAAATCATTATCTTCAACTGGAAAGGAAGGAAAAAAATCAAACAATACTGCATTTAAACAATATTACATTCAAGTAGTCGTCTGAGGAAGAGGAAGCTTTACTATGTACTAAACACAGTAAAAATAACAGTACAGGTAATTAATGGACAAATTAGACGGCAATTAGCACTGAAAATCATTTTTTAAAAAATACTGGCTGTTGGACCAATCTTACCTTTTGTAGACTTGTTGGATTCAACTGAGTTTTGTCGATTATTTTTATTGCAACCTAGAAAAAAAATAAATTAATAAATATTTAAGGATTTTAAGAATTTGGTGTGAAAGTTGCTCATTCATGTCCAACTCTTTGTGACTCCATGAACTATACAGTCCATGGAATTCTCCAGGCCAGAATACTGGAGTGGGTAGCCTTTCCGTTCTCCAGGTGATCTTCCCAACCCAGGGATCGAATCCAGGTCTCCTGTACTGCAGGCAGATTGTTCACCAGCTGAGTCACCAGGGAAGCCCAAGGATTTGGGAATCATAGATTAATTGGTAACAGTTTTGTAAACACCCAGACACGAGACATTGTTAACAAACAAGTACTTAAACAAACCTTAAAAACTTAAAACTCAACTAGTTACAATTATTTTACATTTTATAAATATTTTATAATTGACAAGAGGGGCTTCATACAAATATGGCTACAACATTTTACATTTAAATAGACAAGGGGGGAAAAAAACTCCCAGAAACCACGCCAAAAGGGGGAGAGATTGTATAATGAAAATATTATTCATCATTTTTATCTAATTTGGGATCCAAATCAAATTCCAGCTGAGCTATTTCAAACCCTAAAAGATGATACCATTAAAGTGCTGCACTCAATATGCCAGCACATTTGGAAAACTCAGCAGTGGCCACAGGACTAGAAAAGGTCAGTTTTCATTCCAATCCAAAAGAAAGGCAATGCAAAGAATGTTGAAACTGCCGCACAACTGCACTCATCTCACACGCTAGCAAAGTAATGCTCAAAATTGTCCAAGTGAGGCTTCAACAGTATGTGAACCAAGAACTTTCAGATGTTTAAGCTGGCTTTACAAAAGGCAGAGGAACCAGAGATTAAATTGCCAACATCCGTTGGCTCATAGAAAAAAACAAGAGAATTCCAGAAAAACATCTACTTCTGCTTTACTGACTACACCAAAGCCTTTAACTGTGTGGATCACAACAAGCTGTGGAAAATTCTTAAAGAGATGGAAAAACCAGACCACCTTACCTGCCTCCTAAGGAACCTGTATGCAAGTCAAGAGGCAAGACAATGGAACATGGAACAATAAACTGGTTCAAAATTGGGAAAGGATTATGCCCAGCCTATATACTGTCACCCTGCTTATTTAACTTAAATGCAGAGTACACCATGTAAAATGCTGGGATGGCTCAATCACAAGGGGGATCAAGACTGCCAGGAGAAGTATCAACAACCTCAGAAATCCAGATGATACCATTCTAATGTCAGAAAGTGAAGAGGAGCCTCTTGATGAAGATGAAAGAGGAGAGTGAAAAATCTGGCTTAAAACTCAATATTCAAAAAGCTAAGATTATGGCATCACTTCATTGCAAATAGATGGGAAAAGTGAACAGTGACAGATTTTCTTTTCCTGGGATCTAAAATCACTGTGGATGATGACTGCAGTCATGAGACTAAAAGACCCCTGCTCCTTGGAAGAAAAGCAATGACAAACCTAGACAGTAATTACAAGGTAGAGACATCACTTTACCAACAAAGGTCCATATAGTCAAAACTGTGGTTTCTCCGATAGTCATGTAGGGATGTGAGAATTGGAACATAAAGAAGGCTAAGCGCCAAAGAACTGGTGCTTTCGAACTATGGCGCTGGAGAAGACTCTTGAGAGTTCCTTGAACAGCAAAGAGATCAAACCAGTCAATCCTACAGGAAATCAACCCTGAATATTCATTGGAACAACTGATGCTGAAGCTCCAATACTTTGCACACCTGATGCAAAGAGCTGACTCATTTGAAAAGAACCTCATATTGGGAAAGACTGAGGGCAGGACGAGAAGGGGGTGGCAGAGGAAGAGATGGTTAGATGGCACCACCGACGCTATAGACATGAATTGAGCAAACTCCGGGTGACAGTGAAGGACATGGAAGCCTGGCAAGCTGAAGTCCACGGGCTCACAAAGAGTTAAGACATGACTTAGCAACTGAACAACAACGGATATCCAAAACTAGGGGCTACAGACAGCGAGAAGCGGGGATGGGGTGATGACAGGGGATGGAAGGGGACGTAAGTGAATAGAGAGGCTGTACCATGAACTAGGGAACATACATAATTAACCCAGCTTTACACCTGAGGTCCAGAACAACAAATGATCTCACCCAAACTGACAAGGCTGTGTTCCTACCACATGTCCCTCAGAACACAGATTCAAAGATTCTTTGTCAACATTTCTTGCACTTTTTGGTCCCTTTTATATTCTTAAAGATTATGCTGAACCAAATACAGGTTATATCTATCAATATTTGGGCTTCCTCGCTGGCTCAGCAGTAAAGAATCCACCTGCAATGCAGGAGCTGCTGGAGATGTGTGTTCGATCCCTGGATCAGGAAGATTCCCTGGAGAAAGAATTGGCAATCCACTCCAGTATTCTTGCTTGGGAAATTCCATGGACAGAGGAGCCTGGTGGGCTACAGTCCATGGGGTAGCAAAGAGTCGGACACAACTTAGCGACTAAACAACATCAACAGCAAAAAGACATATACTGTATACTTGCACTTATATGAGGTTCCTAGAATATTCAAAAGCATAGAGATAGAAAGCAGAATGCTGGATGCCAGGGGCTGGGGAGAAGAGGGAATGGCGAGTTTAATGGATATAGTTTCAGTTTTACAAGATGAAGAGTTCAGGAGATAAATGGTGGTGATGGCTGCACAACATTATGGATGTATTTAATACGACTGAAATACACATTTTAAAATAGTTAATACATTTTATACTATGTGCATGTTATCACAATAAAAAACTGAAAAAGTCCACTGCATGTTAATATAAATAACATTTTAATAAAATTCTCACATGACCTCCTGTAGTCAGTCAATTATTAAATCACATGTCACACCACTTCTGGAAAATTCTACTTTACACTTGTGGAAAAGAATGAAAGAAGCAAATAATGTCTTAATGGTTACCCAAACAGTTTTGATTTTGCAGACTCCCATTAAAAGGATCTCAGAACACATACAGGGGTCCACACTGCTACTTCAAAAACCCTGTATTACTCATATTAATGCTTTTTTAAAAAACTGCTTAACGTGGTTTAAAGCCTTCATCTGCCCATATATTTGATTACTTCCTAGGACTCTATTAGCCTCCTAATGAGCTAAAGAAAGGCATCCAGTGAGTCTGACCCTGGAGTGGAAGAAACCCACCACCCCTTCACCCCTTGCCTGGGAGGAAAAAAATCAGAATTGATGGAGGAGGGGAGAGTTAGTGAGTGTACATGTCTGAAAAAGCAAAGCTGAAATTCTAATTTTGTATTCAGAAAATTTAACTCTTGATGGAAACTAAATAAAGCAAAAGGAAATACTGGCTTCTCACGTACGCAAACGATGACCACCCTGTGTATACCTCAGTTGGGTAGAGGACTCCTATTATAGCCCCAGCACACAACCTGTACACAGGAAGCAGTCAGTGAAGCTTACTGTGGTGACCCAAGGCCCTGAACACTCGCATCAGTAACCGCAGACACATCAGAGAGACGGAGACAGAGTGAAGAAAGGGGTTTCTGATGTTTTAGCAAACATCAGTGTGGTTTTAAAATTACATTATGTTACAGTCAAGGGACTTCCTCAACAGTCTAGTGGTCCACTGCAGGGGGCATGGTCGGGGTAATAACATCCCACATGCCATGTGGCGTGGCGAAAAAACCCCACAAACTTTACTTTCATAAGTAATTTCACGTGGTATACTTGGATCTGCCCATTCCCAAAGGAACCCCTTTGGTAACACTGTTCTGGCCACAATCCTTTCTTCCTTCTTCTCACACCCAAATCCACATAAATGCTGTCTTTCCAGTTTAGTCTCTATTCTCCTTGGAGGCCCCTTGTTCACTCATTTCTTCTGCCTCTGCTTAGTATCCACCTTCTAGAGATTCCATTCTGATTCTGTTAGTATACATTTTCATTTTCAAGTACTGCTGTTCAAATGGGAGAAGGAAATGGTAACCCACTCCGGTGTTCTTGCCTGGAGAATCTCAGGGACAGAAGAGCCTGGTGGGCTGCCGTCTATGGGGTCGCACAAGAGTCAGACACGACTGGAGTGACTTAGCAGCAGCAGCTGTTCAAATAGTATCTGAAGCAAAAACAGTTCAAAATATGTTGCATTCAGCTAAATCTCACTGTGGAAGAGAGGCTTTATCAAAACCAAGTGTCCTCATTTAACACAATGTGTATATGTGTGGCAATGAAAGCTGAAGGGGAAGCTCCTAATCCCTTCTTCCTTCCAGTTCCCTGCTGGGATGACTCAACCACCAAAATAACCTAGGGCCAGAGCTGGAGCCAGGAGAAGAGCTCCAACCTTCTGAGCTCTGAAAGAGGCAACGGCGGGGCATCACTAGGTGCCTGAGAAAGACGCAGGCCTGGCAGAGCACTCAGCCACGCCCAAGGCTGTAGAGGGTGTGTGTGCACGGGTGTGCTCACAAGTGAGCTCACGCCTGCACAACAAAAGCCACGGGGGTTCACTAGGCAAGGAAACAGAAGTGTCCCTGCCGCTGTGTAAAGTTCCGGGAAATTCTATTTGTTCCCCGGATGCCTAAAGCAAAGTGGAAAATTACAAAATAGGAATAAAAGAGAGCTCACATGTAAGAAAGGCTTCCGTCAACATTCCTCAAATCAAGAGTCCAACAAACCTGTGGCAAACACCCACTGGAGAAAAATCCTTATCTTCCAGTTCCTGTCAGTTAACTACTGGTCAAAAGAGCCTTATACCCTGCTCCTGACGGGTGTTAAAGCATCACAACCACCAGAACAGCAGGGGAAAGAAACACTCCCAAGTCCTTTAAAAGGACACAGTAATCCAGAAGAATGGCATATTAGTCAGCTCAGGCTGTCACAGCAAAAAAACCACAGACAGGGTGGCTTAAAGAGCAGAAACGTAGCTTCTCACAGTTGGGGAGGCTGGACGCCAGCACTCAGGGCGCCAGCACAGGCCGCTCCCGTGGCGGCCAGACACTCGCCCTCTCACTGCGCCCTTACAAGGCGGGAGAAGCAAGCAAGCTCTCTGGTGCCCCTTAGAAGCACACGAATCCTATCAGGTCAGGTGCCTCCCCTTATGACCTAATTCAACCTAATCATTTCCACAAAGGCTCTATCTCCAAATAAGCTTTGACATCTGAATTCTGGGCAACACAATTCAGTCCACAGCAATGGAGAACAAGCCTACCCACTTCAAATTACACCTAACAGTACACAGCAGGATGAGTGACTGTCACGAGCGCAAGGCAGAGGAACAGAGGCACGCAAGTTAACGAATGCTGTGCGGCTCCATGATTTTAAGAGAACAGACTGAATAACCTGTGGCGTTTTACAAGTCATTATAGTGGTTATCTCGTGGGAAGGAAAGTGAAATGATTAGGAGGAGGTAGAAGGGAGGACTTCTGGGGTTCAAGTCATGGTGTAGTTTTGCTCTGGGTCATGGTTTTGCAAATGCTTGTATTTTTTTCTTGATGTGTGCAAGGAGCCTGGTGGGCTGCCATCTATGGGGTCGCACAGAGTCAGACACGACTGTTAAAAGACTACAGTTCAAAAGTCAATAGTTGATGGTGCCTCAAATTGAAAAATAAGAATAAAACCTCAAAAACAGTTTAAAAGGCTGAAAGTGATTAGGAAATTGGGGTGGGGCCAGGGAACACTTAAAAAAAAAACAAGCATTGATTCTTTAAACTGTGTAATAGATAATTAACTTGAATAAAAATAACTAAAGGGCTTCCCTGATAGCTCAGTTGGTAAAGAATCCACCTGCAATGCCGGAGACCCCCGTTTGATTAACAAGCTCTTCTATACCCATAGGGAGTACTCCCAGTTAAAGATGGCGCACTTGTCATCTGCGTTCTCTCTTCTCCCATCTGACAGTCCAGTCAAACAAAGACAAAATGATTTTAAAAAACGGCAACAAGAATGGGAGAGGCAGCACCAGCAAACAAGAGACCCGAAGCAATTTCTGGGAGACAAGTCAGAGGGGCACACAGCAGGGCACACACAAGCCGAGGGTATGCTCAAGGAAGGATACAATCCAGGAAAACGTCACTGACCAGAGAAAACAATTCAATGCTGTGTAAATGAAGGTCCAAGTGAGAGGCCAACGTTCACCCAAGCCACCGTGAAGCTAAGCCAGCCAACTCCACACACCGCATGTAAAGAGCTCTCAGTGTGCTTCTGATTCCTCCACTCTTGAAAATGTTTTCAAGACTAAGACACTTGAGTTCAGTTCAGTTGCTCAGTCGTGTCCAACTCTTTGTGACCCCATTGAACTGCAGCACACCAGGCCTCCCTGTCCGTCACCAACTCCCAGAGTTTACTCAAACTCATCCATGGAGTCGGTGATGCCATCCAATCATCTCATCCTCTGTCGTCCCCTTCTCCTTCTGCCTTCAATCTTTCCTAATATTCCTTCCCATGTATCTGCTGTCACAAAAAAAATCATAACAATTAAGCCTCCTCCTATTTCAAAGACAGACAGCTGATTCACATTATCCATGGTAATTCCATTCTACAAATTCACTGTGAACACTGAATTAGTGGATACTGAACCACTGTTTCTAGAAGAGGCTCCTTTGAGCCCCTAGTCATAACATTTTCATCAACTGACCAATACATAACCGTGTTTTATGTTTCTGCTTAAGGACATCTCATTCACTATATGTTATTGATTTATTAACACTGACTAGCACTATCTATGGAGAAGGAAATGGCAACCCACTCCAGCGTCCTTGCCTGGAAAATCCCAGGGACGGGGGAGCCTCGTGAGCTGCCATCTATGGGGTCGCACAGAATCGGACACGACTGAAGCAACTTAGCAGCAGCAGCAGCACTATCTAACTCATGCCTGAACGAAGCTTATCTAACAAATATATTTTCTCTATAAGGCGCTCATAGCCTTTGCCTTTAGAAACACTGGCTAGTTACCTCAGCCCTACAGTTGGGGGTCATTTTAAGTAGCAAAATCACCATCAAAATGCACAAAAAAATGTGGAAAATATGGATTAAATAACCACAAAACAGGCACTTGTTAATAGTATGAAAGCTGAAAGAAGGCCAAGAAGGCCTTGATGGACCTCAGTAGGAGGAAACACACATAAAGCAATTCCAGCTTTGCACTGCTCTATGCACGGCCAAAAAAGACTGCAAGCGCACTGCTGGCATTGACATGGGGATAGCAGACAGATTTTGCAGAGTGTGTAAATCTGCAAATACGGGATTTGTGAATAATGAGATTGACTAGCGGGTCTACTCTGAAGAAGGACAGTGGTGATGGTTGCAAACAGTATAAATGACTTAATGCCACTGAGCTGCATGCTTAAAAATGGCCAAAATGGTAAACTTTATGCCATGTACACTTTACCACAATAAAAAAGTGTCACAATTATGTAATTAAGTGCTTTTTAATCTGTAGGAACTAGGTTTATGTCAAGTTTGTTTCTTTCTCTGCACATTAACTGTAAATATTCCACAATAAACCACAATCATCTTTATGCTTTTTCAGTTCAGTCGCTCAGCGGTGTCAGACTCTTTGCGACCCCATGAATCGCAGCACGCCAGGCCTCCCTGTCCATCACCAACTCCTGGAGTTCACTCAGACTCATGTCCATCGAGTTGGTGATGCCATCCAGCCACCTCATCCTCTGTCATCCCCTTCTCCTCCTGCCCCCAATCCCTCCCAGCATCAGGGTCTTTTCCAATGAGTCAACTCTTCGCATGAGGTGGCCAAAACATAGGAGCTTCAGCCTCAGGATCAGTCCTTCCAATGAATACCCAGGACTGGTCTCCTTTAGGATGGACTGGTTGGATCTCCTTGCAGTCCAAGGGACTCTCAAGTCTTCTCCAGCACCACAGTTCAAAAGCATTAATTCTTCGGCGCTCTGCTTTCTTCACAGTCCAACTCTCACATCCATATATGACCACTGGAATAACCATAGCCTTGACTAGACGGACCTTTGTTGGCAAAGTAATGTCTCTGCTTTTGAATATGCTATCTAGGTTGGTCATAACTTTTCTTCCAAGGAGTAAGCGTCTTTTAATTTCATGGCTGCAATCACCATCTGCAGTGATTTTGGAGCCCCCCCAAATTAAGTCTGACACTGTTTCCACTGTTTCCCCATCTATTTCTCATGAAGTGATGGGACCAGATGCCATGATCTTCGTTTTCTGAATGTTGAGCTTTAAGCCAACTTTTTCACTCTCCTCTTTCACTTTCAAGAGACCTTTTAGTTCCTCTTCACTTTCTGCCGTAAGGGTGGTGTCCTCTGCATATCTGAGGTTATTGATATTTCTCCCGGCAATCTTGATTCCAGCTTGTGCGTCTTCCAGCCCAGCGTTTCTCATGATGTACTCTGCATAGAAGTTAAATAAGCAGGGTGACAATATACAGCCTTGATGTACTCCTTTTCCTATTTGGAACCAGTCTGTTGTTCCATGTCCAGTTGTAACTGTTGCTTCCTGACCTGCATGCAGGTTTCTCAAGAGGCAGGTTAGGTGGTCTTTTTAGTTATGTTATTAGACTACTAACACTATCTTTTACCATTCTGCTTGCTTACTTCCAAATCTGCTACTATTATTTCCAATAAAAGCAAACTGTTCAAAATATTCTTTTTGTGTGTCAACAGTTGTTTTAAAGAAACATTCTGTTAATCACTGCCCCAATCCCAGCAAATGACTACTTATTGAGTTTTAACAGAGCAGCAAAGGGCAATACCCAGAACCACCTGAGAGAGATAATGAGGTCTTCCTTTCTTTGTTCACTACTTATCTGAGTGGGGCCAGATTTTCTTCACAGACTTCAACCATAACCACATACCAAAATTGTCTGAATGCAGAGCAGACTTAAAATACAGCTACCTTCTATTAAATGAGATACTAAAGTGAATTTCAAAAAATTAAAACAATGTCATTCTTATTTGTAATTTGTTTTGGAAAATAAGTCATTTTTCATAAAAACATGTTATTTATATTAACAAGTAAAAGGTTTATTATTTTTAATAAATTAATATATATTTTAAGTTTGTTAGTGCTAACTTCTAAAACAGTAAACAGCAACAGATGTAACTCATATAAACAAAAACTTGTTTTGAGTCCTCAATTTAAAAAGTTTAATGGAACTGTGAGATTAAAAAAATTTGAAAACTACTGTTCAAATCAATGAAACTGCATATAACCACTGAAACCTACAATTTATGATTATGCAGCATCGGGGAAAACTTAAGGATAAAATTCTGAAGGGAAAAAACCATCATACAAAATCAGGGCCAAAAGTATGTTGAAAAAATATATAGGATACGATATACCAAAATAGTGGTATTCTGAATATTCTGATTGTGGGAATTTTTTTCCTTTCTGGTCTCCAAACTTTCCGTAAAGCTGTTAACACAGTCTTGACACACACAAAAAGTTGTAAACTAAAATCTCAAGAAGTTTAGCACATTCAAGGATGAAAAGCTGAGGTTTTATCATTCTTACAACCAACAACAAATACTAATTGAGTACTCAGAGGCCGAGGACAAATGAGGTTCAAGCCTGAAACTCCTCTCACTCCTCTCTGGTTTCCTCTCTAGTGTAGGAGAGAGGGCACAGACTGACAGTAAATGCACACAATCACAAAAGTGCAGTAACAAGCCGAGAAGACCACAGTGGGAAATATATGCCAGAAACTTTCTGAAGGCGAGAGGGTGGAGGAACACTGTAACCAGAAACAATGTGATTCCCACCATGGCTTGGAAAGGGCTCCAGACCCGGAGGTTCCAGGTGGCAGGAGCTGCTGGGCTAATTCCAAAGTCAAAAGTCTGCATAAAGAACGCTGCTGCTCCTCAGCCAACCAATGACCACCGATTCCAGAAGTTAAAGAGGCTCTGGACTCCGAGTCAACAAGCCAGGAGAGGGCAGGAGTGAGGCATGGAGAGGGAAAGGGGAGGATTAAGTGTCAGACTGCCACTAAGGAGGGGTGGGACCATGGAGCCTCCCAAGCAGAACGGAGGATTCTTAATCCAGAGAACAGAAGGGTTCCAGCGACAAGATGGCAGAGATCGTGGATCCTCCAATAAAAGCACTGGACAACTCCCAAAAGAAAGTGGTCAAACATATTCCATGCATGCAAACCCAGCTTCCGATCAGCTTCTTAGGGTTCCACCTAAGACAGACAACCAAGACTTACAAGATTCCAGATGAAGTCTCTAAGAGAGACACCAACAATGAATCCCAGTGAAAAGAGAAACAACGTAGGGAACAAGAACAACAAAAAAAATCATGCTTTTTACTATCCTCAGGGAGTTAACAGAAGAAACAGCACTGATAGCAGGACTGGACACTAGAAAGACAAATAATCAGAGAACAAGAACGAACTAGGGGGAGGAGGGCACCCACAGGAGCACACACACATTTAAGAGAAACACTGGAAGATACAGACATCTCCCAGAAAGCAAAACAGAAAGAGAAAACAAAACAAAAACATCAAGCCTCCTGAGAACTCATCGGTGGTCCAGTGGTCAGGCCTCAGCACTTTCACTGCCAGGGCCCAGGTTCAATCCCTGGTCACAGAACTAAGATCCTACAAGACGGTTGGCACAATCAAAAATCATATAAATCAAGGCCCTTTTCAAGGCTTCCAATCTCTGATTAAACAGAACTCCAAGGAATTCCCTGGTAGTCCAGTGGTTAGGAATCCACACTTTCACTGCACGGGGGCGCTGGTTCAATCCCTGGTCAGGGAACTAAAGACCCCATGGACTGCAGTACGCCAGGCTCCCCTGTTCTTCACTATCTCCCAGACTTGCTCAAATTCATGTCCATTGAGTCAGCGACACCATCCAACCATCTCATTCTCTGTAGTCCCCTTCTCCTCCTGTCTTCAATCTTTTCCCAGCATCAGGGTCTTTTCTAATAAGTCAGCTCTTTGCATCAGGAGGCCAAAGTATTGGAGCTTCAGCATCAGTCTCTCCAAAGAATATTCAGGACTGATTTCCTTTAGGGTTGACTGGTTTGATGTCTCTTAACATACCATATAGAAACTCTTTATCTTCTACTGACTGAATGAATTAAGTCTCTGAATTACCAAAATCGCCTCCTGGAGCACTCTGGGTTTTCTTTAGAGGTCTTAGTACCTCAACAGGAAAGACACATCACATTCCCATAAAAGGGCAAGAGAATGCTGATGGAAAAACTTTCGTTTCAATGGGCTGACAGGAGAACAGTACCAAGTGATAAAAATACAATGACTATAGATTTTAGGTTTCTTTTGATCTATTAGGAATATTATAATAAACCTGTAATAAAATATATACTATAATAAACCTATAATAAAATCAACTGTCTAAAAAAACTTCAGTTTTTTACCATATGACCCAGCAATCCCACTCCTGGATTAATTATCCTAAAGAAATTAAAATTTATGCTCACATAAAGACCTGTACAGGGACTTCTTTGGTGGGCCAATGGTTAAGACTCTACCACATTCCCAATGCAGGGTGCAGATTCAACCCCTGGTGGGGAACTAAGATCCCTTATGCCACATGGTATGGCCCCCCCACCAAAAAAAAAGTGGAATGAAATAAAAATTCATCTGATAGAGCAAATGGCACGAAGATGAATGACATTCTTAAGAAATAAGAATCATCATCAGGGGACTTTACCCTATTTCAAAAAATAAAAATGTACAATCAAAAGCTGCAGTAATAAAAACACCATGACTGGGTATAAAACTAAATAAGTTAAATCAGAGAAACCAAAGGGAATTTAACAGTCGGGAGAAAAGAACCAATTTTCCTGTGATCCTGGGAAAGCAGTAATGCACCTGGGGGGAAAAGTTCTCTACACCGCATACTAATCCTCCAAAATACACAGTAAGTCAATTAAACATTCAAATACCAGTCACAGCAGTATTTAAAGAAAAAAGCAGAATCATTTTTACAGTCTGGGAAAAAAGTAAACTGTTCTCACCAAGACATGAAACCCAGATAGATCAGACTGATGTCTAAAAACACATAAAAGGTCTAAATCACTAAGAGTAAAAGAGAAAAGAAACACAGATATAGGACATACAACAGGAAGCTTATTTTAAAAAGAAAATATAAATGACACAAATATATGAAAATATCATCAATTTAAGTAGCTATCAAAAAAGCAATCTTTTTAAAAAAAATATCATTTTTTGGTTTATCCGACAGACAAAAAATTATCTACAGTGTTAGCAAGGGTGTAGAAAAACAGGCACTATCATTTATTTTGGTAGGTTAATAAAATAGTACGACATTCTCTCAAAACCAATTTAGCAGTACCTAGTACTCTTGCCTGGAAAACCCCATGGACGGAGGAGCCTGGTGGGCTGCAGTCCATGGGGTCGCGAAGAGTCGGACACAACTAAGTGACTTCACTTTCACTTTTCACTTTCATGCACTGGAGAAGGAAATGGCACCCACGCCAGTGTTGTTGCCTGGAGAATCCCAGGGACGGGGGAGCCTCGTGGGAGGCTGTCTATGGGGTCGCACAGAGTCGGACACGACCGAAGCGACGCAGCAGCATTACAGTATTAAAATGCAGAAACATCACTTTGCTAACAAAAGGTCCATATAGTTAAAGCTATGACTTTTTCAGTAGTCATGTACAGATGTGAGAGCTGGACCATAAAGGCTGCGGGCCAAAGAATTGATGCTTTTGAACTGTGGTGCTGGAGAAGACTCTTGGGAGTCCCTTGGATTGTAAGGAGATCAAATCAATCACTCCTAAAGGAAATCAACCCTGAATATTCATTGGAAGGACTGATGGTGATGGTGAAGCTTCAATACTTTGGCCACTTGATGCCAAGAGCTGACTCACTGGAAAAGACCCTGATGCTGGCAAAGACTGAAGGCAAAAGGAGAAGGGGTGGCAGAGGATGAGATGGTTAGACAGCATCACTAATTCAATGGACATGAATTTGAGCAAACTCTGAGTTAGTGGAGGACAGAGAAGCCTGGTGTGCTACATTCCGTGGGGTCGCAAAAAGTCAGACACAACTTATCACCTGAACAGCAACAAACTACAGTCTCACATTCCCTCTGAACCAGGACTTCCAGACATCTAGAAATTCATCCTACAGAAACACTCTTAATAAAGGACAGAAAGTTATGTTTAAGGACATTCAGCGCAGATGTTTGCAATAGCAAAAAAATCAGAAACCACCCAATGCCCATCAATATAGGTAAACTATGGTGCCACCACACACTAGAAGGCAACGTCCCATTAAACAGAGTATGTCAGATCTAGAAGCACTAAAATTCAGATGTGATAAAGGCGTGATAGAGTACTTGCTAAGAAAAACTACCATTATGTCCTTTCTTGTTAAAATAAACAAAAATTACTGTGTATATAAAAAAACTGTGGTAATGTATACCAAACTGCTCAAAGTGATCCTCTGAGAAGAGAGAAAGTTTAAGGAATTTTATTTTCTACATAATGAATTCCTATAATGTTTATATTTTACATGATTCTGGGTAAAGACCTACGATAGGGGGGAAAAAGTAAAATCAATTTTTTCAGACCTCAAAAAAAAAAAGTGTTTTAAGTTAGCCACTATCTAGTCAAATTCAAGCATTTCCGGAGAGAACACACTAGATGTAAACATGGCAAGTCTCACTCCAGCACACGTAAGTTACGTAAAAGGGGAGAGGGTCTGTCTATCTTACTCCTCTTTTAACCCACCATCTCCCATCTGTATAAGGAAACTGGCCAAGTAACCACCTGAAACTGGTTGGGGGAAATAAACTCAGAGGTTCTGTTCCTTATTTCAAAAAGTTTGGATCTCGGGCAGCAAAGAAACCTCCACTAACTCAGGCTATTTACTGATTCCAAAAGCAGTCCCGGCATCTCTATGGAGTCTTAACCAGGGAACTGCCACTAAAATTGAGATGAAATGTGAAGAGGCAAATTTTTAGTTACAGTCTTTACTTAAGACTCCAGTTAGAATAGACCAATGATGCACAACCTTCTTCAGGTCCCAGAACACAGAGGAAGTTACCCAGGGTGGGTCCTGCTCCAGCAGGCCCTTGCATAGTGGACCGCAGGCCTCAGCACATCTTAACACTGCCTTGGCACACATCTCAGGAGGCTCCACTACATGGGAATCATTTCTTTACAGTTTCCTTCAAAAGTAACATTAAGTTCATTCAATAAATATTTATCAAGTACAGGGGGAGAACGGATACATGGATACGTATGGCTGAGTCCCTTTGCTATTCACCTGAAACTATCACAACACTATGTTAATCAGCTATATCCGAATACAAAATAAAGTTTTTTTTTAAATTTACTAAGTACTTAATAAGGCTTCCCTGGTGGCTCAGGGGTAAAGAATCCATCTGTCAATGCAGGTGATGCAGGTTCGATCCCTGGTCTGGGAAGATTCCCTGGAGAAGGAAAAAGCAATCCACTCCAGAAAATCCACTGCCTGGAAAATCCCATGGACAGAGGAGCCTGGGCGTTACAGTCCATGGAGTCGAAAAAGAGTCAGACACAACTTTATCGACTAAACGAGTATCTGCTATGTGCCAAATATGGTTAAGTGCTGATGTCTTCCCTATAGATTAGAGGGGAAAGACAGATAAATAAGCAATTTGTAATATAATTGTACTTATAATAGTAAAACATATTATTTATGTAACTGTAATGGTAAAAATGCTATCTAGGGAAAAAGTATCGTGATTTTTAACATGAGTGCCATGCCTGGGGAAAGGGAGTCTGTCAATCACTACTTTCCCCAAGAAGTGACTCCAACACAAAAGGATGAAGTGTATTTTAGGCAAGAAACAGCAGGTACAAAGATCCAAATCCAAGAAACTATGTAAAAAAAAAAAAGCAGAACAGGGACTTTCCTGGTGGTCCAGTGGTTAAGAATTCACTGTTCAATGTAGAGGTCACAAGTTTGATCCCTGGATGGGAAACCAAGACCCCACATGCCGCAGAGCGACTCAGCCTGTGTGCCACAACTAGAGAAAAGCCTGCACACCAGCAAATGGCCCGTGTGTCTCAATGAAGACCCAGCACAGCCAAAAACCAAACAGTTCTATGCTGCACAAAAAGAATGGGAGGAGGGAGTTAATTAAGGAGCAGTTTAATGGAAGTGTTTTTGATAAACATGGAATGTGGTTAAGCAGAAAGCAAATATGACAAAAATTAGGAAAGCATGTGCCTTTCTCCATAATAACCTATCAAACATAAGCTATGAGATAAATGTTTCGGGAGATGAAGAAGCTTCTTGAGGATAAATCTATAAAAACAGTCAACACTTGATTTTTCCAAGTACCATGAGCTTGTAATGAAGTTAAACATTTTTACTGTGGTGGTACACATTTACTGCTGAAAAAGAATGCTACCTCTTTATAAAGGCAAAGATCATTCAAACACTCAATATGTAATCTTTACAACAGGTAAAGAAATGAGAAAGTAAAAGAACTCCCAGGATAATTAATATATAAGCTTCCTATTCTTAAAAAATGTTTAATTAGCTTACAGAAAGTCCAAATATATACATTGTGTTCCTCTTTCTCTCACATGGAAATAAACAGAAAAGTGTATTAACAGAAATCAAGCATAATTTGTTACTTACCTCTCTGCCTGTAAGGATGTGTCTTGCCAACTTCACTTTTGCAAAATTCCCCTTGCCGATAGTTTTTAACAGCCTGTAGTTTCCAATGTGAGGCTGTTCATCTGCACAGGAAGCTATAGAGTTTCTACACCGTGCTCCAGAGCGCCCAGAGCGAGAGGTTACTTCCTGCCGCCCATCTCCATGTGACGTGTGCTACAATCAAACAGACAACAAAGGACAGGAAATGAGGAACCCACAGCAGTTGACAGGGTTTAAGAGTCTCTAGTTGAAGAAACAAAACATCACTGCTTTAATTTTAATCCCAATACATATGGCACTTTATGGGGACTTGCCCATGTGATATAAACTCATGAGGAAAATAAAATGCTGAGAAGAGAAATACCAGTCTTGAACTTCAACTGGGTGTTCAGATAGATGAGATTATTTTCTGTATGTGGCTATACTATAAAATAGGAGAAAGAAGACTGCCTTACAGTCATAAAGAACCTAACTTTCCCACATGCTATTAAATATACCAGCACATATTATACTTAACACACCTTCTGATATAGGTTGAACAGGTAACATCACCATTCACCAGATGAGGATACCTTGAGATTTATTCACCACCAAATCACTAGTGAGAAATCCAAAGAGAATATGGATTCCCAACTTCTTTCTAAACTATGCGGCTAGCAGTGATGTTTAAGACAATGTGTGCCAGACTCTAAAGCCCTTGATAAATATTTGTTGAACAGATGAATACAGTACTCAACATACTCCAAAAAGGTAAAACAAATTATAAACGCCTCTAACCACATTAAATAGAAAGGTGCTCCAGTTACACATGCCTGGCGGGGACAGCTCTGCATACATGAGCCGCCAGCTGCCCAGCACTCCCTCTCTCCTCACCGGCACCCAAAGGCTGCCACACCCCACTGCCTACCTCGCATGAGCGCTAACTGCTTCCTCTCCTCTCAGGACACTGTCAAGCACCTCCATCCCTTTCTCCTCTCAAAGTTTTTGTCCAGGAAAACGTCCCTTGTTTCTCACGTTCTCTCTCTAACTGTAGGTCAAAACAAGATTGATTCTAGGTGATAAACGTAAGAAACTACACTTTATAACACATTCTTATCAAGGAAAAATGAAAAAAACTAGTGTTTTACAGTGAAAGCTTAAGAATTTGTGCCACCAACCTCTGAATTCCTCAAAAGATATCCTTTTCAGAATGTCCACGTTAATTTCCATCTACATTTTTATATTCCTCTAAGTAAATCTCTGTCGCTCCTGCACCAAGTTTTGAGATACGTTTCTTCATTTTAAGTTAAAAAGACTTTTAAAAACTGGTTACAAATCTAAACAACTTTATTCCTGTAGCAAAAAGATTCTAATTTTCAAATGAGAATTTTGGGAAAATAGCCCATTACAAACGAGGAATAGCAAGGAAAGATAAGGCCTTCAATGAACAATGCAAAGAAGTAGTGGGAAACAATAGAATGGGAAAGACTAGAGATCTCTTCAAGAAAACTGGAGATATCAAGGGAACATTCCATGCAAGGATGGACACAATAAAGGAGAGAATGGCAAGGACCGAATGGAAGCAGGAGACTTAGAGGAGGTGGCGAGAATACACAGAACTGTGCAAAAAAGGTCTTAATGACCAGGATAACCATGATGGTGTGATCACTCACCTAGAGCCAGACATCCTGGAGTGTGAAGTTAAATGGGCCTTAGGGAGCATTACGACAAACAAAGCTAGAGGAGGTGATGGAATTCTAGCTGAGCTACTGAAAGATCCTCAAAGATGATGCTATTAAAGTGCTGCACTCAATATGTTGGTAAATTTGAAAAACGCAGCAGTGGCCACAGGGCTGGAAAAGGTCAGTTTTCATTCCAATCCCAAAGAAGGGCAGTGCCAAAGAATGTACATTGTGTACAACTGCACTCATCTCACACGCTAGCAAGGTAACGCTCAAAACCCTTCAAGCTAGGCTTCAACAGTACGTAAAACGAGAACTTCCAGGTGTACAAGCTGGATTTAGAAAAGGCAGAGGAACCAGAGATCAAATGCCAGCATCTGCTGGATCACAGAAAAAGCAAGAGAATCCCAGAAAAACAGCTATTATGCTTCAGTGACTAGGCTAAAGCTTCTAACTGTGTGGATCACAATAAACTGTGGAAAATTCTTAGAGCTGGGAGTATTAGACTACCTTACCTGCCTCCTGAGAAAGCTATCTGTATGCAGATCAAGAAGCAACAGCTATTTAAAACCTTACACAGAACAACTGCCTGGTTCAAAATTGGGAAAGGAATACGACAAGGAGTATGTCAAGGCTATATATTGTCACCTGCTTCTTTAACTTATATGCAGGATACATCATGCGAAATGCCAGGCTGGATGAATCACAAGTTGGAATCAAGATTGCAGGGAGAAACCACCACCACCTCAGATATGCAGATGCTATCACTCTAATGGCAGAAAGAGAAGAGGAACTAAAGAGCCTCTTTACGAGGGTGAAAGAGGAGTGAAAAAGCTGGTTTAAAACTCAACATTCAAAAAACAAAGATCACGGCATCCAGTCACTTCATGGCAAATAGAAGGGGAAAAAGTGGAAGCAGTAACAGATTTTCTTTCCTGGGCTCCAAAAATCACTGCAGATGGTGACTGCAGCCATGAAATTAAAAGACATCTGCTTCTTGGAAGGAAAGCTATGACAAATCTAGACACCATATTAAAAGGCAGAGACATCACTTTGCTGACAAAGGTCCATCTAGTCAAAGCTATGGGGCTGTTTTAGAAGGAAATCAACCCTGAATATTCACTGGAAGGACTGGATGCTGAAGCTCCAATGTTTTGGCCACCTGATGCGAAGAGCCAACTCATTGGTAAAAAAGACCCTGATTCTGGGAAAGATTGACAGCAGGAGAAGAAGGGGGCAGGAGAGGATGAGATGGTTGGATGGCCATCACCGATTCAATGGACATGAGTTTAAAGAAAACTCTGGGAGGTGGTGAAGGTCAGGAAAGCCTGGCATGCTGCAGTCCGAACAGCAACAAAGTACGGTTTTAAAATAATTTTGGTAAATGTGTTTGATATATGCTTATTTCCAAACTATACAGAAGTTTCATAAAAACAAGGACAGTAATTTACTATTCCTTGTATCTTAGAACAGTAGTTGACATATGTAACAGGTACTTAATAAACAGTGGAAAGTGAAAAGTGTTAGTTGCTCAGTCATGCCCAACTCTTTGTGACTCCATGGAAAGCAGCCCACCAGGCTCCTCTGTCCATGGGATTTTCCAGGCAAGGGTACTAGAGAGGTTTGCCATCTCCTTCTCCAGGGTATCTTCCTGATCCAGGGATCAAACCTGGGTCTCCTGCACTGCAGGCAGATTCTTTAGCAACTTAGCCACAGGGAAGCCCTAATAAATATTGGAATGACAAAATAAATGATATCAAAACACTAATCACCGTAGCATTCAGATGGTTAAATTACAAGAAATTTTTATCTCCCAAACTTCTTTCTTCTATTCAAATATTTATTGAATGATAATGTATAATCAATTTTATATAATTATGAGCTGGGCACTGTTCTGAGTGTCAGAAACCCAGCAGTACATAAAACAAAGTCCCTGTAACCATGAGGTGTATGGCTAGCGGTTTTACTATTTATGCAATGAAAACAGTTATTAAACTACTATTCAAAATTTTGGTTATAAAAGCTTTTTAAATGCAAACATACACTTTTAATTTATATGTTCATAAATTCAACCCTTCATGTATTAATTAGTTTATAGAAAATTAATTTTCTGGAGTGTGGCACAGTTAAGTAGACAAAATATTAACTTTTGCACAAATCAACCGTCTTCTACTACATGTAAAATAGAAATATTAGAAGAACCTTGAAATTCACAGGCATGAAGTTTATACCTTTGCTTACTCTACAATCTATTTACAATAAAAAAGTAACTCCTGAGACTTCTCAGGCAGTCTGGTGGTTAAGACACTGTGCTTCCACGGCAGGGGGCCCAGACCATCCCTGCTCAGAGAACTAAGATCACACATGCTGCGTGAAGCAAAGCCAAAACATAAAAAAAAAAACAAAACACGAACAACCGCCCCCCAAACTAACTCCTTAGCACTACATCCACTAGTAGGTGCCCTATAAGAGAACAGAGATTTCTGTCTGTTGTTCATCATCAGATATTCCCAGAAACTGTAACAGTGCCCACTACGGACTGCTGCTGCACGAACATTAAATGAAGTCAAGGTCCTCTCTGATCTAAGCCATTACTCCTCAGCCGCTACATCACCACTATTCTCTAGCGTGATCATCCCTCAGTCTGAGTGCCCTTTCTTCCATGCAAACCTAAGGACATCCTACTCTTTCCCGTATGCTTGAGTCATTTGTCACCATCTTCCCTGACTCTTCCTGCATCCCAGCAGAACTGCTTTTTCTTTGGACTCCCAATGTACTTTGCTTGTATCTGTCTCTATCTTGCTACTTTGTTATCGACACTTATCCACATTACTCAGACTTCCTAGAGAAACTCACTCAACTTGAGGTTCCACACAGTCATTTGCCCAAGTTTGGCCAATGCCAATGAGATATGAGTGAAAGTGAATACGTAATTTTCATGCTGAAGTATTTATTGACAGTGCTTGACTCAAGCCCTGTATTCTTCTGTTCTCCTGAATTTAGTATCTTGTCCGAAGAGTGAGGATCATAGGACCAAACGGCCTGGAAATGGAAATCAGGCTTCATGGAGTCAATGTTAAGCCACTAAGATTCTGGTCATGTATGTTGCCACAGCATAACCTAGCCTACATAATACACCCTCAGGCAAATAAACAGTAATACAAACCCCAAAAGAAACCTGTATTTTCCCACAAGAGTATAAACTCATATAACAGATTGAAATAGCTGATGTTTGCTAAATTCCTATTGCGTTAAACTCAGAATATTTAGTTTGATAAACTCCTTAAATTTTAAAATCTAAGGTTGTTAACTAAAAAATTCTCTCAGAACAGAAGCAAATTAAACTGCATTTTGATTCTATTTGGCTTCCATCCTCCCCACGCATCCATCAGTAGCCCCAAAGAAGAAATAATTCCCTAGCGTTTTAGCAAATAAATTCTTGTACTATTAGCCAATTTATCCATAAATTTTTTTCTCCCTAAGGTGACAACAAAAAGTGACATTGATAGTAGCCACTTTCTGTGGAAGCACTAAAAACCCAACAGGCACTCAAAGCTGTTTAATTTAATCTTCATTAAAGAGTAAGAGAGTCCAGATCTTTCTCTCAGAGAATTGAGCTGAACCACTTTATCCACCAAGAAAACTAGAACATGGGCAGTGCTACTAAAAATTATGCAGAATTAAGGCAAAGAGAGAAGTATTAACAAATTCATAAAGTGTTCACTATCACACTGAAGTTTCTGTTTAATGCAAAATATTTAAGCTGCTAGGTAATGTTGTTAAGGAGTGGAGCAATACTGCAGGTATCTCCTCAACATCCATGCCTCCCGTCTTATCTAACAGAAGCCAGACGTGACTCTGGGGAGGAAACATGGCCAGTGAAATTCTTGTTTCCCCAAACTTCCCTGTAGCTGGAGGTAGTACATGGCTTGGTTCTGGTCAGTTCTCATTAGTGAAAGTCTACTGGGTGGTCCTGGAAAAATTTTGTTTCTCATAAAGGCAGACAGGTACACTAACTAATACGGCCTCTTCCTCCCTTCTGCTGCCTTGAATGCAACCACAAGAGCTACAGCTCTGTAAGTTACCCTGTAGCTGCAGGTCTCAAACATGAGAGAAAAGACAAAAATATTTTTAAAAACCACCAACTCCAACAATATTGAATTGCTGAACCGAAACTAGAGGCTGTCTAGTTGTTTTGTGAGACAAACCCTTATTTGGTTAAGCCACGGTATAAGTGAGTTAGTTTTAGCCAAAGCACTACTAAATTGTCCCAGGTGCCGTATCAATACTGAAGAAAGAAGCAATAAAAAGCGTGAATGAGGAATGCACTCCGTTTCGTTATACATATTAGTTCTTCTTTAAAAATGTGTCTACATGTAGAAGAGCTCTAGAAACCACAAAGAGGTATCACCTCACACCAATCAGAACGGTCATCATCAAAAACCCCAATGTTCACTGCAGCACGGAAGCCAATTAAATGTCCATCAATGAAACAGATATATAAAACAGAGTAGTGTGTGTGTGTGTTCAGTCGCTCAATCTATCTGACTCTTTGCAACCCCATGGACTGTAGCCCGCCAGGCTCCTCTATCCATGGAATTTTCTAAGGAGGAATACTGAAGCGGTTACTACTAAAACTCTAGAAAGTTTATTATCTTAGTGACTTAAAAAAAAAACTTGAATGAGGTTTAAAACTTTTAATCCAATTCTGAGAATATAAAGAAATACTATGTTGTTAAAAAGAAACAAAACAGGAAATTAACATGACACCATATTAACTAAAGTACAGATTTTGTTCAAATTTCACAAAATTTTATGCTACTGTCCATTATTTTCACGCCTTATGCAAGACTCCCCGTTGTACTTAACCACATCAAGCAGTTTCAGCTGCATGCAACATATTCTGCTAAATCATCTTCTCATTTTTATTCTGTTACAAATATTTCCTAATTTTCCTTGTTATGGCTTCTTAGATACACCCATCATTTAAAAGTGGACACTTAATTTCAAAAAAAAAAGGATAACCAACAAGGACTTACTGTGCACCACAGGGGACTCTACTCAATGTGAGGGCAGCTTAGATGGGAGGGGAGTTTGGAGGGGAAATGGATACATGTATATTAATGGCTGAGTCCCTTGGCTGTCCACCTGAAACTATCACAACGTTGTTATCAGCTATACACCAATATAAAATACAAAGAAAAAAAAAAATACTGGAGCAGGTTGCCATTTCCTACCCTATGGAACCCAGGCATCAAACCTGTGTCTCTTGCGTCTCCTGCATTGGCAGGTTGGTTCTTTATCACCACGCCAACTGGGAAGCCCCATAACGCAGTATTACTCAGCCATAAAAAAAAAAAAAAAAGAATGAAACAACGCCACATGCAGCAGCATGGATGGACCTAGAGACTGTCCTACCGAGTCAAGTAGGTCAAACAGAATGACAAGTATTAGGTGTTATCACCTGTATGTGGAATCTTACAAAAATGGTAAAAATGAACCTATTTACCAAAAAGAAATACACATGTAGAAAACAAACCTATGGTTACCAGAGGGAGAAGGCGGGTGGGGGACAAACGAGGAGACCGGGAGTGACATATACACACAACCAGCAAGAACCAGCCTAGCACAGGAAACGATTCAAAACTCTGTAAGCATCCGCATGGGAATGAAATCTAAAACAGAGCGTAGGCGTGTATGACTGACTCGCTCTGCTGCACAGTAGAAACTAACACAACACTGTGAACGACTGCACTCCAGTAAAGGAGACCTAGAGGGAGAAAGAGCCGCAGAACATGAACTGCTGTGCTTATGACGACACAAATGAGAATATACCTTAGACACAGGCACACTGAAAAAAATGTTTTTAACTATATGATTTTTTAAACTGTATGATTCCAGGTTTGCCCTTGGATCTACCTGCTAAAGCACCAACCTGAAATTTGAGAGGCCTACTTAAGAAATCAGGTTTAAATGTCTACAGCAACTTTATGCTGTATCTGAATTCTTCCTCAACAGAGCTTGGCCTCCTATAAAATGTGTGCCCACACATCCTTTCTAATCCTTCAAATAACACGCCACCTCATTAACACATGGGCAGGATTTTCAAAGGTGGGGTTGGGGGAGGAATTTACAAAAGCGGGGGCGGGGGTGGGGGTGGAATCTACAAAGCCAAACTATGACAGTAAAAAGCTGCTTCTCAAGTATTTTGTACTTCAGAGATACTCACAAAGTCAAAATTTACTTTTGAAAGCAACTGAGCAGTTACTTCATTCACTGAAGGAAGCAGATCTGTTAGGACTAATCACTTGTGCTTTAAAAAATTTAGCAAACTGGGAACAGAATGGAACTTTCTCAATCTGACAAAAATCATAGACCAAAAACCCTTCAAAAAATATTACACTAAACAGAGAGACTTTATTTTTCTTTTTTGGCTGCACTGGGTCTTCACTGCTGCATATGGGCTTTCTCTGACTGCAGAGAGCTGGGGCTACCCTCCAGTTGTGGAGGATGAGCTTCTCATTGCAGTGGCTTCTCTTGTTGCGGAGCAGACCCTACGGCATGACAGCTCAGCAGTTGCAGCGCATGGGCTTAGCTGCCCCATGGCATGTGGAATCTTCCCAGACCAGGGATCAAACCTGTGTCCCCTGCATGGGCAGGCAGATTCTTAACCACTGGACCACCAGGAAAGTCCTAAACAGAGAAACTCAGAATCATTTTCTTAACATCATATACAAGACAAAGCTGCCTATTATCACTACCATTATTTAACAAAAAGCTGGAGCTCATGGCTCATACTTTTAGGAAAAATTTATAAGAATCTTAAGAAGAGAGAAAATGTCATTATTTGTAGATGATATAAACTACCTGCAAACCAAAAGAATTGGAAATACCACTGGAACTCAAGAGAGAGCTTAGCAAGGTGCAAGATCAACCTATAACAAAAGTTCCCTACACTAGTAGTAACCTACCACAAAATTTAACTAAAAAATAACCTTCATAATAGCAATAAAAACTAAAAAGTAAATAGAAACTAACTTAAGACTATGCAAGAACTCCCTGGACAAAGCCTTAAATTTTTAATAAAAGACATAAAAGATACTCTAAATACTGTAAAATGGGAATTCCACACTCTTGGACAGATAAAATTATACAATCTACCCAAATTTATCTGAAAGTTCAAGGCAATCTCAACATTTCCAGCCAGTAGTTTATGAGTAATTTTAAACTTACTCTGAAGTGTAAGGAGCAGTGGCTATGCTTTGCGGAGCAGCCGTGAAGAGATACCCCACGCCCAAGGTAAGAGAAACCCAAGTAAGATGGTAGGTGTTGCAAGAGGGCATCAGAGAGCAGACACACTGAAACCATACTCACAGAAAACTAGTCAATCTAATCACACTAGGACCACAGCCTTGTCTAACTCAGTGAAACTAAGCTATGCCCCCAGGGCAACCCAAGACGGGCGGGTCATGGTGGAGAGGTCTGACAGAATGTGGTCCACTGGAGAAGGGAATGGCAAACCACTTCAGTATTCTTGCCTTGAGAACCCCATGAACAGTATGAAAAGGCAAAATGATAGGATACTGAAAGAGAAACTCCCCAGGTCAGTAGGTGCCCAATATGCTACTGGAGATCGGTGGAGAAATAACTCCAGAAAGAATGAAGGGATGGAGCCAAAGCAAAAACAATACCCAGCTGTGGATGTGATTGGTGATAGAAGCAAGGTCCGATGCTGTAAAGAGCAATATTGCATAGGAACCTGGAATGTCAGGTCCATGAGTCAAGGCAAATTGGAAGTGGTCAAACAGGAGATGGCAAGGGTGAGCGTCGACATTCTAGGAATCAGCGAACTAAAATGGACTGGAATGGGTGAATTTATCTCAGATGACCATTATATCTACTACTGCAGGCAGGAATCCCTCAGAAGAAATGGAGTCGCCATCATGGTCAACAAAAGAGTCCGAAATGCAGTACTTGGATGTGATCTCAAAAACAACAGAATGATCTCTGTTCGTTTCCAAGGCAAACCATTCAGTATCACAGTTATCCAAGTCTATGCCCCAACCAGTAACGCTGAAGAAGCTGAAGTTGAACGGTTCTATGAAGACCTACAAGAGCTTTTAGAACTAACACCCAAAAAAGATGTCCTTTCCATTACAGGGGACTGGAAGGCAAAAGTAGGAAGGCAAGAAACACCTGGAGTAACAGGCAAATTTGGCCTTGGAATGCAGAATGAAGCAGGGCAAAGACTAATAGACTTTTGCCAAGAAAATGCACTGGTCATAGCAAACACCCTCTTCCAACAACACAAGAGAAGACTCTACACATGGACATCACCAGATGGTCAACACCAAAATCAGACTGATTATATTCTTTGCAGCCAAAGATGGAGAAGCTCCATACAGTCAACAAAAACAAGACCAGGAGCTGACTGTGGCTAGACGATGAACTCCTTATTATCAAATTCAGACTTAAATTGAAGAAAGTAGGGAAAACCACTAGACCATTCAGGTATGACCTCAATCAAATCCCTTATGATTATACAGTGGAAGTGAGAAATAGATTTAAGGGCCTAGATCTGATAGATAGAGTGCCTGATGAACTATGGAATGAGGTTCATGACACTGTACAGGAGACAGGGATCAAGACCATCCCCATGGAAAAGAAATGCAAAAAAGCAAAATGGCTGTCTGGGGAGGCCTTACAAATGGCTCTGAAAAGAAGAGAAGCGAAAAGCCAAGGAGAAAGGGAAAGATATACCCATCTGAATGCAGAGTTCCAGAGAATAGCAAAAAGAGATAAGAAAGCCTTCCTCAGTGATCCATGCAAAGAAACAGAGGAGGAAAACAGAACGGGAAAGACTAGAGATCTCTTTGAGAAAACTAGAGATACCAAGGGAACATTTCATGCAAAGATGGGCTCGATAAAGGACAGAAATGGTATGGACCTAACAGAAGCAGAAGATATTAAGAGATGGCAAGAATACACAGAAGAACTGTACAAAAAGGATCTTCACGACCCGGATAATCACGATGGTGCGATCACTCATCTAGAGCCAGACATCCTGGAATGTGAAGTCAAGTGGGCCTTAGAAAGCATCGCTACGAACAAAGCTAGTGGAGGTGATGGAATTCCAGTTGAGCTGTTTCAAATCCTGAAAGATGATGCTGTGAAAGTGCTGCACTCAATATGCCAGCAAATTTGGAAAACTCAGCAGTGGCCACAGGACTGGAAAAGGTCCGTTTCCATTCCAATCCCAAAGAAAGGCAATGCCAAAGAACGCTCAAACTACCACACAATTGCACTCATCTCACATGCTAGTAAAGTAATGTTCAAAACTCTCCAAGCCAGGCTTCAGCAATACGTGAACCATGAACTCCCTGATGGTCAAGCTGGATTTAGAAAAGGCAGAGGAACTAGAGATCAAATTGCCAACATCCGCTGGATCATGGAAAAAGCAAGAGACTTCCAGAAAAACATCTATTTCTGCTTTATTGACTATGCCAAAGCCTTTGACTGTGTGGATCACAATAAACTGTGGAAAATTCGGAAAGAGATGGGAATACCAGACCACCTAACCTGCCTCTTAAGAAATCTGTATGCAGGTCAGGAAGCAACAGTTAGAACTAGACATGAAACAACAGACTGGTTCCAAATAGGAAAAGGAGTACGTCAAGGCTGTATATTGTCACCCTGCTTATTTAACTTATATGCAGAGTACATCATGAGAAACGCTGGGCTGGAAGAAACACAAGCTGGAATCAAGATCGCCGGGAGGAATATCAATAACCTCCTCAGAGGACACCACCCTTATGACAGAAAGTGAAGAGGAACTAAAAAGCCTCTTGACGAAAGTAAAAGAGGAGAGTGAAAAAGTTGGCTTAAAGCTCAACATTCAGAAAACGAAGATCATGGCATCCGGTCCCATCACTCCATGGAAAATAGATGGAGAAACAGTGGAAACAGTGTCAGATTTTATTTTTTTGGGCTTCAAAATCACTGCAGATGGTGATTGCAGCCATGAAATTAAAAGACGCTTACTCCTTGGAAGAAAAGTTATGACCAACCTAGATAGCATATTCAAAAGCCGAGACATTACTTTGCCGACTAAGGTCCATCCAGTCAAGGCTATGGTTTTTCCAGTGGTCATGTATGGATGTGAGAGTTGAACTGTGAAGAAGGCTGAGCGCCAAAGAATTGATGCTTTTGAACTCTGGTGTTGGAAAAGACTCTTGAGAGTCCCTTGGACTGCAAGGAGATCCAACCAGTCCATTCTGAAGGAGATCAATCCTGGGATTTCTTTGGAAGGAATGATGCTGAAGCTGAAACTCCAGTACTTTGGCCACCTCATGCGAAGAGCTGACTCACTGGAAAAGACTGATGCTGGGAGGGATTGGGGGCAGGAGGAGAAGGGGATGACGGAGGATGAGACGGCTGGATGGCATCACTGACTCGATGAACACGAGTCTGAGTGAACTCCAGGAGTTGGTGATGGACAGGGAGGCCTGGCATGCTGCGATTCATGGGGTTGCAAAGAGTCGTACACGACTGAGCGACTGAACTGAACTGAACTCTAAGTGTACACGGACAAATATTTCATGGCTACCAGGTCAGCCTTAAAAAAGAGTTAAAGCTCAGAAATAAGAAGTGATCAAAGTTAAAACCAGTAACAAGACACACCTGCATCACACTGTACCCTCAGGAGCATGCACTAAGGGTGACGCATCTTTCCGGTGGCATTCTTGCCAAAAGGATGTAACCTTAACCTAATTTTGAGACAACATTAGACACACTTAAATTGTGGGATCTTTGACTGGATCTTGAGACAGGGAAAGAACCCTGCAGAAAAGCAGGTGACAATTCAAGTAAGTTCTGCAGCCCTTGTTAACGGTATTAGGCCAGTGTTAATTTTCTAGTTTTCATAATTGTACCACGGTTTGGGCTTCCCTGATGGCTCCGACAGTAAAGCATCTGCCTGGAATGCAGGAGACCTGGGTTCAATCCCTGGAGAAGGAAATGGCAACCCACTCCAGTACTCTCGCCTAGAAAATTCCATGGATGGAGGAGCCTGGTAGGCTACAGTCCATGGGGTCACAAAGAGTCGGACACGACTGAGCGACTTCACTGGCTCACTGGTATCTAAGTGCTTGCTCGACATCAGGGGAGATGAGTGAAGAGCACACATGTACTCTGTACTAATCTCACAATTTTAAGTCAAAACTGATTTTAACATGAAAAGTTTGATAAGCATATACATATAAAGATACAAAGACTGCAATAGTCTCTAAAGCGATAGTAATTGTTAAAGAAAAGAAAACCTGTAGGCTACTGGCACAACAGAAAAATAGGCAATGCAACTAAACACCAAGATAAAAGCCACTGAATGTATGGGAACACGAGATACAATGAAAGCAATCCTATAACCCAGCAGGGAAAAGACGGACTACTGAGTGGGCAGCAGGAGGAAAACTGGCTCACTGATCAGCCACAGAGGAACAAAGAACCTGACACCTATCTACGTCCCCACGCAGAAGGGAGGTGCCCTTTTAATCTAAAGGGACTAAAAAAACCCACATGTGAAGTATAAAATGAAATTTAAGAAAATATCCTTGTGAGCCAGATATTTAAGCAAAAGCTCAAATGCACAAACTTAAGGCAAACATTCATGTGAGTTACACCAAAATTAAGAGCTTCTGTCCAAAGGGACTTCTACAAAAATGATAGAAGATACATGAAATGTCTAAAACCTACATCGGATTAATACCTAGAAAATCAAAGAGTATCTAAAAATCAACAAGAAATAAATAATCAAGTAGAAAAGGGACACAGAAAAAACAGCATTTTATAAAAGGCCCCCAAAGCCAAGAAATATACAGATGTACTACAAAGGTCCATCTAGGCAAGGCTATGGTTTTTCCAGTGGTCATCTATGGATGTGAGAGTTGGACCGTGAAGAAGGCTGAGCGCCAAAGAATTGATGCTTTTGAACTCTGGTGTTGGAGAAGACTCTTGAGAGTCCCTTAGACTGCAAGGAGGTCCAACCAGTCCATTCTGAAGGAGATCAGCCCTGGGATTTCTTTGGAAGGAATGATGCTGAAGCTGAAACTCCAGTACTTTGGCCACCTCATGCGAAGAGTTGACTCACTGGAAAAGACTCTGATGCTGGGAGGGGTCGGGGGCAGGAGGAGAAGGGGACGACAGAGGATGAGATGGCTGGATGGCATCACCGACTCGATGGACGTGAGTTTGAGTGAACTCTGGGAGTTGGTGATGGACAGGGAGGCCTGGCGTGCTGTGATTCACGGGGTTGCAAAGAGTCGGACATGACTGAGCGACTGAACTGAGCTGAAAAATCATAAAGAAACACAAATTAACAATGAAGTATCACATTATACTTAGGGCTGGCAAAAAAAAAATTAGAAAACTGGAGAATTCTAACGATGGAGGAACCAGCGTTACAAAACCCCTGTGCACTACTAGTGGGAGTATGGCTGACGGAGCCATCCAGAAGAGCAAGCCACAAGTGCCTGACATTTCCTGTGACCCAGGAAACCCACTCCTAGCTACACATCTGCAAGATTTTCTTACACGGCTCCACAAGGAGACATGTATGAAGATGTTCATCGTCGCACTGTGTGTGTGTGCATGTATGCAGCAGACGTCTCCCCCCGGCAAGTAGGTAAAATATGGCAGACTCATACCACAGAAGTGCTATTCTACAGTTAGAGGCGACAGGTTTGATACATAGATGAGACTGGACTATTTACACAAAGCACAAAATACATACGTTTAAGAACACATATAAGAACACTAACATCTTGGGAAGATAAGGGACAAGCTATATAGGGATTAACAGGAATAAAGAGAATGGCCTCACGCTCATCAAGATGTGGCTTCTGCAGCTGAGTTTATGAAAATGTTTCCAAGAATATGAAAATAGGGAAAGGGAACTATTATTGTTCATATGCATAAAATCAGCCAACTTGGTTTTGTTTGTAATAAAACACTTATTACTGGTATTAAGACCTAACAGGACCTAACAGAGGCAGAAAATATTTTTTTAAAAAGGTGGCACAGTCTATGTCTGACGCAGGATACAGCATGCTTGGGGCTGGTGCATGGGGATGACCCACAGAGATGTTATGGGGAGGGAGGTGGGAGGGGGGTTCATGTTTGGGAACACAGGTAAGATTTTAAAATTAAAAAAATAAAAAACTTAAAAAAAAATAAATAAATAAAAAGGTGGCACAAATACACAGAAGAACTACACAAAAAAGATCTTAAATGACCCAGATAACCACGATGGTGTGATCACTCACCCAGAGCCAGACATCCTGGAGTCTGAAGTCAAGCAGGCCTTAGGAAGCATCACTGCAAACAAAGCTAGTGGAGGTGATGGAATTCCAGCTCAGCTATTTCAAATCCTAAAAGATGATGCTCAATACGCCAACAAATTTGGAAAACTCAGCAGTGGCCACAGGACTAGAAAAGGTCGGTTTTCATTCCAATCCCAAAGAAAGGCAATGCCAAAGAATGTTTAAACTACCGCACAACTGCACTCATCTCACACGCTAGC